>NC_092707.1:319012264-319315294 GCF_047496885.1 Scyliorhinus torazame | reverse complement strand
TTTACATCCACCAATTTTAACTGACTTTCATGTTTCATGGCCATTTTCTGAAGTTCAAAGTCTCTCTCTTTTTCTTTTTCCCTGATCTGTACCCCCTTTTCTCTTTCTTTTTGTTCTGCACGGACTATTCTTTCTCTTTCCCTTTCTTCCCTCTCCTTTTCTCTTTCTTCTCTCTTTTTCTTTTTCCCTCATTTCATATTCAAGCTGCTTTAATTCTTTTTCATGTTCAAGCTGCTTGATCTGTAATTGAATTCTTGCCATTTCCAATGATTCTGAGTGTAACGTGTGACCTTTTCCTCCCCAAAAATCTTCTGAGACTCTTAAAGAGCCATTGTCCACAACACACTCCCTTGTTAAACTGGAATACCACACCTGAAAAGCATGTACAAATATGTTTACCCCTCACTGTCTTTGAGCTGACCAAGCCAACCCAATCCCGAAAGATAGACCTTTATCCCACGAGCCCCCAATTTGTTATGGGCCAAGGTTTAGAAAACTCCAAAGTATATCATGGAGTTCCACCTGACCCACAACTATTTATAGATTTTGGTTATGAGGAGCATAATGGCCTACTTTTCATGTGTTATTCAACAAGAGGCCTGAAGGCCTTTTAAACAAAACAAAGTTTATTCTACAAAGTCAGTTAACATTTTATAAACACACACAGTCAGCATTTTTATCAACGGCAAACATAAATTCCCCACACAGCTACAGTTCTCTCTATGTACATAACGCTTAATAACTTCAATTTCTGCTGTTTCGACTTGATAACAACACCCAATAAAACCAGGAAAACCCTTTTAACAAAACAGTTGGTTTGAATTCTTTACAGAAAACATCACTTTTAAATTATCAAGTGATCGAGACACCTTTTAACATGCAGAGAGAGAGAAGAAGCCTTTTTTTTCTGATTCCAGCTTCCAATTGTGTAAACCGAAAGTAAAACTCAGAGCCACAGCCCATCTCCACCCACACAATGACATCACTTAAACCATGTGATAATAGAACACATTTCTTAAAGGGACACTCACATGACAATAGCCAAACACTTGCCACCAATGCCTCCACTGTCATGCCACCCGTGTCGTGTTGGCCTGGGTGGCACACATAGTCGGCATCACCTCCTGCTCGAAGTTGGACTCCTCCACCTGCACCTGCAGGTACTGGATGCTCGCCGACAACTCCCCATGTAGTCCATGGCTCTGCGACTTGCCTCTCCACAGTCAATGGGGCTGCCCGTTCCAGAAGCCCGAAACCTGTCTGGATGGCAGCTAGTTCCTGCAGTCAGCCCGTCCTCTGACCATTCACCCCCTCGGGGGTTCCTACCTTCTCCAGCTGTACCTGAGTAGCTGTGTGGTGAGCACCAGATAGTGTCCCAGGAGTCTCTTCACTAAAGTGCCCAACTGAGGTGAGTGTCTCTGGGATGGTGGAGAGTGTTGGAGTCAGCATTGACGGAAATTCAGTGACATCCCCAGACTCAAGCTCTGGGGTGTGCTGGGTTCTGGGTCAATGGCTCCCTTCCGTGTCGGTATCCTCGTCACTGGTCGCGCATAAGGCAGGGTGGGGAAGTGGTGGGGAGGGGGTTGGCTCAGGTTGTGGCACTGGCTGAGGTTGTGGCACTAGCTGGGGGCGTGGAATACCAGAAAAGCCCACCCATCATGTACTGGTCCTGCAAGACTCAAAGCAATATGCATAATTAGACCATGGGCCAGGGGGAGTGGGGCTGGTGTTGGGGGTGGGGGGGGTTGACAGACGTGTCACAGGGGACCACAACTCAACAGGATCTCACTTGGCTCATCCGCGCTACTTCCACCCTGGCGACCTCCCTTTCCTGCGGCCCACCAACCATGCCCAGGGCCCTCTGTGCAGCCACGGTGGGGGACCACAGTTCTGCCAGCCCTCCCGAGTTTCTCCTGCTCCTGGTGGTTGTGGCCAGCCTTCTCCTGGGGGGAGGAAAACGGTAAACGACAGTGTTAAATGACAGGAGTGAGGCACAGCTAAGAGTGAGTTTGGGAATTTGAATCTAGGTGGGAATTGAATTAAATCAGTAAGGCAGCTCCTTTTAAATTTCAGGAGTTTAAATTAATTTAAATTAAGCTAATTGTGCAGTGTGGGTTAACAAGGGCTGCCCCACCCACTCACATAACTGGTTGGCAGTTAAGTGTCAGTCACTTAAATCTACCTTGATCTAAAAGCAGGTGGGGGAGGGAGTCAATTCAGGACAGTTTAAAAAGAGCAACTTGTAAACTCACTCCCAGTGAGTTCTCCCAGTGAGCCAGAGAAGGCTGAGCCAGGAGTGAGACACAGCTAAGAGTGAGTTTGGGAATTTGAATCTCGGGGGGAATTCGAAGCTGGGTGGGGAGGAAGTGCTTTTTATCCCTGGTAAGTGATTGGTAAGTAGTGTTTCTGTTTTTCTGTTACTTTTCATTGGTATATTTATTTATGTTTTCCTTGTTGTTTTTTTTGTTGAAATTGTAGTTGTTGAAGTTAACCGAAGGTTTAAGACATGGCAGGAGATCTCAGACCCATGGCATGCTCCTCGTGTGCGATGTGGGAGCTCAGGGACACGTCCACTGTCCCTGGCTCCTTCACGTGCAAGAAGTGTGTCCAGTTGCAGCGCCTGTTAAACCGCTTGACGGCTCTGGAACTGTGGATGGACTCACTTTGGAGCATCCGCAATGCTGAGGACGTCGTGGATAGCACGTTTAGCGAGTTGGTCACACCGCAGGTGACAGGTACTGAGGGAGATAGAATATGGGTGACCAAAAGACAGAGCAAGAGTAGGAAGGCAGTGCAGGTGTCCTCTGCGGTCATCTCCCTGCAAAACAGATATACCGCTTTGGATACTGTTGAGGGAGATGGCTCACCAGGGGAAGGCAGCAGCAACCAGGTTCATGGCACCGTGGCTGGCTCTGCTGCGCAGCTGGGCAGGAAGAAGAATGGCAGGGCTATAGTGATCGGGGACTCAATTGTAAGGGGAATAGACAGGCGGTTCTGCAGGACATTCTGGGGGGGGGGGGGGAGGGGGGGAGGGTGAACAGCCAGCTGTTGTGGTGCACATAGGCACCAACGACATAGGTAAAAAAACGTGACGAGGTCCTACAAGCTGAATTTAGGGAGCTAGGAGTTAAACTAAAAAGTAGGACCTCAAAGGTAGTAATCTCAGGATTGCTACCAGTGCCACGAGCTAGTCAGAGTAGGAATGTCAGGATAGAGAGGATGAATGCGTGGCTCGAGAGATGGTGCAAGAGGGAGGGATTCAAATTCCTGGGACATTGGAACCGGTTCTGGGGGAGGTGGGACCAGTACAAACCGGACGGTCTGCATCTGGGCAGGACTGGAACCGATGTCCTGGGGGGGTGTTTGCTAGAGCTGTTGGGGAGAGTTTAAACTAATGTGGCAGGGGGATGGGAACCGATGCAGGAAGTTGGAAGGGAGTAAAACAGGGACAGAAATAAAAGGCAGTAAGGGGGAAAGTGTAAGGCAGAGAAGCCAGAGTCAAAAATCAAACAGGGCGACAGTACAAGGTACAGTGACTGAGGGGAGCTCAGTGAATAGGACCAGGAATACTAAAAGTAATAAAACGGGAAGTGAAAACATTAATGGTAAGCGACGCGGCAGGTTGTTACATGAAGATATGAGTTCAACGACAAGAAAAATTAGGAGAAAGGTTAAGAGGAAATATAACTTAGGAGAGGTTACTGATCGAGGTGTTAAGATTCAGAACAGAGGTAAAAAAGCCAACATAAGTGTACATTTACCTGAATGATCGTAGTATTCGGAATAAGGTAAATGAGTTGATGGCGCAAATCATCGTGAATGACTATGATTTAGTGGCCATTACTGAAACATGGTTAAAGGATGGTCACGACTGGGAGTTAAATATCCGAGGGTATCAAACTTTTCGGAAGGATAGAGTGGATGGTAAGGGAGGTGGTGTAGCTCTGTTATTTAAGGATGACATCCGGGCAACAGTAAGGGATGACATCGGTGCTATGGAGGATAAGGTTGAATCCATTTGGGTGGAAATCAGGAATAGTAAGGCGAAAAAGTCACTGATAGAAATAATCTAAAGGCCACCAAATAGTAACATTATGGTGGGGCAGGCAATAAACAAAGAAAGAACAGATGCATGTAGAAATGGTACAGCAGTTATCATGGGGGATTTTAATCTACATGTTGATTGGTTTAACCAGGTCGGTCAAGGCAGCGTTGAGGAGGAGTTTATAGAATGTATCCGCGATAGTTTCCTAGAACAGTATGTAATGGAACCTACGAGGGAACAAGCGGTCCTAGATCTGGTCTTGTGTAATGAGACGGGATTGATTCAGGATCTCATAGTTAGGGATCCTCTTGGAAGGAGCGATCACAATATGGTGGAATTTAAAATACAGATGGAGGGTGAGAAGGTAAAATCAAGCACTAGTGTTTTGTGCTTAAACAAAGGAGATTACAATGGGATGAGAGAAGCACTAGCTAAGGTAGACTGGGAGCAAAGACTTTATAGTGAAACAGTTGAGGAACAGTGGAGAACCTTCCAAGTGATTTTTCACAGTGCTCAGCAAAGGTTTATACCAACAAAAAGGAAGGACGGTAAAAAGAGGGAAAATCGACCGTGGATATCTAAGGAAATAAGGGAGAGTATCAAATTGAAGGAAAAAACATAAAATAGCAAAGATCAGTGGGAGACTAGAGGACTGGGAAATCTTTAGGGGGCAACAGAAAGCTACTAAAAAACTATAAAGAAGAGTAAGATAGATTATGAGAGTAAACTTGCTCAGAATATAAAAACAGATAGTAAAAGTTTCTACAAATGCATAAAACAAAAAAGAGTGGCTAAGGTAAAAATATTGGTCCTTTAAAGGATGAGAATGGAGATTTAATAATGGGAGATGAGGAAATGGCTGAGGAACTGAACAGGTTTTTTGGGCCGGTCTTCACAGTGGAAGACACAAATAACATGCCAGTGACTGATGGAAATGAGGCTATGACAGGTGAGGACCTTGAGAGGATTGTTATCACCAAGGAGGTAGTGATGGGCAAGCTAATGGGGCTAAAGGTAGGCAAGTCTCCTGGGCCTGATGGAATGCATCCCAGAGTGCTAAAAGAGATGGCTAGGGAAATTGCAAAATTCACTAGACTCTGGGGTGGTCCCGGCGGATTGGAAATTAGCAAACGTGACACCACTGTTTAAAAAAGGACGTAGGCAGAAAGCGGGTAATTATAGGCCAGTGAGCTTAACTTCGGTAGTAGGGAAGATGCTGGAATCTATCATCAAGGAAGAAATAGCGAGGCATCTGGATGGAAATTGTCCCATTGGGCAGACGCAGCATGGGTTCATAAAGGGCAGGTCGTGCCGAACTAATTTAGTGGAATTTTTTGAGGACATTAACTGTGCGGTAGATAACGGGGAGCCAATGGATGTGGTATATCTGGATTTCCAGAAAGCCTTTGACAAGGTGCCACACAAAAGGTTGTTGCATAAGATAAAGATGCATGGCATTAAGGGGAAAGTAGTAGCATGGATAGAGGATTGGTTAATTAATAGAAAGCAAAGAGTGGGGATTAATGGGTGTTTCTCTGGTTGGCAATCAGTAGCTAGTGGTGTCACTCAGGGATCAGTGTTGGGCCCACAACTGTTCACAATTTACATAGATGATTTGGAGTTGGGGACCAAGGGCAATGTGTCCAAGTTTGCAGACGACACTAAGATGAGTGGTAAAGCAAAAAGTGCAGATGATACTGGAAGTCTGCAGAGGGATTTGGATTGGCTAAGTGAATGGGCTAGGGTCTGGCAGATGGAATACAATGTTGACAAATGTGAGTTAATCCATTTTGGTAGGAATAACAGCAAAAGGGATTATTATTTAAATGATAAAATATTAAAACATGCTGCTGTGCAGAGAGACCTGGGTGTGCTAGTGCATGAACCGCAAAAAGTTGGGTTACAGGTGCAACAGGTGATTAAGCAGGTGAATGGAATTTTGTCCTTCATTGCTTGAGGGATGGGGTTTAAGACTAGGGAGGTTCTGCTGCAATTGTATAAGGTGTTAGTGAGGCCACACCTGGAGTATTGTGTTCAGTTTTGGTCTCCTTACTTGAGAATCTAGGACAAAGGTTCGGCACAACATCGTGGGCCGAAGGGCCTGTTCTGTGCTGTATTTTCTATGTTCTATGGCACTGGAGGGTGTGCAGAGGAGATTCACTAGGTTCATCCCAGAGCTGAAGGGGTTGGATTATGAGGAGAGGTTGAGTAGACTGGGACTGTACTCATTGGAATTTAGAAGGATGAGGGGGGATCTTATAGAAACATATAAGATTATGAAGGGAATAGATAGGATAGATACGGGCAGGTTGTTTCCACTGGTGGGTGAAAGCATAACTAGGGGGCATAGCCTCAATATAAGGGCAAGTAGATTTAGGACTGAGTTTAGGAGGAACTTCTTCACCCAAAGGGTTGTGAATCTATGGAATTCCTTGCCCAGTGAAGCAGTAGAGGCTCCTTCATTAAATGTTTTTAAGATAATGATAGATAGTTTTTTGAAGAATAAAGGGATTAAGGGTTATGGTGTCGGGCCGGAAAGTGGAGCTGAGTCCACAAAAGATCAGCCATGATCTCATTGAATGGTGGAGCAGGCTCGAGGGGCCAGATGGCATACTCCTGCTCCTAGTTCTTATATTCTTCTGTTAGTCTGATGTATTCAGCCCAGGGGTAGGTGGCTGGTGGCCTCAGAGGCCAGGGAACCCCGGCCATGGCGGCCGGTATGGGTGCCAACATGTGGTGCAGGGTAGGGGTTCGGCCGTTCTTCAGGTGGGGATTGGGCGGGGTGTTCACGGATGTGTGGTATGGGGGTTAGTGCCAGGAGCACTGTGCTGCCTACTCACACTGACCGCCCTGAGGAGGCCGTACAGCTTCTTTCAGCACTGTTGGCAGAACCGGAAAGTGTTGCTGATGCCGCTCACCACCTCTGCCACCTGCGCCCAGGCACGGTGACGGCAATGTCTGGCAGCCTCCTTCTCGGGCCATGGTACAGGGTAGCCAGCCTCTCCTCCATAGCATCCATGAGGGTCTCGAGCTTGACATCGGTGACACGTGGTGTCATGCGTCTTGCTGCCAGCTTGTTGGCTGGGATGGTATGTGTGGAGAGTGAAGTGTGCATATAGAATCATAGAATCCCTACAGTGCAGAAGGAGGCCATTTGGCCCATCGCGTCTGCACCGACCCATCAAATGAGCATTCCACCCATGTCCACCCGCCCCATCCCGCCCTATCCCTGCAATACCATAACCGAACCTACACATCCCTGGACACGAAGCGGAAATTCACCTACCCCACACATCTTTGGACTGTGGGCGGAAACAGGAGCACAGGAGGAAGCCCACGCAGACACGGGGAGAAAATACAAACTCCACACGGACAGTGAACCAGGGCCGGAATTGAACCCGGGTCCCTCGTGTTGTGAGGCAGCAGTGCTAACCACTGTGCCACCGTGCCGCCCCATGCTGCAGCTTGTCAGCCTCCTGAGTGTCAATTGCAAACCCGGCTAGTCTCGCACTTCATTGGAATCGATTGGGTTCCACGTGACGACCGTGCTTGCTCCTTAACAGTCACTGAATCAGTCCAGGTGCAGCGCCAGTTTTGCTGTCATGGAAACCCACAAATTCTACTGGAAATTACTGTTTACAGTCATTGTTAAATTAATGTTAGCCTCTTGTACTTTTTACTTAAAAATCTGGAATAAGAAGCCACCATCAGCAATAATGTCCATGACACGAAATGATTGTCATAAAAATCTATCTGCTTTACTCATGCTCTTCACAGAAGGAAATATCCAATTTGACCCTTACCCAGGTGAAGACCCAAACCATTTGTGACTAACTCTTAGTCAAAATAGCTCAGCAAGCCACTCAGGTATGTTTCAGAAAGCAGCTTATGACCACCTTCTCCTGGGCATTTAGGGATGGGCAGTAAATGCTGACCTTGTCAATGATGGCTACATCCCATGAATGAATAAAAGAAATAAACTATGTGAGTGAAGGCAGCAGACGTTCCTGTGTAGCAATGATTCTCCCCATCAGGAATTTACAGGCAATAAAATACCGGAAACATTTGACAATTGGTGATTTTTCAATGGTATACGACATACTTATAGTTTTATAATATAGTCTGGAATAACAAATACCCTCATCCATACAGCAGGCCAAACTGAGGAGCAATAATCGTGTAGTTTATTGTTACGATTTAGAGAAAGCATCGAGCCAATTTGAAAGTATTTAACATGGTGTTCATTGGTGCCTTAAAATAATCATTGGTTTCTAGTTGTTCAGAACTGCTATTTGAGTTTGGATAAGGAAGCTGAACATATTCAAGGTCCTAATAATAGGAATTACCATCTACAATGATTGTAAAATTAATTTAACTCCCTTTTACTGTTCATGTCTGCTGGCTAACTCTGATCATTTTCAATATGAAGTAAACTCGATTTCTTCCTTCAAGACTATTTCACGGTTCATTTACTTGAAAGGTGGTACAGTGCCCAGGAGTGTTGGCAATGATGACCACGTATTGTGTGCTGCTTGGTGTATTGGAATAGATTACTCAATAATGGATGGATTTGGTTGTTGGTTGAAACCGCAAAACAGTTGCTGGGTAATACATACATGCGTTCTCAGTGCAGAACTTTGCATTGTTGGAGCAAAGATAGTACAGCATTGACTCCATGACTTTCTGATCATTAAAATTAATGGGCATGAAATCCTCTAGATGCGGTGCCCCATAGGCACTGGTTCTGTGTGCGGTGCACAAATTTATAAGACCTGGACTCATTTAGCTCAAGTTAGCAACAGCAGCAAAAGTCGAATAGCTGATTTGCATCGTGACACAGTGTGGTGTTATTTGTGGGACTTGAAGAAGGCAGAAGAATTATCAGTCCTTCAACTTACTTTCTTTGCTCGTGACACAGATGAAACTAGCCAGTGCCAGAATAATGCAGATTGTGACGTTGGATTAATGTCACAAAAGTTTTTCTTCAGTACCTTTTGAGCATCAAGGAGAATTTTGCAGAGCATTATCTTCTTCGAAGTTTTACCGCTACTTCTGAGTTGCACCAGGGGATTGAGTGTGTGGAATAGAGTCCATGACAGATGGTAGGGGAAATTGAATAAGTCCATGTACAAATTAGTTAATGCAGTCAATTTACTTTTTTCATTCCGTACATTTGCAGGTTTTTTTATGCTCTTTGGATGGCATTTTGAACATTTTTTCCCCGCAGACTTTCTGTCCTCACGCTATCAAAATATCTTGTTTAGCAAATTGCCTTGATTCTTTCCTGACTGGTTGCTGTTCTGCACTAAACTTCAACAGGACAAAGAAATGAATGGGATCCATCCCTGCAATCCTATCCAAACCATTCAAGTATGCCCATCCTCCACTTTAAGCCACTCTTATAGTGTTTTTCATTTTATTACACTTGATTCCAAGAAAAGAACTATGGGTAAATATTCATATTTAGTGCTCCTTAACACAGAATTTCATGCTGGGCAGAAGTGTTCAAAAGATTTGCATCTATGTCCAACTGAAGACTTCAATCATGACTGAGTCATTGAATATATTAGCACAGAAATCACCCAGAATTCCACCCCCCCCCCCCCCACATCACATGTCAGACTCCATCCTCGGATTACCTGGGTGCCCCCCGCTACCCGCAAGTGTGGGAGTGACCCGACCCTCCCCCCTCTACCCACAAGTACGGGGGTGACCTGAACTCCCCCTCCCCCACCTCAGGGACCCCTGTAATAGGGAGACTCCTCCCCCCACCCCCCGCAGACTCTTGTCAGTTGCGGCAAGGCTTAAGCAACATAACGGCCTACAAAGCAAAGCCAAGAAGAATCTCTAGCAACAACGCACCCCGCCCCAATAAACACAATGCGTTCTATGTTCGTTTCAAACAGGAAACCAACAAACCGTGGTCAACTGCCCCAGCAGCCTCGGACACACCCATATCTACTGTCACAACTTCCAAAGTCAGATCGGCCTTCTTGAAAGTGAACGCTCGGAAAGCAAATGGTCCTGACGGAGTCTCTGGTCGTGCACTCAGATCCTGCATGGACTAACTGGCAGGTTTGTTCATGGACATTTTCAATATCTCCCTACTCTGTTCCAAGGTTTCCCACCTTCTTCAAGAAGAGCACCATCATACCGGTGCCAAAGAAGAACCAGGCAACATGCCTCAACGACTACGATTCAGTGGCATTGACTTCTATCATTACGAAGAGCTTTGAGAGGTTGATCATGAGACACATCAACTCCATTCTCATAGAATGCCTTGATCCACTGCAATTCGCAGACTGCCAAAACCAGTCTCCAGTGCACACCATCTCCCTGGCTCTACATTCATCCCTGGAGCATCTCGACAACAAGGACTCCTACGTCAGATTCCTATAATCCCAGCAAAGCTCATATCAAAACTCCAAAACCTAGGACTTGGCTCCTCCCTCTGCAACTGAATCCTCAACTTCCTGACCCATAGATCACAATCAGTCATGATAAACCAACAACATCTGCTCCATGGTAGTCCTCAATACCGGTGTCCGACAAAGCTGCGTACTTAGCCCTCTACACCCTATACACACACGATTGTGTGGTAAACATTGGCTCCAACTCCATCTGCATGTTTGCTGATGATACGACTGTAGTGGGTTGGATCTCAAATAATGATGAGTCAGAGTATAGGAGGAAGATAGAGAACCTAGTGGCGTGGCGTAACAACGATCTCTCCCTCAATGTCATCAAAACAAAGGAGCTGGTCATTGGCTTCAGGAAGTGAAATATCGTACACACCCCTGTCTGCATCAATGGTGCCGAGGAGCACTGTCCTAGTCCACCCATGTCGACGCTATGACCAAGTAAGTACAACAGCGCCTATACTTCCTCAAGAAACTAAGGAAATTCAGCATGTCCACATTGACTCTGACCAATTTTTACAGATGCACCATGAAAAGCATACTATCTGGCTGCATCACAGCCTGGTATGGCAACTGCTTGGCCCAAGACGGTAAGAAACTATGGAGAGTCCTGGACACAACCCATCACACGAAACTGCTTCCTATCCATTGACTCTTTCTACATATTCCGCTGCTTTGGGAGAGTGGGAAGCATAGTCAAAGAGCCTTCCACCCAGGTTATTCTCTCTTCCAACCTCTTCCATTGGGCAGGAGATGCAAAAACCTGAGAACATGCATTAACAGATTCATAAACAGCTCCTTCCCCGCTGTTACCACACTCCTGATTGACACTCTTATGGACTGAACTGACCTCTGCATGCATCTTCTCTACTGAGTAGTACTGTACTCCAGTGATCTTCAAACTTTTTTTCTGGGGACCCATTTTTACCAACCGGCCAACCTTCAGGACCCAGCCTGGCGAATCTTCACGACCCACGCCAGCTGACCTTCGCGGCCCACGCTGGCCAACCTTCTCAACCCACGGCGGGCGACGTTCACAGCACACGCCAGCCGAGGTTCGCGACTTACGCCGGCCGACCTTCGTGGCCCATCATTTTCTCTTACCTTGTTTGCTGCTGACAAAATGGAGAAATCGCAATCGTACCCAAAGCACGTGATGTCAATGTTCGGCGGGCGTGACCTGCTCTCTGCCTCCCTCCAGGCAGGAAGATGGCATAAATGTTTTTTTAAATATCTTCTGCGTCTCCGATTGCGCAAATTTGCGGGCAACAGCCACAGCAGCCGGCTTTTGTTTTACAAGTTCAGAGGGGGGGTGATATTTCATAAAGTTTAACAGGAAAAAAATGCAGAAACTGAAGATATTTTCATCCTCTAGAAATTGGAGGTTCTTTGAACGGCCTTAAAAAGGCTGCAACCAGATTTTTTAAAATGCGACCGCACTGCGCATGCGTGCCCGCTCATCGGTGCGCAGGTGCAAAGACTCTGCGCATTCACACTGATGAGCGGGCACGCATGCGCAGAGCGGCCGCTTTTTTTTATATGTTCGTGGCCATTTTGAAGGCCGCTTGCAGCCAGCATTATTAAAAGCCGGCGGCTGCGGCTGTTGCGCGTGGATTTGTATGATCGAGAGTGCCGCGACGGCCGGCTCCACGGCCCTCCTGACACCCGCCCGTGACCACCCATGGGTCGCGGCCCCGACTTTGACAATGCCTGCTGTACTCTATATGGTTCACCCAATGTCTGTGACTATGTACTTATATTGTGTATCTAGCGCATGCCCTATGTTTTTCATGCATGGAACGATCTGTCTGGATTATATGCAGAACAATACTTTTCACTCGATCTCAGTACACGTGACAATAAACCCAAATCCAATCCAAATCCAATCCCCCCAGGGAACCCTGTAATAGGGGAACCATCCACAGGCACACCTGTAGTAGGGGGATCCCCACAGGGTCTCCTGCAATAATTGGGCAGCACGGTAGCATTGTGGATAGCACAATTGCTTCACAGCCCCAGGGTCCCAGGTTCGATTCCGGCTTGGGTCACTGTCTGTGCGGAGTCTGCACATCCTCCCCGTGTGTGCATGGGTTTCCCCCGGGTGCTCCGGTTTCCTCCCACAGTCCAAAGATGTGCAGTTTAGGTGGATTGGCCATGATAAATTGCCCTTAGTGTCCAAAATTGCTCTTAGTGTTGGATGGGGTTACTGGGTTATGGGGATAGGGTGGAGGTGTTGACCCTGGGGAGGGTGCTCTTTCCAAGAGCCGGTGCAGACGCGATGAGCCGAATGGTCTCTTTCTGCACTGTAAATTCTATGATGATAATAGGGACCCCTCCCCCCAGGAACGCCATGACCAAAGGGACACTCCCCACAGGTCCCCCCCTTCACACAGACTCCCTGCCTGCCCCCCCTCCCCCCTAGAAATGAGACCCCTGTCTGGAAGCTAGCGAGCAGTCCAGTGAGAAGAATTAGAGCTATAACACTTACCTTGACGCTCCACATTTCCATTCCCCGAAGGCAAACAGCTATGGCCTGAGTCTGGTTCCCACGGATCCATGAGCCATGGGTAGTGTCCTATGCCCAACCAATTTCAGCTGCTTCATCAATGACCTCCCTTCCATCATAAGGTCAGAGGTGGGGATGACGGCAGAATGTTCAGCACCATTCGCTATCCTGAGATAATGAAGCAGTCCATGTCCAAATGCAGCAAGGCCTAGACAATATCCAGGCTTGGACTGACAAGTGGCAAGTTACATTTGTGCCATCAAAGTGCCAGGCAATGACCACCTTCTTCCTGCAAGAGTGGATCTAGCCATCATCCCTTGACATTCAATGGCATTACCATTGCTGAATCCCCCACAATCAACATCCTGTGGGGATACCATTGATCAGAAACTGAACTGGACTAGCCATATCAATACTGTGGCTATCAGAGCAGGTCAGGGTCAGAACCCTGAATAACCCATAAGCCGAATAGCTTATGTCCTGACCCCCGAAGCCTGCCCACCATCTACAAGGCAAAAGTTGGGAGTGTAATGGAACATTCTCCACTTGCCTGAATGAGTACAGCTCCAACAACAGTCAAGAAGCTTGATACCATCTAGGACAAAGCAGTCCGCTTAATTGCTACTCCTTCCACAAACATTCAACCCCTCCACTGCACACAAACACTGGCAGCTGATGATGGGAACCCCTGGACCTCTGACCCTCACAGCACAGTGGTTGTACCTACACCTCAAAGACTTCAGCGGTTCAAGAAGGCAACTCACCACCACCTTCCGAAGGGCAACTAGGGATGGGAAATAAATGCTGGTCTAACCAGTGATGCCGACATCCCGTAAATGAATTTTAAAAAGTAAATAATTTAGGTGAAACACCATGGGTTTGTCTTTGGAGATGCTCTGCGAGCCACTCTTTATATTATACAATTGAGTCGGAGTTGTTTTCTCTCTGTTCGCCTTCATCGGCTCTTCGTCTCTCTGCAACGAATGTGGAAGTGGCCCTTCTGGTTGCATTTGAAACAAACTATGTTCATAAATCTACATGCTTCATGATGGTGCTTTCCTCCGCATCGGTAACACTTGTTGCTAACTTTTGCCTTAGTTTAATTGCTCTGTTTTATCACCTTTGCTCTTGAGTCGCCAGGTATCTTTATGATACCGCCATGTTGTTCAAGTCCGAATAATGAGCAATAACCCAATACACCGCTTAGTAAGATTTAAATCAAAGCACATTTATTATACACAGTAATCACTACTCATGTACAAATTCTACGTCTAAGCTACTTCTACAGCTAACAGGCCAATACTTAACTTGGAGCTGGCCCACCAGGTCAGGGAAATGAATGGCCCGTCGTTCGGGTTCTGAGCCTGCGGGATTCGAAGTTGGTACAGATTGGTAGCTAGGAGCGCCTATCTCGTAGCGAGCGTTGAAGTAAGACTTGCTGGATATCGGTGGCGGCTGAACCGGTCACTGTCAAGGGTTGGTTCGCGTTGCTGAGTGACCCGGTCAAGAAGAACGATTTGAACTTGGGGCTTAATTCTTATAGTCCCCAGGGGCTTCCCGCCTTTCGGGGCGGACCCTGTACCTGGTTCCAAGTGATTGGACTTTGTCCCAATCACTTGGTTAGATTTTCTCCAATGCTGGAGCGGTTCCCTGATCGATGGGCGGTCCTGAGGTGGTCGTTCACCTCTCTTTGTGTAAGCTTCTGCTGGCGTCGAAGAGTCTGGTTTTGCTTTATGTGTCTAAATGTTGCTCATTTTTCCCGGGATTGCTCATTAGTATGCAGATGGCTGGTGTTTTGTTATGCTGATGGTTGCTGGTATCGATCTTGTCTGGCCTTTCCAGAGGTAAATACACACTCAACCTGCAGCTGCTCGTTTGTGTCCTGTTGGCTGACTTTCCCATCAGCCTTTGCCGTTCACCATTTTAAATCGGGAGTTAGCCAATTTAAATCGGGAGTTAGCCATTTTAATTGGCTACATAATCTCCTTTGATCCTAACGCGAAGCGTGAAGGATCACATAACTATGTTGCTTTCCATTCCCTGACCTGGGGGGGACGGACACTTCCTTCATGGCCTCTGCACTGACCATAGCTATGCAAAAAATGTTTTAATTAACAATTCTAAGGGCGCTATGTTAAACAGGGACTTGCATTACAAAACAATAATCTGGGAACCTCTAACTATTCTTAATACACGACACTCACTTAAACATTTCATCATCCTGACTTTCTCAACCATACAAACAAAATCATCGCATTTTATACATCAGTCTTCCTGGCTTGGCAGTCAAGCTCAGGATCATACAATTTACTCATGAACAGTTCTTTAGATTTCTTTATTTACAATAAACGTAAGTGAATGCACTTTGTTATAGATCACGGGGGTCTGGGGTCTGGTCGTATCCGAACATAGGGGATCTGATCCTATATACCGGGGTTCGAGAGCGGTAGGCTCTCCTTCTCCATTTCCATAGACGCATAGTCTGTACTATGCAGCAGAGTATCGCTAATATCAGTAATGTTTCTATTACACAGGACAGAGTGTACCAGGTTATAAACCTGGCACACCAAGATGATGTGGTGTTGCTGGTGACTGGGCTCTAGGTACTGCGGGGAAGTGAAACATGAATGGCTGGGGGGCTTGAAGTCATGGGGTTCGCGTTCACGCGCAACCAAATGTCCATAAACATGATGCTGATCCATATGAAGATAGTCCTCATGGCTCTTCTCTTTCCTCTTCTTTCTTCTCTTCTCCGGTCCTGGAGCTTCCGGAGTTCTGTGGAAACAAGCATAGTGTCTGTAACTATCTTGGTTTAATATCTCAGAGGATAGCCTGTCTGTCCTTTAGTGCCAACTACTCCCTTTATAATTGGTCACTATGTGTGACTCCCTCATTTGTTTTTCAAAAATCGAATTTTAGGACAAGACACACTTCCCAATAATGAACCAGTGCGAGCCGTCTCGCAGACTGTGCAATTTACCATCCAAATGTTTCAGGATGTAAATAGCATGTGGTTGGCAACCTAAAGGTTACCAAAACAAAACAAAACTTTTTGAACTAAAATTTCCAAAATGAGGTGCGTATGGGCCGCGACGGGTAAGAGTTGGATGGAGTCCCCGGGAAGGACGGCTACCAATGCTGTGTCTCTCCTACCCGAGCATAGTTGACCAGAGGGGGGGTTCCCAGGAAGGACGGGTCCGAAGCCGTTTCTCCACTGCCTGAGCAACCGACAAGAACGGGCAAAAAATGTAGTCATCGTGGTGGGGCTGCCATAGTGGTTCTACCTTCGAACCAGAAGGGTAGTTACGAACGGGCGGCTGGTTCCTTAACCAGTCTCTGCAGACAAGTCCTCAGAGGTTTCTGCTGAACTAGTGTCTGGCAATGGTGAGTCTCTGTAGGCAAGTCCTCAGAGGTTTCGGCCGAATAGGCGTGGGGCAGTGAGAGAAAATATTCTCCTGTCGGACATACATCATTTAACAAACTTACAAACAACATAAAACATTCTGCAGGTTCCATCAGAAAGGACAACACTACTCCCAAGCGGTTCCTTTTGAAACATCATCTGGACACCTCAGTTCTCGGTTGCGAACAGGGTCGCAAAGGGGTTCTCGGTTTGGGAGTCAGACCCAAGGTCGTCCTCTTCTCCCGGGTGCCACACACTTGAGTGTATCAGGGCTGAAAGAGCTGTGTGTTGTGAGGTGGGGTCGCTCTCGTCGTTGCGGACGAGTCTGAACGAGTTATCTCGGTGCCAGTAATTGGTGTCTAGCTGTGTGGGGACAAAATCGGGGTCGTCAGTGTGGTTCGGTGGTCGGTGGTGGGGTTTATTTAGGAATGTGATCAGGAAAGGATCGTAGTCGGAATCGCTGGGTGTGGGGCCTGTTGCATGGGAGTAGTAGGGAGGCGTGCTGTGGCTATTGTCCGAGTCACAGTCGCAATCTCTGCTGCTGCAGTCTGTGGGCGTTCCGGGGCGGAGTGTATATTTTGGGGATCGAGTCGAGGTCGAGTCCATGGCTGGGCTGGACGTGGTGGGGGTTGGTAGGGTTACGTTGGCTGTGGGCGGGGCATGGTGTGTTGCGTTAAGCATGACGTGGTGTGCGTGGTTCGACTGTGTTCCATATGCCTTCAGCTGGTTTATATGAAACCATGCAGTCTTAACGTTGGTGTACTTTATTTTATAAACGGAAGGGCTTACCTTATCCGCAATGGAATACGGACCCGAGCATTTTGGTGACAGGAATGTGCTGGGGTGATATACAGAGAGCATAACCTGCTGTCCTATACTGTACTCAGTCGCATGCACTGTCTTGTCGAAACAAGCCTTGCTCTGTTTCTTTCTGGTGCCCAATTTTATTGCAGCTGCTAGCTGAGCCGTTTTAACATTTTCCACTAATTGTTCTATTGCTTTCTCGTGTGTGGGGGCCGTCACTTCGGGGCTGGTCAAGTCCAAACCTAACAAATATCCTGTGCCTTTCATGGGGCGTCCGGTCATGAGGGTGTGTGGGGTGTAACCTGTGGAAGTCAAAATTGTGTTACGTATAAACATCAGCACAAAAGGGAGGACTGCGTCCCAAGTGGTGTTGTTCTGCTGGACCATTTTTCTGAGGGTGGATTTTAGGGTACGATTCATGCGCTGAACGATACCACTCGACTGTGGGTGGTATGCTATGTGGAAGTTTTGGGTGATGCCAAATATCGTGAGGACATTCTGCATGACACGTCCCGTAAAATGGGAACCTTGATCTGATTCAATGCTGCGGGGGAGTCCCCATCTTGTAAAGATGTGGTGGGTCAAAATCTTGGCTGTGGTTTTTGCAGTGTTTGTACGGGCTGGGAATGCTTCCACCCATTTTGTAAATGTGTCAATTACCACAAGTACATATTTATAGCCATTCCTGCAAGGGGGCAATGGTCCTATAAAATCAATCTGGAGGTTAGTCCAGGGGCCATTAACGGGTCGGGTGTGGCTGAGTTGAGCCTTTTTGGCATATCTGTCCGGATTATTCTGGGCACAGATAAGACAATTCTCGATGTAATGGTTTACATCATCCTTTAAATTTGGCCACCAACAAAGCTGCTTGAGATGGGCTGTAGTGGGATCGATTCCCTGATGTCCATGACCGTCGTGGAACAAACAAATCAGTTGATTCCTGTCCTGTTCAGGAACCACATAAAGGGTGTCGTTTAACACCACACTGTCATGTGTGGTCAGTGCATTTCTAAACCTCTCATAGGGTGCTGGATATTTTCCTTTTACAATCTCCCTGAGATTGCTGTCCTGCTTCTGGGCCTCCACTAGATCCTCGATCTTTGTCTGTGAGACCTGAACTGCGCTCACTGGTGCGCTTTCGGGGGGTGTCCAACAATATCCATGCCTGGAACCTGCTTTAGCCAGTGCATCGGCTTTTACATTTCCAGGTGGGGAGGAACGATGGTGACTGCGGACTTTGATTATCCCAAAAGTCCTGTTCTGGGCTCACTCAAAAATACGACGGAGCAATGGGGCTGAGGGGAGGGGTTTTCCGTCTGCGGAAACAAATCCTCTTGCTTTCCACAGGGGCAGAAATTCCGTGAGGCTGTTGCAGACATAGAGGCTGTCCGAGTATATGTCTGCTGGGCTGGGGAAGGGATCTGGGTGTTCCACTATATATGCGATGGCCGCGAGCTCTGCTGCCTGCATGCCTAAGTGTCTGGGTAGTTTTAACGATATTTCCTTGAGGGCGTGCGTCCTCGACATAGATACCGCAACCTGTTATGCGCTTCCCATCCAAGACTGTGGAAGATCCATCCACATAGATCTTTATGGGCTCACACATGTCCCTGTGCTGGGTGCTCTGGGTTGAAGTACCTATCTTTCTGGGGGGTGTTTTTGCAATAAAGGGGCCTGTGTTGTGGTGTGGAGAGATAATCTCACATTCATGGATGGTTCCGGGGTACTGCAAGTTGTCGGCTAAGTAGGTGTGTGTCATTGTCCTTTTAACAGTGATGTCCCGTCCCTGCAAGAGAAGGGTCCATCTCACTGCTCGAATCTGACTAACTGTACCGTCCTTGAGTCTTCCGTCCAGTAAAAGTTGGGGGGAGGGGTGTGTTCGGTGAGAATTGTGATGGGGTTCAGTCCGGTAATGTACGAAAAATACTGGACTGCCCAGAATACTGTGAGCAGGTGCCTCACAGGCTGAAAATCCCTGCTCCACAGCATCTAAAATTCTGGAGGCGTAAGCTACGGGCCTTAACTGGTCGTGCCGTTCCTGGAGGAGCACGGCTGAAAGGGTGTGGTCTGTGGTCGCTACCTCTATGGCGTAAGGGGAAAGCGGGTCTGGAACTTGTAGTGTGGGGGCTGCTATGAGGGCCTGTCCACAGCATCCGTATGCTGTGGAAGCCATTCCCAGGGGGCTCCTTTCTTTAGGAGGTCTGAGCGGGGCGCTGCCTTGCTGGCGAAACCGTCAATGTGGATTTGGCAGTAGCCAACCAGTCCTAAAAACGACCGGAGGGCTGAAACGTTGTGGGGAAGGGGCAATTTAGCGATCGAGTCAATCCTTTTATGCTCGATCTCGCGTTTACCATGTGTGATAATTGTTCCCAAATATATCACCTTTTCTTCCAAAACCTGGGCCTATTTGGGGTTGACTTTACAACCGATTGAGTATAATAGTTCCAGGAGTTCGGACAGAAGCTCAATGTGCTCTTCCTTGGTGTTTGTCTGCAGTAGGAGGTCATCTACATACTGTACCAGACATTCGGGGCGAGAGAATTTGGCTGAACCATTTGCCAGCTGACGGTGGAAAATGGAGGGGGAGTTGTGGAAGCCTTGTGGCAGGCATGTCCACATGTACTGCTGTGCTTAAAAGGTGAAGGCAAATTTGTACTGGCACGCCTTTGCCAATGTAATGGACCAGAATCCATTACTGATATCCAAAACCGTAAAGAATCGGGAATTGAGTCCCTGCTTGAGCATGGTCTCGGGACTTGTTGCTACTGTGGGGGCTGCTGCGGGGGTGATTTTGTTGAGTTCCCGGTAATCGATGGTCAATCGCCATGATCCATCGGGCTTTCTCACTGGCCAAATCGGGGCATTATTAGTGGAGGCTACTGATTTAAGTACGCCCTGCTCTAATAGGCTTTCTATTACCTTGGAGATTTCTCCCTCTGCCTCTTGGGGAAATCCATATAGTTTTTGGGGTCTAGGGTCAGGTCCTGTTACTTGTACGGAGCCAGTCATCCTGCCACACTCGTGCTTGTGGGTCGCGAATGCTGCCCTGTTCTTTTGCAGAACTGCCCTAACCTGCTTGTCCGTACTAAGCGTGGTCGGGTTGAACAAAAATTCATCTACGGCGCTAATTTTGTTCATGTACTCTCCTATGTTGAGCGTTATGGGGGCTCTTGCGGATTTTGCCATCTTCCAGACACACTGGTTAACTGGATCGAATGAAAGGTGGTGGGAATTCATGAAATCGATTCCCAGAATTTGTTCTGCTGTGTGGGGCAGATCAACTAAAACCACGGGGTGCTTGGTGGTGATGGTACCGATTTGAATAAGTACAGGGGCTGTGATGTGTCGCTGCTGTGAGTGGCCTGTAAAGCCGCTGAGGGTGATGGTGGCTGTAGTGGGCCACATGTCCTTTTGAAACAGGGTGGAGGAATTTATTGTGGTGCGGGACCTTCCTGTGTCCCAGAGAAATTTGATGGGCTGTCCCCGAATTTTTGCTGCAACTACCGGTCGTCCGGACCTATCCCAAAGGGTGTCGCATACCCAACTGGGGGAGCCCGTACACCGTCAGTCCGTTCCGGTCAAGTCCGTCTGATCTGAATGGGCGCTAATGCTATGAATGGGCTCTGTCTTTTTCTTAATCAGAGTGCCTGTCTGCTGGGCTCTCTGTGGCTTTTTAGGGGCATTGCACTCTCTTGCGAAGTGTCCCAACTGTCCGCAGTTGTAACATTCCTGTGACTTGGGTGGGGGGCTGTTCTTTCCCTCATTCACCCATGCGGGGTTGTGGTGTGTTGTAACTGCCTGTATATCTGCGGCGGCCTGCTTTCCCTCGCTATTCTTAACTGCGGGATTACTTTGAACAGAGTGCTCCCAAGGACGGGACAATCTTTTCACTACCCACTTCTCGTTATGGGCCTCCTCTGAGGGATCATAACTCGCGCAGGCTTTCTGTCCTGTTTCTGTGGTGTGGGAAATAAGGGTGCGGGTCCATTTGGCCATGTTGTCTGGGGACAAATGGGCATGGTCTAAGTCTCCAAAGACTGCTGCAAAGTGGATCCACAGGCGTCCAGCAAATGCTGTGGGGTGCTCGAATTTCTTTTGCCTACATTTGTTGAGGCCATCTACGGGGTCACCCCGGTTATACCCGATCGCATCCAGGATCGCGGTATGCATTTCTGCAAGGGTGCCTCCTCCTACATTCCGTGGGTCGGGAAGGGCTGCTGCTACTGACGGGTCTAAACTTAAAACGGTGAGCTTTAAATGCTCTCGCTCATCCAGGCCGGACATGGTCGCCTGATGTTTAACTGTGGCAAAGAAATGGTGGGGGTCTGATGTGGGGAGGAACGGTGTGATTTTATCGCACGCGTCCTGTAATTGGGTCACTGTTAAGGGGATGGAATATAGAAATTCTGCATCGTCCGGTGTGACTGTGCGGTGGGTGGTTACAGGGTTCATTGGAGCTTGAACTATCTGCTGTGTAGGGGGCTGGGGCGCTTTTCTCTTTTGTGGCTTTCCCTGCGCACATGTTCCCTGAACATATCTCTGCGCTGTTTCATTCAATTCTTCTCAATCAGGGCCGTCTTCCTGATCTAATCTTTCTCCAGAGGTTTCCTGAAAACCTTTTTGAACAGAAAGCAGTGATTGCAGCTCTGCAATCTGCTTCCGGCGCTTTGCGTGATCTAATGTGCTTTGTCTTTGTTCTGTGGTGGCAGCATGGAGTGCTCTTAATGCTGCCTTTAGGTCACTGCACTGTTTCTGTAATGCCTCTACCTGTTTTTCCGTTTCTTCTCGTACCAGGACTGCACGTTGCGTGTCCTGATTGGCCTTTTCGTATTGAGACTGCTTAAGTGCGCCAGACAAGACTGGTGAGCCCTTTTGGCATCATCCACCTCTCCATCTTTTGCTGCCAACTTCCTTCTCAATTCTAAATTCTCCTTTTCTACCTCGCTTCCATCGACCTTACTCATCCGATGTATGCCCTCAACTTCTTTCCGGAGCGTCCTAACGACCTCCTCTGTGCCTCGCAATTGTGCCAAGCAGGACACGATTGCCATCGGCTTGCGAGCTTTCCGGAAACTCTTTTTGTGGATCTCGCTCAGGTTCTCCCACCAAGTATGTCCTATACTCCTGGGACCTGATTCCTCGTTGTCACATAATTCATTCCAAAGGGGCTATCCTTTCCCTTTGAGATATTTCCTGATCTTTTCCTCCCAAATGGGACATTGTCCCACTCTACTGCTGCTGGTCGCTGCGACCACAAATTCCTCGGGGTTCATGAGGCGCTGCATTGCCATCTTTCCTATCCGAATGCTTCTTTCAAATTCTTTCAAATACGGGTACGGCTTTCGCTACTTTCCGATATACAAACTTCCGACAGTTTTGACGCAACAAAAAAATCTATCCATTTTACCTTATCGCCCTGTTAGTTACGCATGTATACACACACTACCGAATTATGAGTATTGATAAGAACTGCTTGAACACTTGTGGTTTTCTGTTTCCAATTGGACTTCTAATTCAAATTCTTGAGTTCTCCCAGAGTGGTTTTCCACTTCTAGATCGGGTCCCGTCAGGATGCCGCCAAATAATGTTGCTAACTTTTGCCTTAGTGTAATTGCTCTGTTTCATCACCTTTGCTCTTGAGTCGCCAGGTATCTTTATGATACCGCCACGTGGTTCAAGTCCGAGTAATGAGCAATAACCCAATACACCGCTTCGTAAGATTTAAATCAAAGCACATTTATTATACACAGTAATCACTACTCATGCACAAATTCTATGTCTAGGCTACTTCTACAGCTAACAGGCCAATACTTAACTTGGAACTGGCCCACCAGGTCAGGGAAACGAATGGCCTTTCGTTCGGGTTCTGAGCCTGCGGGATTTGAAGTTGGTACAGATTGGTAGCTAGGAGCGCCTATCTCAGAGCGAGCGTTGAAGTAAGACTTACTGGATATCGGCGGCGGCTGAACCGGTCACTGTCAAGGGTTGGTTCGCGTTGCTGAGTGACCCGGTCAAGAAGAACGATTTGAACTTGGGGCTTAATTCTGATAGTCCCCAGGGGCTTCCCGCCTTTCGGGGCGGACCCTGTACCTGGTTCCAAGTGATTGGACTTTGTCCCAATCACTTGGTTAGATTTTCTCCAATGCTGGAGCGGTTCCCTGATCGATCGGTGGTCCTGAGGTGGTCGTTCACCTCCCTTTGTGTAGGCTTCTGCTGGCGCCAAAGAGTCTGGTTTCACTTTACGTGTCTAAATATTGCTCATTGTTCCCGGGTTTTGCTCATTAATATGCAGATGGCTGGTGTTTTGTTATGCTGATGGTTGCTGGTATCGATCTTGTCTGGCCTTTCCAGAAGTAAATACACACTCAACCTGCAGCTGCTCGTTTGTGTCCTGTTGGCTGACTTTCCCGTCAGCCTTTGCCGTTCGCCATTTTAAATCGGGAGTTAGCCAATTTAAATCGGGGGTTAGCCATTTTAACTGGCTACACACTGTTCCCCTCTCCGGGTTGAATGACCGCGTCTTCTGCCCCTTGTTCACTGCTCATGCTTATGCGATCCTCTGCTCCCTCATCTTTGGTGCTAAACTCATTAGGGGCCTGTCCCCCAAACCTATTCAGCTCACAATGCCGCACAACCTGTAGTTCCACAGCATCCTTCTTAGCACTCTCTGTCGCCTGTGTAATAATGGCAATAATCTTTATTAGTGTCACAAGTCGGCTTACATTAACACTGCAATAAAGTTACTGTGAAAATCCCCTCTATGCCTTTGGCTTATGTAACATTGGTTCAGCCAGCAGCTTTTTCTGTATGGTCAAATTGTTCACCCCACAGACTAATCTGTCTCTGAGCATATTATAGAGCATGGTTCCAAAATTTCACTGTTCAGCCATGTGTCTCAATATGGCCACAAAGTCTGTGATAGATTCGCCCGGGTTCCTCTTAGTTGAGCTAAATTCATACCATTACATGATTACCAATGGTTTGGGGTGAAGGTGCTCCTTTACTAATGTTGCCATCTCCTCAAAAAGTTTAGTATCGGGGACCTCCGGAGAAGTTAAGCTCCGGATCAAGTTGCGTGTTTGGGTTTTGCATACTGACCACAGGATAATCCACTATCACTCCCCCTCTATTCCGTTGGGTCTAAAGAATAATTGAAAGACAAATTTAAAATGTTTGGTGTATTGACCCGAGTGCTTCACGATGGGATCATAAGGTTCGGGTTTCCCGGTCAAAGGCGTGCTTAACTCTTGTTTTTTTATTGAAGCCTAGGTCCAATAGAAGCCTGCCCTTGAGTTGCAGCTGGCCACAGAGGTCTTCCAATTTACCCTTGCCACCATTGTAATGTAGCATGGTAAGGCTTGAACTCGGGTCAGTGAACTAACAAAGGTTTATGTGGTGAATGTATTATGGTAACCATTCACCACTGTACTACATTGTACCACGCAGTTGCCCATGTGGGCTCCACCTATGGACCATTGTACTGTACTACACTGATTGTATCATGTTGGTGCCCTTGTGGGCTTTGCCCCTGGCTCCACCCCCTTGAGGGGTGGTATAAAGAGCAGCTGCCCTGTAGGCGGCTCTCATTGCAGAGCAGTTTCAGGCAGGCACTGTTCTAGTTGATTAAAGCCTTTGTTCACTTCTATTCTCTGTCTCGAGTGAATTGATGGTCCCATCAGTTTATTAACAGAACAATTGTGCACATTACAGAGCAAAGAAATAAAGATCTCAACTCCCCAGGCACGGAACTCTGACTGTTCGAACAAGTCCAGGAAAGTCTCCAGCTCCGCGCCCCATTGGCCTAATGGGTCTCACGATCCTTTCAGGGAACTGCCCCTTAAAGAGGCTGTGAAACCACACACACCCAGTCCAATTGACTGTGGATCCAACACTTGGAGAGATAGGGGCATTTGTAGCTTGGGAGAATTGTTCAGAGATGCTTCCTTGTCATCCTTTGAGGACCTATGTCAACAATTTGACATCCCTAGACACTCCTTTAAATAGTTCCAATTTAGAAACTTGATCCTTAATAAGACAACTTTGCATCTTGACTCCTCCCTTTCCCCAGTGAAAAAAATGCTGAATTCTGTGGAGCCTGAGCAATTAATTAGCAAGTTCTTGACACTTTAAATTCTTGATCTAGCTTTAGCACATTGGGTGTGTTGCAGACTTGGAAAAAGGACTGTGAGCAATATTGACAAGGAGACATGGGGTAATATATGGGACTGTGCCGGTAAAATTTCAGCGAGCAATAAAATGAAGGAGACCCAGTTCAAGATACTGCACTGTCTGCAGATAACACCTAGTCTTAGACACAGATTTGATCCTGTTGATGTGCCTAAAGTGTCTGGTCGTCAAGCGTGATCCTATACATTGTTTATGGACCTATGTTGAGATTCATTCCTATTGGTCTGGTGTAGTCAGACAGCTGGAGAGGATATTTGACAGAGTCTTCGAGTCCAATCATGTGTTACTGATTCTGGGTCTTCCAGATGGAAGAATTACTGATTCTAACGAAAAAAGGCTGTACAATATCCTGACCTTTTTAGCTCATATGAGTATCCGATGCTCCTGGATTAGTGACACATATCATAGAATCACAGAAGTTACAGTGTAGAAGGAGGCCATTCGACCAATTGAGTCTGCACCGGCCCTTGGAAAAAGCAAGGCCACCCTCCACCCTATCCCCACATCTCCACACTCACCCTATCCTTCAATTCAAAACTGGTATAGGCTAATTATGGAATGCATTCTTCTTGAATCCCTAACCGCTGTGATCCACTCTAAGTCTGATGCATTTTGTAAATTATGGGACATCAATCTTAAATTCATAGACTCCACCTTGGTTGACTTACTCCTGTTGGGATTTCCATGAGCTCTTTCATTTTGTTAGTCTTGATATTGTAATACATAAAGGCATGTTTCCTGAACTGATCTTCCTTTCTCCCAATCAATTTGTAAATTTGTTGTTGAATTGATCTGTTGTATAAATTCGAGGTGCCAATTCCTGAAGTATACTATTCTGAATTTATCCTGCCTTGCTTGTTCCTACATATGCTATAACTCTTGTTCTGTTCTGTACCTGTTTTGCATTGAGCTTTATTATAATTGTTTTGTTTATTATTGAAAAAGTTGAAAAAAACAATTTTAAAAATGTACATAAAAAATTAAGGCACAAGAAAGGAAGGTAGATAAAGAAAAGATTAAGAAAGAGAGAGATTGTTATGAATTAAAATCTAATTCAACTAATATGAATGTATTAAATGCATTTATAAAAAGGACTAATGAAGCTAATATGAATTTGTTAAAAGGGATTACAACCAATATTCATGCATTTGGAGTAAAATACACCATGTTTATGAAGGCAGTCAACTTTACACCATTGAACATTCACTACATAACAAGCTTTTATCAACAGGGTGAGTTTCCCAGATGAGCTTTGTACTCTTCGCAGACCTGAGTTCGCAAAATATCTCAATGCAAACCCGTGGCTGTTTATTGCAGAAGGAACAGACATTGAAACAGAGATTCGGGGCAGGATTCTATGCCGTGTCAGGGCAACACAGTAGCACAAGTGGATAGCACTGTGGCTTCACACCACCAGTACTCCGAGGTTCAATTCTCCGCTGGGTCACTGTCTGTGCAGAGTCTGCACGTTCTCCCCGTGTCTGCGTGGGTTTCCTCCGGGTACTCCGGCTTCCTCCCACAGTCCAAAGATGTGCAGGTTAGGTGGATTGGCCACGATAAATTGCCCTTAGTGGCTAAAAAAGGTTAGGAGGGGTTATTGGGTTCTGGGGATAGGGTGGAAGTGGGTCGGTGCAGACTCAATGGGCCAAATGGCTTCCTTGTGCACTGTATGTTCTATGTTCTATGTCTCGCATGTTTTCTCAGTGGCACACCATTCATGGCAGCGGGATTCTCTCTTCCCGCAGCTTGTCAATAGGATTTCACATTGAAATTATCCTACGTTGCCTGGCAACCCACAGGTGGGGGTGCGCTGCGAGTGGGAAATAAAAAACCCAACAGCCAGAGAATTCCGGCCAAGTTGTGACCACTGGAAAGATAGGGGAGGACAGATAATGCAGAAGCTAGGAGACACCCTGCCTTTTATTTCACCTGGAACCAGAGATATCTGTGTAATGGAAACCTATATGCAGACAGCATTGAAAAAAAAAAAAAAATCAAGTTAATTAAGTAAAGTAATTAACTAGTTAAGGGAATTTGGTGCTCACCTGAAGGAGGTGCAGAGAAGCAGACCTGTGAGGGAGTCTCTGGAGCAACTACATGAATAATCCATGTCTTAAAGGTACCCTCACATGACACCTCGCCCCAAGAAAAAAAATAAACCATCAACTTCAAGATGGTTTCATTTTTCACTTTTGTACCATCCACTAAGAAATGCAGACAGTAAATATACATTTTCATTTAAAGAAAACAACACGCGCAAACAGGTATAATAATATAGTCCATTTTTCTTTGTTCTTCTTCCTCCAACCGAAGTCCTTCTCGATTGATCACATTCGTGACAAAGCATCGGCTATCACATTTTCCCATCCTGCCACATGTACTATTTTTAAATGAAATGTCTGTAACAACAAACTCCAGTGAAACAGCCTTGCCTTGTTATTCCGGAATCGCTCCAAAAACATCAAAGGATGATGATCCGTATATATAACAGTGTCAGACGGATTGATGGTCACATAAATGTGAAAATGTTGCAAAGCTAGCACCAAACTCAAAGTCTCCTTCTCAATCGTCGAATACTTTTTCTGGTGAGAATTCAATTTCTTTGAAAAATAGCCAACAGGCCGCTCTAGCCCTTCGTCGTCGTCTTGTTGAAGCACTGCACCTACGACCACATCGCTCGCTTAAACAGCCACTTTGAAGGGTTTGGTATAATTTGGGATGACTAACACAGGAGCAGTGGTTAACACAGCCTTCAGGCTGTCAAATGCCTGTTGACACTCCGCTGTCCACTGGAATTTGTTACGCTTCTTGAGCAAGTCCGTCAGTGGAGCGAATACACTGCTAATCTTTGGTGCAAATTTCCGGTTAAATCCACTCATACCAAGAAATCACATTATTTCCTGTCGTGTCGAGGGTATTGGAAACTCCCCAATAACTTTTGTTTTCACATCCCGTGGGACCAGATGACCCTGTCTGATTGTATAGCCAAGGAACGTGACTTGGGCTTTTCCAAATTCACTTTTGGCTAGGTTTATCACCAAACCCGCCTCCTGATGTCGATCGAATAACTCCCTCCCTCAGATGTTTTAAATGATCTTTCCATGTCTGGCTGAAAACTGCCAGATCATCGATGTATACCGCACAATCGGGTAATCCTGAAACGACTGTAATAGTTAACCGTTGAAATGTTGCTGGGGTGTTTTTCATGTCAAATGGCACAATTTTGAACTGGTATATACCATCTGTAGTCACAAAAGCTGAAATCTCCTTCGCCCTTTCAGATAAAGGTACTTGCCAGTAACCTTTCAGTAAATCCAATTTGGAAATAAAAGCGGATTGTCCCACTTTCTCAATGCAATCCTTCAAACGTGGGATAGGATAACAGTCCGTTCTTGGAACTGCATTCACCTTTCGATAGTCCACACACAACCGTTGGGCACCGTCTGGTTTAGGTACCATCACAATGGGTGTGCTCCATTTGCTGCAACCCATTCCAATTATGCCATTCTTCAGCATACTCTCAATCTCTGTTAACATGTGCCAATTTTAAATTGTTAAGTCTGTATGGATGTTGTTTGATTGGAACAGCATTTCCCACATCTACATCATGTATAGCCATTTTAGTACTTCCCAATTTATCTCTACAAACTTGCCCATGTGATATCAATAACTCTTTCAGGGCAGTTTGTTTTCCCTCTGGAAGGTAACTTAACAATTCATCCCAATTTTTAAGAACACCCTCATTTTCCAATTTAATTTGAGGTATGTCAAATTCACAGTCATCTGGATTTGGTTCGTCACTTTGAGTTAGAATCATTAAAACCTCCTTTTTCTCTCCTTCCCTTTCAAAGTACCTTTTAAGCATATTCACATGACACACTCGGTGAGACTTCCTTCGATCTGGTGTTTTTACCACATAATTCACCTCACTTACTTTCCTTTCAATCTGATATGGTCCACAAAATTTAGCTTTTAAAGGCTCCCCTACCACTGGTAACAACACTAAAACTTTGTCCCCACTGGCAAAACTACGAACTTTGGATTTCTTGTCCACTACCCGTTTCATCACATTTTGTGCAACTTTCAAATGTTGTCCAGCCAATTCACCTGCTCTAGTTAATCATTCCCTAAAATTTGACACGTAATCCAATAGTGTAATTTCCGATTTCTCACCCACCAATTTTTCCTTAATCAATTTAATTGGTCCTCTTACCTTATGACCAAAAATTAGTTCAAAAGGACTAAATTTGGTAGACTCATTAGGTGCATCCCTAATTGCAAACAATACGAATGGGATTCCTTTATCCTAATCCTCTGGATAATCTTGACAATACGCCCTCAACATTGTCTTTAATGTCCGATGCCACCTTTCTAACGCTCCCTTCGATTCTGGATGGTACACAGTTAGTTGATTTAAATTGTTTTATTCCTAAGCTATCCATAACTTCTTTGAATAACTTTGAAGTAAAATTCGTGCCTTGATCCGATTGAATTTCTGTGGGTACTCCATATCTAGTAAAGAATTTACCTAACTCCTCCACAATCCTTTTAGCTGTAATATTACATACTGGAATGGCCTCTGGAAACCTAGTAGACACATCCATTACAGTCAAAAGATATTGATTCCCACTTTTTGTTTTAGGAAACTGTCCTACACAATCGATTAGGACCCTTGTAAAAGGTTCCTCAAATGCTGGAATGGGTATTAAGGGCACTGGTTTTATCACTGCTTGAGGTTTGCCTATCACTTGGCATGTGTGACATGATTGACAAAATTTAACTACATCTTTATGTAGTCCAGGCCAATAAAAATGTTTCTGGATTTTAGCTTGAGTTTTCCTTATTCCCAAATAACCTCCCACTGGTACCTCATGTGCAACTCGCAACACCTCCTCTCTATACCCTACCAACAATACTACTTGATGAACTTCTGCCCACTTTTCATCCGCCTGCATATGTACCGATCTCTATCTTCTCATCAAGACATAATTTTTACGGTAATAACACTCTGGTATACTCTCAGATTCCTCTTCCGTATATGCTTTCTGATGTATCCGTTTTATTTCTACATCTTTCCTTTGTAACTCCGCCAATTTTCCTGAACTAAAAATATCCGCCTCATCCTCCATCTGTTCTTGTTCTTTTTCAACCATCTGATCAAAAATCGTTTCTGATAATTGCACTTCAACTTCATCTTCACTCTTTGATTCCTCCTCTTGTTTTAACCTGTGACTTTGCAACCTTGTTACTACACAATCCGGAAAAATCCCAGGATATTCGTCCTTCAACCCTTCTGTTGTCTGATTTTCCACTGGCTTATCAACCACAGTAGGCATCACTCCCACCTGCGATCCAGCATATCATTACTCAAGATAAACTGTATTCCTGGACAAGATAGTTTATCTATTACTCCTACCACCACTTCACCACTCTTCACTGGACTTTCCAACCTTACCTTATATAATGGAATGCTACTCCTCTCACCCTGAATTCCACATATCACCACCTTTTCTGGTAACATTCTTCCCAACCTACAAATTCCTCATCTCTTACCATTAAAGATTGACTAGCCCGTGTATCTCTTAAAATTGTGACTTCTTTACCTGCTCCTTCTGATACACATGAGTAAACTTCACCCACACAAGTAAATTCTTTAAATATTTCTGGCACCTTCTAAAGAATTACTTCTTGAACAGGCTGTACAATTGATTGCACCTCCTTCGCTTCCCTTGGGCTTTCCTTTACCATTCTAACAAACCCCACTGTCTTATCCTGTTTTACCACATCAGCCTTCCCAGTGTTTTTCTTCAACCACCAACACTGTGACTTTACATGGCCTAGTTTATTACAGTGAAAACATCTGAAACTTTTCATTTCTTTTCCACCCTCCTGGATTTCTTTTTAAATCTGAAGTGCACTCTCTTTATTGTCTCCCATCAGATCACCTTTACCTTTACCACTTGTGTATTTCTCATATCACCAGTTTCTATTCCTCACCGGCTGAAACTGATGTTGGAAACCAATCTTTGATTTATGAACTAATTCATAATCATCTGCTAGTCTTGCAGTTTTAACCCTCTGTTCTTCCACATGAGTTCTCACTACATCAGGAATTGAATTTTTAAACTCCTCCAAAAGTATAATTTCTCTGAGAACTTCATACGTTTGGTCTATTTTCAAAGCCCTTATCCACCTCTCAAAATTACTCTGTTTGAGCCTTTCAAACTCGATGTATGTTTGACCAAATTCTTTCCTTAAATTTCTAACCCTTTGTCTGTAAGCTTCAGGCACTAGCTCATGTACACTTAAGATGGATTTCTTCACCTCCTCATACATTCCAGATACCTCCTCCAGTAGTGATGCAAACACTTCACTAGCTCTACCTACCAGCTTTGTTTGAATCAGTAACACCCACATGTCCTGTGTTTCATTTGTTTAGCTACCTTTTCAAATGAAATGAAAAAGGCTTCCACTTCCTTCTCGTCAAACCTGGGCAATGCTTGGACATAGTTAAATAGATTCCCACCAAGCCTTCGACTATGACGCTCTTTCTCACTAACCTCATCACTATCATCCAACTGTACGTTTCCCTTTACGTCCGCCAATTTTAACTGATTGTCATGTTTCATGGCCATTTTCTGAAGTTCAAACTCCCTCTCTTTAGCTTTTTCCCTGATTTGCATCTCCCTTTCTTTTTCTTTTTGTTCTGCTCGGGCTATTCTTTCTTTTCTCCTTTCTTCTCTCTCCTTTTCTTTTTCCCCTCTCTCTCTTTCTCTTTCTTTTTCCTTTCTCTCACTCTTGTATGCAAGCCACTTTAATTCTGTCTCATGTTCCATTTGTTTAATTTGCAACTGAATTTTTGCCATTTCCAATTAGTCAAACTCTATCTCAGGCAACTTTAAATGCTTAACCACCGCCATAATTACCTGATCTTTTCACATTTTGTCAGGTAATGTTGACTGCAATGTTCTTGCCAAATGTAACAGTCTGCTTTTCGTTTCTGTCCGTAAAGTACTACGTGTGACATTCTCCCCCTCAAAAACTTCTGAGCCTCTGAAGGAGCCATTGTTCACAACACTCTCCCCACTTAAATTAAAATACCACACCAGAAAAGCAACAATCCTTCACTGTCTTTAAGTTCACAAAAGCCAATCCAATAGATAGACTTTTATCCCCCTCGAGCCCCCAATTGTTATGGGTGAGGCATTTTCAGAACCCCAAAATGTATCATGGAGTTCAACCAACCTCTCCCTTTAATGGATTTGTTGCTTTTCTGAGCACGCGGCTTTTTCCCTCGGTGTGGGATTACAATTATGGACACGTGGGTTTTTAAACACAAAACACTGTTTATTCCATGAACTCAACTTAACATCTTAAATAAACATTGGATCTCTTAACACCCCTTACTTCAAAGATAACTCAGAAAATATTGCAACAGTAGATAACTCCTTAAAATGTTCCTTCAAACTTTCAAGAGACTTAGCACCTTTAAACAGTATCACATCAGGTTAAAGGATATGTATATTTTCTGTAGAATGGCAGAGATATATTAGCTTGGGTGACTTCAGCTCCAGCACCTTGCTTTCTTCATGCAGCTCTCTGGAAACCCACAGACACATCCACGCTGCTTTCTCAAACCTGGCTTTCTCCCTTCAAGCAGATGACAGCAAAACAGAACCTCTCAAGCTGCTGTCTCAAACTGGCTTTCTACTTTTAAACTGCTCTCACAAAACCAGCCAGGCACTTTTTAGCTGCTCTCAGAAAAACCAGCCGGGCACTTTTTAGCTGCTCTCAGCAAAACCAGCCAGGCACTTTTCAAACTGCAAAACCACCCTGCAAAATGGCTGAACTGAGCTGAGCTCCATCCACTCTATGACATCACTGTTTTCTTAAAGGTACATTGCTTAAACATCCATGTCTTAAAGGTACCCTCACATGACAGTAAGTAAGACATATCGCATCATTAAAAATTCACTTGCAGTTGAATAGACAGAACCTCAAATTTTCTGGCATGGTTAGTGGGTATTTAGTTGGTAAATACCATGCTTCTCGCTCTTCTCTGTTTGAATTGTCATGCACTATGAAGGCATGTTATATTCCAAGCTTTTAAGATAGGAGGCTGGATTCTCCATCCCACCGCGCCATACTCTGCCCTGACCCGCCGGCGGGATTCTCCGTTGTGCCGGCCAGTCAATGGGGTTTCCCTTTGAGGGGCAGCCCCACACCGTCAGGAAATCCCCGGGCACTGGCAAAACGGAGAATCATGCCGGCGGAGAATTCTGCTAAGGATTCGCCATCTCGTCAGCCCCGTTTTCTGGCGCAGCACCCCCTCCCGCCCGCTGGTAGCGGGATTCTCTTTTACTGCAGCCAGCCAATAGGGGTCTGGATTCTCTGAGCCTCCGCTCCGAAATCGCGATCGGCGCGGGGGCGGAGAATGGGCGTTTACGTCGAAATCTGGTCCGATGCCAATCTCGCGATTCTCCGGAGCTCCGAATCGCATGTGCGCGGTCTACGCAGCGCAGGTAGGGGATCATTGACAGAGGCCCCCTCGGTGATTCTCCGAGGTAAACTGGCCGAATTCCCTGCCAGCAGGGCAGTGAAATCTTAACATGGGGGGGGGGATAATAGAGTGGGGAAGCCTGCTAATGATATTTAAAGGTATGGTAATCGGGTTCTCAATGTATCATGGTGGGAACACCATTACATCATTGGCGGGGAGCAGGGAAGAGTCAACGGGAATTGCTGACAACATACAAGCTGTTTGGGGAGTGCCGCTGGATTCACTGCCCCCACTGGCTTTCACGCCCGACAGAAATGGGGGTGCAAAATTCCCCCTTCCATTGGAAATATGAGACCCCTGCTATCAAGCACCTCTCATCTATGTGGTTGGCTTCTATCGCACAACGGTGTGTGCCCATTCACACACCATTCCTAACATCAGAGATGCATCATCCTTTGTGTCAGGTTTCATGGTTGGAAAGGCTACTTCACATTCTTTACAGGTCATGCATTGTTAATTCTTGTTTGTGCAAGAGTGAGGCTGATGTGTACACCCAGCTGATCTGCTTTCAGGACAGGTCAAGCTCTAATGTAGAAGGAGCTATGTTGAAACAGATAGGAAAAGGTCTTGCATACTGGAATTCCATGTACCCTCTGTGATGTGACTGGTTTCCAAGCTATGAGTCCTTCCTCAGAGCTTGTGAGCTGTCCTCTGTGGCAATCGCCTTTTGTAGATTCTGAATGCAGATGGGGAGTGCTCACCAATAATTGTGAGGATCTTCCCACTTCAATGTGCCTCGATTATGCCCCTTTCAGCCACCTTATGATCACATCGCTGTTGCTTACATCCTTGAGAGGGTATTGCCCATGCAATGCACCAGTGGTCCCAGGGGCCCTCAGACAACGCACCAGTTCAGTTTGTCCTCATTTGAATTATTTGCGACTCATTCGCTTCATGTTGCAAGATGATAGTGTTGAGGTCTCAGCACCAGACTTGCTTGGTCCCTCCTTGCGTGAGTGTGCAAATCCCTCCCAAAGTCATGGTGGAGCAGACTGTTCCAGGTTCCCTCACTCCATGAACTCTCAATCTTTGCATTCAAAACCTGGATTCAATTGAGAGTACAAATGTGCCTCTGACCCAGATGAACCTTGACCCTTCTTCAGGCCTCTGGCATAGTATGATGTAGAAACCCTCCCATACCTCACCCACCCCACCCCCATTACCCAACCCCCAGTCATGTGTGAGCCCTGCATTCCTCCCATTGCAAGCCTTGCCCAGAAGTCCCTTGTCATGCCCACTCCAAGAGTCGGGGTCCCACCCTGGAAATCTTTGCGCTGTCGCAGCTCGAATCCTGAATGCCCAGTGCTGTGCGAGGTGGGTGAAATCAAACTCAGGTCTCGAGGGAAGTGTGGCTCACCACCTTCAGGACGTTTATGTTTGCTGTGAATGATGTTAGCGTGATTGCACACTGATGCGGCCTATTAATTCAGTGTTGGGGAGGATTCCAGCAAGCATCCATTTTAATGAATATGCATGAGATTTTAATTTATACTAAAGACATTCCCAACATTGCATGGCGAGAAACGCAGCCCACCATCGAAGGCTTGACAGCACTATCGCAAGCTGGCTTTATGAAGGCGTAAAACCGATTTTCACACTCCAGCAATATTATCTGCTCCCTCCCACCATGAGGCCCACACGGCGGGAGGGGAAGGAATGGAAATTGTCTGGCTATCGAGACAAGATTACAAATTTTGTTTAACTGAAAGCTAATGTAGGTCCGCAAGCACAGTGGTGATAGAGTAAAGGGTCTTCTTAGTTCCGTCAAAGCAGCAGAGTTTTTGATTATCTCAAGTTTACGAAGGTAGAATTTGGGACAGCACTCCGTTGTGTGTTGGAATAACTACTTCCAGGGGTAACAAAGGCATGGTTGAGATTTTAGCAACAGATAAACAACAATATTAAAAGAGTCAGGTCAGAAAAATAATGACAAAGTTGGGAGCTCACAACCAAAGTTGGGAGGCAGCAGAGATTTGTACTTCAACCCAGGCCGAAACAGACTGAATAGAATCAATGACAAGTCACAGGTTGGGCTGGAGAAACCCCTCAGTCACAATAGCGTTGGGGGAAGGGCTGAAGACTGATTTAAGATAAAACAAGACAACAGCAGACCAGAGTCAGACGCTCATGATATGCCGCGTAGCCAATGCTGTTTAGTGCAGAAGCATCGAGTGATGTTATCTGCTTTTATTTGACCAAGTGTTAACGCAGTGTGTAGCCCGCCAACTCCAGTGCCGGCTTTTCCCACCATATGTTTTGACGCTTGGTCAAAAGAAATCCTGAAGGCGGGTCCCCCCGACATCAGAGCAAGCCGCACCAACAATATCGGCCTTCATGAGATCGGGACGCCCCTTCAAAATTAAAAATAAGCGATTCCACCCCCCTCCCCCGACTGATATGGGGAATCCCCACGCACATGCCAGCCCCTGGAGGGAATCCATCCCCCCACCGCATCCACCACCACCCCCCAAAATCCTCCAACAACGGATATGGCACCCTACCCCAGGGATCTCCCCCCACACCCAGCCACCTCCCAGAGAATTCACCCCCCCCCCACACACACACACACACACACACACACCACACACACAAGGGAACACCCCCCCCCCCCCCCACCCATGGACCTCTGTATCAGAAGCCATCACTCCCCACCACTGCCAGGTTACTGCCCGGGCATGACACTCTGCCGCTTTGGGGCTGTACATACCCGTGTGCCCCCCGTCGTGAACTGTTCACCAAGTTTGTTTGTCAAAAGCTGTTGTAAATCCCACCGGAGGGGAACATCTTAACATAGGGAGATATTTCTCATGATACTCAAATGTATGGGCCCTTTCATGGCAGGAAACCCGTTATGTCATTGGAGGGGGGGGGGGACAATCAGAATCAAAAATCTCAACGGCGTAATAGTCGTTTGGAGACTCCCATTGGATTCTCCACCTCACCCCTATTCCCACCTACCAAACATGGGGGGGGAGGGGGGGGAAGAGGGGCAACGCCCCCCATAATCTTGTATTATTATCCCAGACCAGACCCCAACAGTGGCAAGGATGCTGGACCAAAGCTCCTGCAGAAACTCTGGCTGGATGTCATCAAAAGCCATTGTCAACTGGCTTGTTTCATCTCCCCCTTGTTCTCAGACAAGTCTGCACTGCTTTAAATACAGTTCATCTCTTTTAACTAACTTGCAGCAAGAGCAGAACTGCACACCTTCAGCCAGATCAGAAATAAAAGAGAACAATGCTTTCTCAAAAAGCCTTAGCTCCACCCAGCAATGACATTATTTTAGCAATCTGAAAACTAATTAACTTCCCAGGAAATTCCCTTAATCAAACTAAAGTTGCACTAACCCAAGCTTTTATGATGCCTAATTGCACCTCAGGCTCCTAAAAGCTTTGTTGTCTTTCAACCAAGATCTTTTAAAAAAACATGACTGCAGCAGTCAAATACACTGTCCCTCAGGCTTTTAATTCTTACGACACACTACCCCAGGCTTTTAACTCTTACTTCACCAAACGCTTATAATACAATACATCTGGAATTTCTACGTTCATCACACTTGATCCAGAGAAATCCAGGAATTTTGAAGCCAAGTTTGAATGAAGATCCAGCTCCAGATCCAAGCCTATTCCAGAGTTCACAAGTTGTAAAGATCTGGGCCGGGATTCTCCGACCCCCCGCCGGGCCGGAGAATCGCTGGGGCGGCGGCGTGAATCCCATCCCACCGGCTGCCGAATTAACCGGCGGCAGGGTTTTGGCGGGGGCGGGAATCGCGTATCGCCGTTCGGCGGCCCCGGTGAATCTCCGGCCCGCGATGGGCTGAGCGGCCACCCGTTTTAGGCCGAACCCGCCGGCGTAAATCAGACCAGGTACTTACCGGCATACTTGGCTCTGTGAGCGGCCTCCGGGGTCCTCGGGGGGGCGTGGGGGGATCTGGCCCCAGGGGGTGCCCCCACGGTGGCCTGGCTCACGATCGGGTAGCATCGATCTGCGGGCGGGCCTGTGCTGTGGGGGCACTCTTTCCCTCCGCACCGGCTGCTGTGAATCTCCGCCATGGCCGGCGTGGAGACGAACCACCCTGCGCATGAGCTGGGATGATGCCAGCACACGCCGGCGTTCCCGTGCATGCGGCAACTCTCGCCGGCCAGCGGAGGCCCTTCGGCGCTGGTTGGCGCGGTGCCAAACCCTTTGACCCCAGTTGGTGAGGCGCCAACCTGGCCGGCACCGGCCTAGCACCTTCCGGGTGGCCCGACGCCGGAGTAGTTCACACCACTCCTCGGCGCCGGGACCGCCCGCCCCGCCGGGTAGGGGAGAATCCCGCCCCTGGAATATGGGGCTGGATTCTCCACACCCCAACGCCAAACCCGCGGCCAGTGCCGGGGCAGTGAATCCATTTCCCCGCAAGGAATCGGGACCGGCGCCAGTTCCTCGATTCTGCGGGCCCCGAAACGTGCCACACAGCAGCTGCCTGGGGCCATTGCAGGAGGCCTGCTCTGCCATTCTCTGCCCCCGACCCGCCGAAGTCCCAACGATATGGATCTAATGTGGTCCTGCCAATCGGGAAACTGGCGTGGCAGCTGTTTAGCACAGGGATAAATCGCTGGCTTTGAAAGCAGACCAAGGCAGGCCAGCAGCACGGTTCAATTCCTGTAACAGTTTTAATGTCCAGCTCCGCGGTCTGAGTCCGCCATGGAGCACAGCACGGCCGCTGGAGGCTGCCGCCGTGTGCATGCGCGGCCTCCGACCCGGAAGAGCGGGGGCTGTATCTGCAGCAAAAGCTGCTGGTTTAATGCCGGGTCCCTGCTAGCCCCCTGCAGGGCTAGGAATATGTGGCCCTTTCACTCCAGTTTTTCTGGCGTGAAATCCAGTTATTACGGCGGCATGGGGACATAGTCCCAATAACGGAGAATCCAGCCCCTGGAATTTAAACTACCAGACAGGGTACTTTTAAACTTTTAGTTAAGCTTGAAGCCTGGACTAAAATACACCCATTAATCAGGCAAGGGAATTGACACAGTAAAAGATGGGAGATACAGAGAGGAAGGGCAAAGGATAGCAACAAGAATAAATGTGAACAGTGAGGAGATCCCGAGGAGGTTTGACTGCCTGGAGTAATCTCAGTGCCCATCATAATATCTCCTTATAGAGCTTATCAAATATTATTTGATAACACTTCTGCAAAGCACCTTGGATGTTTTACCACTTTAAAGGTGCTATATTGCATCACCAGGAATATCGTCCATGTCCTGGTTTGGGACTCATTTTCAGGCTGTTATAGGTGACATATTGTTTCTCCACTGTCAGAGCGTGCCTGTCACTTGAGCTGGATAAGACTTCCGACATGGTGTCCCTTTCCTCTTCACTCTTCTCCAAGTTGACCCTCTTCCGAGGGCTCAACAGAACAACCAGTGTTGATGTCAATATTTACCTGCTTCTGGACTGTAGTAGAATTCAACAACACTCGTTATGGCAAAATAACAAGGCTTTATTTACGAAACGACTGCACGCAGTAATAGCTGAAACTTGAGGTCAGAGAGCAGTTATTACCACTGCTGATTCCTTCCCAAGTCCGCGCTTTCACAGAGAATCAGCTCAGTATTTATACATTATCATTATCAAGATTGCATGATGACAGCTTAGTCAGGAATTCGATCAGAAGTAGAAACGGAAGCAATGTCATAAACCAAGCACGAGCTGTTGATCTTCTCGGACTCTTTGTCTCATCCTTCATACCATTATCTTGTCTTTTGATAGAACATTAAAAGGTCAGAGGAGACTCATCCATTCCTTATCTTGTCTTATTCATACCGCCCTGGGTTATGACGAGTTAGCCTTATCAGAGTTTACAGAGGTCAGGCATTTTGGAATGGCTAGATCAGCATTCCTTACAAAGGGCTCTGGTACATTGAAGTGGCTAGGTCAGCTTTTCGTACATTGTATCAACTAGTTGACCAGTCTTCCCATTGACCAGTTTTCCATCATGCCATTAATTAATTCGTACAACACCACACCAGGAGGCAAAAGTTGCAAATCAGTCCTGCACCACCAAAACCGTTGTTGCCAATCAGCAGTCAGTTCTCCGACAAACATTTTTAAAATCCCAAAAAAATCCATCAGCGGCCTAGAAGCAAGTCAACCACTTACCTGAATGGATGTGATGATCACTCTGAATAGCGCTTCCACATTTTTCTTCCTAACTATTATGACCATGATTTTGCAGATGAGCTGATGGAAAGTTCAGGTGGGCATACCAATGTCTTAAAAGGCTGCCTACAACCAGTGTAGGACACATATTTAAACAACACAATTAACTCTGTTTCTGATTCCAGTGTTGCTGGGGAAGACCGTGGCTGAGTACAGGATTGTCAACTCAATACAGTTGTGATGCGAATGAATGCACACATGCCCCACAATATGTTGCACCCAGCATTCCCCCGAGCTGTTTTTCCATGTGTCCAGGTGATGTCTGTAAGTGTGAGACCGCTGGAAAATTTGTTTGCAGTCAACCATGCATGGTAATTGGAAGGAGCTGAAATGTGCATCGCTTACAAAGGAACATTTGGGTTGCTGCCTGCCTGTGCAGCTTAGAACGGACCCCTTGCTGCCTGTTTTGGGTCCAGACATTGGGCACTGCTCAAGCAACACTTTCAGCTCTTCACCCAGGTCAGGCTTTTTCTTCAAATTCCAAACAAGCTGGGGATCTGAGTCAGTAGCTCAGTTTACACACTGCCTAGTTTATAGTTTTGTGCTATCGTCAAAGACCACCAACACTCCCACCATGTCCGTACAGTGTTTATATGAGAAACAGAAAATAGGAGCAAGAAGAAGCCATTCGGCCCTTTTTTGATTTGATTTATTATTGTCACATGTATTGGTGTACAGTGAAAAGTATTGTTTCGTGCATGCTGTACAAACAATGCATACCGTACATAGGGAAGGAAGGAGAGACTGCAGAATATAATGTTACAGTTATAGCAAGGTGTAGAGAAAAGATCAACTTAATACGAGTAAATTTGGGAGAAAATGCAAAAAAGGACAATAAAGAAATATTTTAAAAACTTAATACAAGGTAGGTCAATTCAAAAGTCTGATGGCAGTCGGGAAGAAGCTGTTCTTGAGTCGGTTGGTACGTGACCTCAAACTTTGGTATCTTTTTCTTGACGGAAGAAGGTGGAAGAGAGTATGTCCGGGATGCGTGGGGTCCTTAATTATGCTGGCTGCCTTTCCGAGGCAGCGGGATTTGTAGACAGAGTTGATGGATGGGAGGCTGATTTGCGTGATGGATTGGGCTACATTGACGACCTTTTGTAATTTGCTGCGTTCTTGGGCAGAGCAGGCTCCATACCAGGCTGTGATACACCAGAAAGCATGCTTTCTGTGGTGCATCTGTAGAAGTTGGTCAGTGTCGTAGGTGACATGCCAAATTTCCTTAGCCTTCTGAGAAAGTAGTCGGTGGGCTTTCTTAACTATAGTGTCGGCATGGGGGGATCAGGACAGGTTGTTGGTGATTTGGACACCTAAAAGCTTGAATCTCTCGACCCTTTCTACTTTGTTCCCATTGATGTAGACAGCGGCATGTTCTCGACTATGCTTCCTGAAGTCGATGACAACCTCCTTCGTTTTGTTGGCATTGAGGGAGAGATTATTGTCGTCGCACCAGTTCACCAGATTCTCTATCTCATTCCTGTACTCTGTCTCATCGTTGTTTGAAATCCGACACACTACTGTGGTGTCATCAGCAAATTTGAAAATCGAGGTGGAGGGGAATTTGACCACACAGTCATAGGTGTACAAAGAGGAAAGTGGGGGGCTGAGGACACAGCCTTGTGGGGCACCGGTGTTGAGGATGATCGTGGAGGAGGTGTTGTTGCCTATCGTTACTGATAGAGGCTTGTGGGTTAGAAAGTTCTGGATCCACCTGCTCCAAACCTGTTCCACCATTCATTATGATCATGCTTGATCATCCAACTCAATAGCCTCATCCCGCACACTTCCATCCCCCTTCGTCCCAAGTGCTATATCTACCTGTTGCTTGAAACCAGATATTGATAGAATTTCTACTGCAAGTGTTTTGTTCAACACCCATACCATGGTACTGATACTGATTATGCAGGGACAATTTGATATGTAGCATTTGATGAAAAATGCAGTGGTTGCCATCAGCAGCAATCAACAGCTGCTGACTCCGCTTATAATCAATGCAGCACTAATCCAGTCAGAAACTTTCAGTTACATTTTTTGAAATATGATTTGATAGAAGCATGAGCAATTCAATAATTCTCCCCCCCCCCCCCCCCCCCCCTCAGTTGTGCGACCTTCGGATCCTATCCTGTGGTGGATTTGCACGGATTGTGAGCATTTGGACCTGGGAAGTTGAATGAAAATGGAAGCACCGTCACAGATTTGTTCTCACCATCATTCTACCCGACAACAATTTAGTGCAGCCATGAAGCAGTTAGCCATTAGAAGACAACTTCGCAAGAAACCACTCATTATATTCGCATTACGTTAATTTGAAAAAAGCGACGAACAGCTGTTGCAGATAGCGGCGTCGATACTAAAACTGCTGGATTCAATCGAGCCGAGCTAAATATAGCACCGATGCTCCAATGAGCTGCAATAAATAAGACATTATGCAAAACAATGCCAGAGCTCTCATTGTGCACCAGTGCTTTTATGAGGCAAAAAGGAAGCTGAAGGGCAATTGTGGGGGTGGCTTCGCACTGACTATTATGTTTAGGCAGGACACACTTGGGCAGTGAATTGTCAAACTGTTTTCAACATATTTCTGATCCATAATTGGGGCAAGTCATCTATTTTTTTTCGGCAGGAAAACACGAACAGCAGCAACCATTTCGGAGACGAAGCAAACTCCCTACTGTTAATCGGCCCTTCCACCCACTGTGGCTTCCCAAATATTCTAATTCACATATTACAATGAGGCCATGTGACACGGCAGCTTCCTGAAGGAAAAGTTTCCCGGGCGACTGAGTGAGGGGTTGGGTGCTGGTGGGGAGTTAAATTCCTTGGAATTGTCGTCCGGTCGGGATCTATCAGCTACGCTTTTCCAAAAAAAAGATTGGGAACTGTTTCCTGATCTGTCAGCAGCTCACCAAGGTCACAAAGACATCTTGCACAGCAAGCAAATGCATCTTCAGTGAAACAAATACCAGGAAGCTTTTGATCAGCTCCAGCCAGGACAGGTGAGAGGGCTGCTGTGAAACATTTCTCTCATGGACTGCTATCACTGCTTGACAGGTGATTTACAACTTCTTGGAAGGCGTTGCACCTGTCTAGCACCTCCCTCACCTTCAGCTGTACTTTCCCAATGTCAGGCCTTTGCCATGCATGGCATGGGAACAGTTTATTCAGATCCAACTTGCATCTCCAAGAAGGTGAAAGTGCAGAGGCCACCCCACCACCAACAACACCAGCAGAGTCTCCAGCTGCCTGCTGTCCTCAGCTGCATGCCTCTCCACAGGCCAGAGATCTCGTTGGAAGGAAGCAAAACCCCCAACGTAGGATGTACTGACAGAGGACCAGCATTCCCCGATGTATGTGAGCACCAGTGCTTCAGATGGTTGAGGTTTTCATGGTTGACACCTGCAGCTCCCTGGAATAAGAATTGGAGGAGGTGGACATAACTTGCCAGCGTGGTAGCACAGTGGTTAGCACTGTTGCTTCACAGCACCAGGGTCCCAGGTTCAATTCCCACTTTGGTCACTGTTTGTGTGGGGTTCGCACTTTCTCCGCTTATCTGCGTGGGCTTCCTCCAGGTGCTTCAGTTTTCTCTTACAGTCCAAAGATGTGCAGGTTAGGTGGATTGGTCAATTGCATCCATGAGGCAGACCTTTTCCTACTGACCTTGGACAAGCTGACCAGACTGCAGCTACTCAGATCTCATGGTAGGACCCAGAGTGAGAGAGCCAGGGAGCGGCCTTTTCCAGTCTCTTCTCCAATTCTGACTTGCTACAACCTAGCCCCTTTAAAAAGAAACATTTCCTTTGACTGATTGGAGACAATATCCTGGAGATCACATTGACCAGAAAATGGAACTGGACTAGCCATATAAATGCTGTGGCTATGAGAGCAGGTCAGAGGCTAGGAATCCTGTGACAAGTAACTCTTCTCCTGACTCCTTAAACCCGGTTCAACACCTCCAAGGCACAGGTCAGGAGTGTGTGATGGAATACTCTCACTTGCCTGGATGAATGCAGCTCCAGCAACACTCAAGAAGCTCAACACCATCCAAGGCAATGCAGTCTGCTTGTTTGGGCTGTCATATATTGCCGTTCCTTCACTGTTATTGGGACAAAATCCTGGAACTCCCTCCCTAACAGCACTGTGGGTGTACCTGCACCACAAGGACCTTTAGCACTTCAAGAAGGCAGCTCACCGCCACTTCTCAAGGGAATCTTCTCAAGGGCAATTAGGGGTGGGCAATAAATTGTCAGCCAATCCAGTGATGCCCACATTCCATGATAAAAAAATCTGATTCACCCACCCCTATTAGTCAGCAAAGTGGAGGTGGACTGCTAATGCTCTGACTTAGTCAAAGAGGCATGGCTAAGCCCGTCAGTTAGATTCCCCACCTGAAAATGGTCCTGCCATTTTGGCCAGGTCTAAATGCAGAAGATTTGCTGCTGCTTCCACTTGCATTGTCCTAAGAGCTGGTGGAAGTGTTGTTGATTTTTTTTTACTTGGTTTTCTCTGTGGCTTTGTTGTTCCAATTAGGGCAATCAGTGAATTTGCCTTTCTTTCTATGTTATCTATGTCCGAATGCTTAGAGTCGCCAGGTATCGAATGATACCACCACAAATTTCAACCGGCTATCGATCAAAGAGCCAAACACCAGTTAGTTAGTTCAAGGCCAAGGGTACTTTGTTTACACACAATTAGTCATGCAACATAAACACTACTAGTCAACTACACCTATCAACTAAGACAACCTGTACTTAACTTCTGGCACCCGGCTTAGGTCAGAAAACAGTGGCCGCTGTTCAATTCTGGATCTCTTGGGTTCGAAGGAGTAACTGCTGCTCAGCTGGGCTCATCCATCTGGTAGCGGGCGTTGAACTAGGACTCACTCAATTTGCTATGATTGGCGATGACTGTGACCGGGGTATCAAGGCCAAAAGAGAGTGTACATATGGCGAACTCTTCTTCTTATACTCAGGGAGTTTTCGCGCTCTTTTGGGTGGTCCTTCGATTTGGGCCTTACTAATTGGGTGATCCCTGATCACTCTGTTCGATTCCTTAGCCAATAAGTGGGCGGGGATCTGGATGGCTGGGCGTGTCCCAAGCGGTCACTGTTCCTGTTGTTTGCGTTTCCCTTGAACAGGGAATGTCTGGGACTGTCCTGGTTGCGTGAGTATCAGTCCTTTGTTTTTGTGAAGATTCGCCATCAAATCGGGGTGGTTAACATGCTAATGGGACGGAGTTTCGATACCGTCTGGACTTTGCTGACAAATATGCATTTCAGGCTCTGAGCCTGCCTGATTCTTGGCTTGTCCATTTTACCTGCCAGTCTTTGCAGGTTCCTCTGCACCTAGTTGGAAGTGGCCATCCCAGATGGCTACAGAAGTGAAGAATATCACTAGTGATTTCTGCAGCTGAGAAATAGTTTTGCTGTATTTATTTATGTTTTGATGGTTCTGCCTAAAAGAATGTGACTTGGTGCTACTGACAGAGTCTGATCATTCCCCCTCCTACCCAACTACTCCTTACGCACAGTAAAGAGCTTCTCGGGAGACACAATGACATTTCCTCTGAGCATGACCATGCGTGCCACTGTCATGGGGGAGAAGCAGCAGCAGCACAGGATGGGAAAAGACATAGTCAGGGATCATTTAAAGAGGATGCAGCCTGCAAGATATTACCTCTCTCATGGAATATACAGAAAACATGAAAATTAACTGAGGAAATGTTTAGAACAAAACTTTCAGCCAAACTGCTTTGGCATTATTCTCTGCAATATCTATTGGGGCATGTACACTTTAGTTGAGTACTCAGAAATTCATCAGCTTACATATCATAGCAAGATACAGCAAACCGGGTGGCTACTTACCCAAGGTCCAGGGTACAATCAATGACATCTCCTGTTTTGTGACTTCCCCCAGAACAGCTCCTCCACGGCCTCAACAGGAAACGTTAAGTCACTCAATACACAGATTGTGTGTGACTAGGCGCAAAGAATCCTTCATGTGATAGGGAAATATGCTGGAAGTTGTTACAAGGCTCCAGCAGGAGATATGTGGAACTGGGGAGCCTATGCGACATGCTCCTCCCTACCTCTCCTCCCCTGTTCACTTATGAACTGCCATTGGGAGGCTGGAAAAATGCCACCCTTAGGGCAGAATGTAATGCCCTCCCTCATAGAATGGGGACCCCACTGCCTGTGTGCTAAGGTTCATGATGGCCTTCCCACCCCACTGCAAAGTATGCCCACTTAATGGCCTTATCCCATTCCCTCTGGTATTCAACCAGTGGTGGAAGGGGTCACAAGGCTCCACCAGGAGATGTGGGCACTGCTGAAGAGGGTCAGTTTGAATGGTAAGCCTGAACAGCAAATCCTGTTGAATATCTTGCGCATTCCTGGGGGTCGGGTGGGGGTGGGGGAATTCTTTGTTCAAAGGCATACAGTGAGAGCCCAATGAGAACAAACCCCCTGCTATTTCTTCTGACAGCGACCTCCCACGCCCTCCTCTGCCCCAATTTCATATCAAAAAACTGTGGCCTGGGTCCCTCACAGATCCTGAGCCTCTGGTGGGATCATGACTGGGAGCTACCACCTATCCCAGGTACACTGCCTACCATGGAGGGTTGTCAGCATCAGATTGGCTGCCAGCTCCAAGGGTGCTTGAAGGTCAGCCACTAGACACTTAAGTGCCCGAGATGCACTTAATTCAGCGGAACTTCTCCAAAGGGTTTGATGTGGGGGCACCTGCCAGCTCTCCCAGCAGGTAGGTGAGATCCCCATTGTCTGAATTCAGCAATGTCCCTTTGTGTCTGTTTGCACAAAAGAGGGGGGAAGAAAAGTTGAATAGTTAAAGAGAAGGAGTGTGAAATATTGGATGGGATAAAAGTAGTGAGAGGATGTAGATGCTTAAACATAGGAAATAAGTTTTATTTTGATTTGATTTATTATTGTCACATGTATTAGTATACAGTGAAAAGTATTGTTTCTTACATGCTATACAGACAATGCATACCGTACATAGGGAAGGAAGGAAAGACTGCAGAATGTAATGTTACAGTCATAGCTAAGGCATAGAGAAAAGATCAACTTATTATGAGGTAGGTCCATTCAAAAGCCTGATGGCAGTAGGGAAGTAACTGCTTTGAGTTGGTTGGTACGTGATCTCAAACTTGTGTATCTTTCTCCTGACGGAAGAAGGTGGAAGAGAGTATGTCCGGGGTGTTTGGGGTCCTTAATTATGCTGGCTGCTTTTCCGAGGCAGCAGGAATTATAAACAGAGTCGATGGATGGGAGGCTGGTTTGTGTGATGGATTGAGCTACATTCACGACCTTTTGTAGTTTCCTGTGGTCTTGGGCAGAGCAGGATTCATACCAAGCTGTGATACTGTAGAGGGTGCCATCTCTGCTACTCCACTACTGGGCCGATATCTGGGGTTTGAGTATCTGTGTGTGTCTCTCTCCAGCTGGCACTGAAACTTCAGAGGCCAGGGGATGCCGCACTGGGACACCTCCACGGAAGAGAGCACTGAATCAAGCCTGCCGTTTATCCCTAACCGGAAGCCTGAGGCTTATATCACACAGATATCCAGACCCCCACCAATGCCCAGGTGATTCTCTCTCTTGCCGGTGGTGCAACACTCACCCGGTTCCTACTTCGCTGGAGTAGCTTTCCCAAGAGAGAGAATAGGACACTGCTGTTTATTACCTAACCAGCAGCCTGTCCTGAGTGAATCGCTCAAGATGACCCTAGATTCTTGAACCCGGAATTAAGGTGAGGAATATCTTAACAATGACTTGGTCAGAGATCGCTGGTGAGAGATTGAAGAATTTAAACGACTCCAATTATCAGCAAATCAAGGTTTATTGCAAAACCCAGGTCAAAATCATCAAACAGAAGAAATTATAATAAAATCTTAAACTCTAACACAAACTAAGTCTATTCAGAAAGTACTATAACGGACACAACGAAAAATCTTATTGTTACACAGTTTTAGCAATGACACAGAACACAAATCAAGTCCCCTTCCCCAAAGCCTCAACCACTATCAAGGTCAAGGGAGTTTCGCAAGCTGCTGCAGGGTACTTACAGTCACAGGCTGCAGAGGTCAAGTCAAAGGTGGAGAGGTCGAGCCAAGAGACCCTCAATCGAAACACAGCCCCTTTTATATCCGTTTTTACCTGGCTTTTTCCTGTGTTCGGCCAGCCCCTTTTGCATTGAATTGGTAAGGTTTAAAGTTCCCGCTGGTCCCGCCCCCTTTGAGCCGGCCAGAGCTGTCGACTTCCGGGTTTTCCTCCCCCTTTGCGTTGTATCGGTCCAAGTTTAAAGTTCCCGCTGGTCCCGCCCCCTTTGAGCCGGTCAGAGCTGTTCGCTTCCGGGTTTTCCTCGCAGGTCCGCTCCTTCCAGCCAGGCAGACCTGCCGCGATTTGAATTTGGCGCCGACTCCGCCCCCTCCTCCCAGTGAGTTCCTGCCGGTGGCTTCTGTCAAGATTGGAGTACCTCCCCCAGGTCCGCCTCCAACTTGGTTTTTTCTACCGTTTATCTTCAAGGGGCTTTTCCAGCGCAATGTACTGAGCCCAGACAGTCTGCTTTTTAGGATAACAAGGTTAAGCTCTCTTGTGAAGATTTTCAAAAGTCTTCCAGCTGCTCCGGAGATGGCTGCTATTCTCACCTTGCTATGTTGATGGGGTGTTAATTGGATTCTACTCTGGTGGAGGCCAAGTCATTTACATCTGCATGGGGCTATGACCATCCCATTGTCCTGCTTGCAGGCAGGCCCCCTGTGTATTCCCGTGCCCCTTTGTCTGTGTGTTAATCTTATCTCGTTGTCTGGCTCCTTCTTCCTTGTAGCTCCTAGGGGGGGGTTTGTAAATACCTATGCCCCTACTCAGCTCAGCGGATCAAGCCTGCTGGGAAATCTGGTTACGTTCTCTTGGCTGGAAAGTCAGTTTACAGTCTCTGGGTTTTATTCTTGGGCAGTCCAAAAAGGGCCGAATTGCCCGAAAACCTTACAGATACAACCAGAAAGAATGCTTTCTATGGTGCATCTGTAAAAGTTGGTGAGAGTCTTGCTGACATGCCAAATTTAGCATCTTTGAAGGTTGGTAAATCACTCAGCTAACATGAACTGTGCCCTTTCTTGGTAAGAGCTACAATGATTGAAAGAATGGAGACTCTAACCATAATTTACCAATTCTCTTTGGCTACAAGTATGGTGGAGGAAGGACTCATTCTAAGTAATGACCGGCCAGTTAATCTAACTGCAGTAGTGGACAAATTATTGGAAAACATTCTGAGAGACAATATGAGCTGTAAGTTAGAAAAGCACAGATTAGTCAAGGACAGTCAGCATAGATTTGTTAAGGGAAGGTTATCTCTGATTAAATTGAATTTTTGCCGAGATAACAAGGAGATTGATGAGGATAATGCATTTGATGCAATCTACACAATTTCAGCAAGGTTTCTGTGTGGCACATTGTCACAACATTAAAATCACATGGAATACAAAGGAAAGTTGAATGCAAAATTTGCTCAGTGGCAGTAAGCAAAGGGTAATGGTCAATGCTATTTTTGTTACTGGAAGGTTGTTCTTAGTGTGATTCTGCAGGGCTCAGTAGTGGGCCCCTTGCAGTTCATGGTATATATCAATGATTTAAACTTAAATATCAGGCCACGATTAATAGGGTTGAAGATGATACGAGAATTGGATGTGTGATTATATTGATGAAGAAAGCCGTAGACTACAACAACTAATCCACAGACCAGTCAGGGAAGCAGGAAAGTGGCAAATGGAGTTCAATCCAGATAATGCAGTAGTGAAGGTTAAATAAGGCAAGATAATATATAATAAACGATAGGATAACCCCTGGGTGTGTGGACGATTAGAATAACTAGCAACAAGCTATTCAGACATTTAAGTAAAGAAAGATTATTGCTAATTTAAGCACTCACCCTGAAATCTAATAGTGCTGCATCCATTTACAGAGGCACACATATAAGCACACTTAAGGAAAGTTGAAGACAGTACATCAATTGTAATGAAGTGTGTTGAGAGATTGGTCATGAAGCACATCAACTCCATACTCCCAGGATGCCTAGATCCGCTGAAATTTGCACACCACCGCAACAAGTCCACAGATCTCGAATAACGATGAGTCAGAATACAGGAGGGAGATAGAGAACTTAGTGGATCGACAACAATCTCTCCCTCAATGCCAGAAAAACTAAAGAGTTGGTCATTGACTTCAGGAAGCAAAGTACTCTACAGACCGAGGTGGAGATGGTTGACCGCTTCAAATTCCCAGGTGTGCACATCAGCAAAAATCTGTCCTGGTCCACCCATGCGACGCTACCTCGAAGAAAACACAATAGCACCTTTACTTCCTCAGGAAACGAAGGAAATTCGTCATGTCCACACTGACGATTTACAACTTTTACAGATGCACCATAGAAAGCATCCTATCTGGCTGCATCACTGCCTGGTATGGCAACAGCTCGGCCCAAGACCGGAAGAAACCTCAGAGAGTCGTGAACGCAGCCCAGTCCATCACACAAATCTGTCAAGCATTGACTCTGTCTACACCTCCCGCTGCCTGGGGCAAGCGGGCAGCACAATCAAAGACCTCTCTCACCCGGCTGACTCACTCTTCCAACTTCTTCCATCGGGCAGGAGATACAAAAGTCTCAGAACATTCACAAACAGATTAAAAAACAGCTTCTTCCCCGCTGTTACCAGACTCCTCAATGACTCTCTTATGGACTGACTTGATGAATACTACACTCCTGTATGCTTCACCCGATGCCGGTGTCCATGTATTTACATTGTGTATCTTGTGTTGGCCTGTTATGTATTTTCTTTTCTTTTCATGTACTAAATGATCTGCTCACAAAAAATATTTTTCACTGTACCTCGGTACACGTGACAATAAACAAATCCAATCCAGCAGTGCACTTTTACAAGTTAAACAAAAGGAACAGTTCATAATTCACCTGATTGTCTTGTTCTGGAAAATGCAGGCCCAATGAAAAATCATCTTCAGTCCTGAAGTATAATTTGAGTGAATTCAACTGAAGTCTGAAGCCAAAGCCATTTGGGAGATTTTCTTGAAGGGATGGAATTTCTGAAGGTCACATAGTTACTTGTCGTCTCATCACCAGGAGCTCAGTTTGCTGTAGTGGTGTTCCCATAGAGTCATTGCAATGTTACAGTCTCCAGTTTATTACGGCATCGGCATGACTGCCTTATCTACTGTGTATCCTTTTTCTGCAGACAGAATTTAAAGGTTAAAAGGCGGCAAACTGTGTGACTCTTCACAGTTTTCAAAATATGGTGGTCTTAAGTTGATTAATCAAATTACATTTATTGTTTCAAGAGATAACTGCTGTGTTGTATTGTATATATGATGTATTTTGAACTCCAATGTGACTGTCACAATATAGTTCATGGTTACAAAGATCAGTGATTATCATATCTTTTTCAAGAAGTCAGCAAATTCTCAACATATGTAATTATTTCAAAGCATTTGATTTAAAATTTTACTTTAGTGCAGTGTTTGACAGTGTTGCCTGCATGGATATGTCACATGGTTGCTGTGCAAAGTATGTCTATTAACAAAATAAACGTTATCAATGGGAACTTCTTAGATTGGATTGGATTTGTTTATTGTCACGTGTACCAAGGTACAGTGAAAAGTATTTTTCTGCGAGCAGCTCAACAGATCATTAAGTACATGAGAAGAAAAGGGAATAAAAGAAAATACATAATAGGGCAACACAACATATACAATGTTACTACATAAGCACCGGCATCGGATGAAGCATACAGGGTGTAGTGTTAATGAGGTCAGTCCATAAGAGGGTCATTTAGGAGTCTGGTGACAGTGGGGAAGAAGCTGTTTCTGAATCTGTTCGTGCGTGTTCTCACACTTCTGTATCTCCTGCCCGATGGAAGAAGTTGGAAGGGTGAGTAAGCCGGGTGGGAGGGATCTTTGATTATACTGCCTGCTTTATCCAGGCAGCGGGAGGTGTAGATGGAGTCAATGGATGGGAGGCCGGTTCGTGTGATGGACTGGGCGGTGTTCACGACTCTCTGAAGTTTCTTGCGGTCCTGGGCCGAGTAGTTGCCATACCAGGCTGTGATGCAGCCTGATAGGATGCTTTCTATGGTGCATCTGTAAAAGTTGGTAAGAGTCAATGTGGACATGCCGAATTTCCTTAGTTTCCTGAGGAAGTATAGGCGCTGTTGTGCTTTCTTAGTGGTAGCATCGACGTGGGTGGACCAGGACAGATTTTTGGAGATGTGCACACCTAGGAATTTGAAACTGCTAACCATCTCCACCGCGGCCCCGTTGATGCTGACAGGGGTGTGTACAGTACTTTGCTTCCTGAAGTCAATTACCAGCTCTTTTGTTTTGCTGGCATTGAGGGAGAGATTGTTGTCGCTGCACCACTCCACTAGGTTCTCTATCTCCCTCCTGTATTCGGACTCATCGTTATTCGAGATCCGGCCCACTATGGTCGTATCGTCAGCAAACTTGTAGATGGAATTGGAACCAAGTTTTGCCACGCAGTCGCATGTGTACAGGGAGTAGAGTAGGGGGTTAAGTACGCGGCCTTGTGGGGCGCCGGTGTTGAGGACTATTGTGGAGGAGGTGTTGTTGTTCATTCTTACTGATTGTGGTCTGTTGGTCAGAAAATCGAGGATCCAGTTGCAGAGTGGGGAGCCAAGTCCTAGATTTTGGAGCTTTGATATAAACTTGGCAGGATTATGGTGTTGAAGGCGGAGCTGTAGTCAATAAATAGGAGTCTAATGTAGGAGTCCTTGTTTTTGAGATGCTCTAGGGATGAGTGTAGGGCCAGGGAATTGGTGTCTGATGTGGACCGGTTGCAGCGGTATGCGGATTGCAGTGGATCAAGGCGTTCATAGAAACTTTTTCATAGAATTTACAGTGCAGAAGGAGGCCATTCAGCCCATCGAGTCTGCACCGGCTCTTGGAAAGAGCACCCTACCCAAGGTGAACACCTCCACCCTATCCCCATAACCCAGTAACCCCACCCAACACTAAGGGCAATTTTGAACACTAAGGGCAATTTATCATGGCCAATCCACCTAACCTGCACATCTTTGGACTGTGGGAGGAAACCGGAGCACCCGGAGGAAACCCACGCACACACGGGGAGGATGTGCAGACTCCGCACAGACAGTGACCAAAGCTGGAATCGGACCTGGGACCCTGGAGCTGTGAAGCAATTGTGCTATCCACAAGGCTACCGTGCTGCCCCGTTCTGGGAGTATGGAGGTGATGCGCTTCATGATCAACCTCTCGAAGCACTTCATTACGACTGAAGTCAGGGCCACTGGTCGGTAGTCATTGAGGCACGTTGCCTGGTTCTTCTTTGGTACCGGTATGATGGTGGTCTTCTTGAAGCAGGTGGGGACCTCGGAGTGGAGTAGGGACAGGTTAAAGATGTCCGTGAATACCTCTGCCAGCTGGTCTGCGCAGGCTCTGAGTGCACGACCAGGGATCCCGTCTGGGCCCGTCGCCTTCCGAGGGTTCACTTTCAGGAAGGCCAATCTGACTTCGGAAGCTGTGATGGTGGGTATGGATGAATTATGGGCTGCTGGGGCACTCGCCAGCGGATTGTTGGTTACCTGCTCGAACCGAGAATTGAATGCATTGAGTTCATCGGGGAGGGGTGCGCTGCTGCCAGAGGTACTATTCGGCTTCGCTTTGTAGCCCGTTATGTTGTTTAGTCCTTGCCACAACCGCCGAGAGTCTGTCTGTGACTCTAGCTTGGTTTGATATTCTCTCTTGGCATTCCGGATGGCTTTACGGAGGTCGTACCTGGATTTCTTGTATAGGTCAGGGTCATCTCCCTTGAACGCTGACTCAGATCTGTCCTTCAGTAGGGAGTCAATCTCGCGATTGAGCCATGGTTTCCAGTTGGGGAACGCACGTACTGCTTTCTTTGGCACGCAGTCGTCCACACATTTGCTGATGAAGTCTGTGACGGTGGTGGCATACTCATTTAAGTTGGTCGCTGAGTTCTTAAATATGGACCAGTCCACTGTCTCTAAGCAGTCACGTAAGAGCTCTTCTGACTCCTCGGACCAGCACTGCACAACCTTCTTCCTTGTAGTGTTCCATTATTTTTCTTGTCTGAACCATAATGTTTTGTAGTTAATTGGATAATGTTTGAATGCAGGTGCTAAGTGTTCGCTAAGCATTCACTTAAGCCCCTTACAAATAGACACAAATTAAAGCTGTGGTTGTTTGATTTGGATGAGTATGCTTGGAATGTGTTACTCTGTAAATAAATATAAAAGTGTGTGAAGATTGACTTCATATCTATCTTTCACCAAGGGGCTTTCTGGAATAGAACATGGATGTAGATATGGTTGCACGTCAGAAAATTAGACTCCCAGAGACCAATCTGTAGAATGACAGGATTTAAATGTAAAAAGTGTCAGGTATGATGACCCTCTTCTGTTCCCAGGGTTTGAACCCCATGACCAGTAAAGAGAATGAAGTGGTTAGTTGACATCCCTGCCAAAGAAAAATCAAGATGTGGCCTTGGTGTTGGCCCTTTTTATCATAAGTATTTTCTTTTCAGCTGGATGCCTGTCAGTTGGGTCGTGATGCAGGTTTGTAGCTTCTAGTAGAATTCTTCGATGAAATTCTCAATAGAAATGACCTGATAAATGCCTATGATACATGCTCACACTTTGTGATCGATTTCAAACAGATTTGGAGGAAGATATCGTGGACTCTAACAGTTTATATAAAGGATTGACAAAAATAAATTTGGGATCCATGCATCCCAAATTTCTTAGGTGTCTAATATGGACAGGTTCCATCTGGTGTTCAGTTATGAGAGATGGAGATCCTGTGGAATCAAGGCATCAATATAATGAAAGGATTAAACAGGCAAGATGATGAAGAAAACTCCTTTGGCATATCTGCCGATTAGTAAAAGAGCACTGCGATAGCAATGATAGGTGAAATAATCCAGGAATGCCCAAGAACAGTTAATAAGTAGTTTAGGTAGGACTCAAAATATCATTATGCAACTGTCCAAAGCAGGGAGGCAGAATCCATGAAATTACAAGTGACACAGATAACGGTGAGTAAGAAAATAAAGATAATGATGAATTCAAGCAAATTATAATGGTCACACAGGAATTTTTGTCAGCTGATGAATCTGTCAGTTGCAGTCTTGTTTATATGTGGAATAGATTGGTTGAAATATAACCTCATTCACTGTGTAGTGAGAATAGAAGCAAGATTAAGGGATATATATGTATTTACTTGCTTCAAGTTTGCAGATGACAACACATTAAGGTCTCTAAAGAGAGTTGTAATTCCTTGTAAAATAGATGGAGAAAGTCATTTTATAAAAATGTAGTCTCCAGTGAGATAGCTGTGCTGTTGGGTAAGCCAATGAAAAGCCCACAAAGGAACCTTGACAGGGAGTATGACAAAGTAACTATTTTTGGAAAGTCAGTGGATCTGCAGTTTTCTCATTTCGGTCACGATTGTATTCGCTATACCCAATACCTGATATTTCTCATCAGAGTGTTAGGCAAGTATTAATTGCATTAGATGATAAGAATCAGAGAGAAAATAATAGGAAGTTGCCTTAAATTACAAAGACACTTTGTTTACACTACTTATCAAACGTTAAAAAAAGACCTGCTAAAAATGCAGGTGTGCTTGATGAAATGTATAGAAGGTTAATGGAAGAGATTAGCGAGAAGTTTGAAGTCTGAAATATATATCAGAGAATGCCACCAAGTACTTATGTAAGTCTTCCATAGACCCATGACTGGCAGAATGGGATCAAAGAGTAGGAAAGCACCATGCAAGTACTGAGAATGAATCTGGAAGTGACATTTGCATCAGAAAATGATCAGTTACTGATAGTGCGAGAGAGGGTATAGTCCCGACAGCCACAAAAGTGCATAGAGAGGCTGCAGGGTGAATAGATTACACAGGGAAATAAAGGCCATATGCAGTCTCAGAACAGTACTAGAAGCAGACATCCACATGATTATGCCGTTTTGTTGGCTGCCAATAAACCTGGGAGTAGGCCAATGACTGACAAAGTGAATTAGATAGTAATAATAGGAGGTACCACAGTTCCAACTGTGGTCAATGTATGCACTATTACATTGTGATAGTACCACATACACATTTAAACTCCCAAAATTGGGGCCAGGTGAGATGTTCACATTTTCAAAATATCAAACCAACCCAACGCACCTACATTTTTTTTATTGGCGGGGAGAAGACACAATGAAACTGCTCGCAGGAGGCGGGATGGCAATTTTAATATTTGAATGAGGCTGGCGGCCACAGGTTTAACCCTGGCAGTTGAAGGAAGGTTTAGAGAGAAGGTAATAACTTTACAGCACTTTACTTCCTTGTCATCAGTGCCCCTCACAGGCTTTGAAGACCCTGTGTGAAAGTTTAGAATACAGGAATGAACACCATCCTGCGCTTGGGAATCTGACCCCCACCCCACCTTCACTCCACACTCCATGGGCTTGGGATCAGAGTTCTCTTGGGATTAAGAACCCTCATCCCAGGTTTGAGGGTTGCAACCTCTTTCCATGCTCCAAGTAGCAGCTGCAGGCTCTGTACCTGGTTCTGCAGCCTGCCCTAGCGTGTTCCTTGCCTAACTGGTGGCCAGGTCTGTCAATCAGGCTGATTTATGAATGTGACACCTGCTACAGAATAAAACACACTCTGTGGCATTTCAGCTGGACATCCTGATTTCACACTCTGTCCCCAACACCACTCCCACCAATATCATTGGCTCTTGTCAATTCTGAGGCCTTGCTATTCAAGTCCTATTTATTTGGTGGCAGCACAATGATAAATAGAAAGTCCGGGGACAGCGATCCCAGCGGTCATGCTACCATCTGCAGTTAGTATCTAAACCCCCCTTTTTTCAGCCTTTTCAACCGGTTTTACAAAAGTGGCTACGAATTCAGTTAAAGTACCTTATCTTTATTTTTTATTCCAGTTATGTCATGTAAGCATTGCTGGCTGGACCATCATTTCTTGCCCATCCTTTACTATTTCAGAGGGCATTTGTGAGATAACCACATTGCTGTGGACCTGGAGTCACATGAAGGCCAAACCAGATAAGGATGGCAGATGCCCTTCCCGAAAGGACATGAGTGAACCAGATGTGTTTCACAACAATGGTTTCATGGTTAGATTAGACTTTAAATTAAGATTTTTTTTATTGAATTCAAATTTCACCATCAGCCATCATGGGATTTGGACCCGGGTCCCCCTGATCTTGCCCTGGGTCTTTGGATTAAAAGTCTGGTGACAATACCGATTCACCACTGCATGAGCTTTATTTGAACACACTTATCTTCAGTGATCTGATCTACTTTCTTCCTTGAACTACACCCTTTACATAGCCCACTTATTTGCACCTTCCTAAAGACTATTACCACTGATCTCACTGATTATGTTAACCCAGAACTTACACTTCGTGCCACTGATGACAGGGAAATGAAAACTCCCAGGATAAGAGGTCCACGTCCCCTGCTCAGCTCTCTTTGATAATAGCCTGAAACTGGAAAGCCTATGCAAATGTTTGGCAAATGGTTTAGTAATCCAAATCACAGCTGTGATTCGGGTTTTTGTTCGACTGATGGTCCCAACAGGGCCTGCTTCTGTGCTCTAAACTCAGTGAGTCAAATTCTGAGTGTCTGCAGGCTGGTAATTATTGATGTCCTGACATCAATGCTGTATGCATGTGTAGTCTTCAAAAATTGACACAGCCTGCTTACACATGCATAATAACACAGGAGCAAACATAGAGTCAGGGGAAGGACATGCAGCCCCTTGAGCCTGTTTTGACATTTGCCGTTAAGTTATGTTTAACTCTTTAATTTCTCAAATATTGTGTGATGGATAAAATCGTACAATCGTTTATGTGTTTATTCTTTGTGTAATCATGGTGCTATCCTTTCTGCGGGCCCTCAGGCTCCAAAGGATGGTAACTATGTACATTCACACCTGCTAATGAAGTCTTACCATTTGCAGGAGAAAACACACTGGTCTGTGGCTGATAGAAGTACACTTATTGAACACTTTTAATCGCAATCCCTGGCTTCATGGTCAGAAAAAGCACGATGGATAGGTTAACTTTGTATACCTGAAATTACTGACAAGGCGGTGACCACCACGCAGCAGGTTGGTGCTATCTGGTATCGGTTGACATCAGAGCAAACAGAAATGGTATATTCTTGAGGCTGGTTTATTTGTGAAGGAAATACCAAATGAAAAAGGTGCACGTGTCAGTAAATCTTTGAGGGCAAGGGGCTGCTATTAAGCTTAGGATCAATAAAAGAATGCTGTGCTTTGAGTTTTTCAATTTTTGGTTGCACTTCAGCCCCATGCTCCTGGGACGGGATTTTCTAATCCCGCGGCAGTGTGCCCACGCAGTCGTAAACGCCGTCGCGTTTTACGATGGCGTGAACGGGCCACCCCAACGACTAATTCTGGCCCCTACAAGGGGCCAGCCCAGCACTGGAGCAGTTCACGCCACTCCAGTTGCCAATCCCGGCACGAACTGGGCTCCGCGTATGTGCAGTGGCTTCTTTTAATGCACCGGCCCCGATGCAACACGGCGCAGGGCGACAGGGGCCAGCGCGTAGGAAAGGAGGCCTCCAGCCAGAGAGGCCAGCCCGCTGATCGGTGGGCCCTGATCGCAGGCCAGGCCATAACGGAGGCACCCCCCGGAGTCGGTTCCCCCCTCCTCCCCCCACAGGCCACCCCCCGACCCTTCCACGCCGAGGTCCCACCGGCTGAGAGCAGGTGTGGACGGCGCTGGCGGGACTCGGCATTTTCACGACAGCCGCTCGGCGGTGGTCCGGCCGCGGAGATCGGCCCCCGACCAGTGCCGCGCCAACCACGTCGACGCCAATAGCGCCGATTCTCAGCTCAGCGGAGAATTGCATGCCAGCGTCGGTGCAGCGTGGTGCGATTCGCGCCGGTCGCGTGGATTCTCCGGCCTGGCCCTGGGCTGAGAGAATCCCGCCCCTGACCTTTTGGAGGGGAGGGAGGCGGACCTCCTTTTAAGTTTGCTCCTGGATCTGATAAAGATAGCGGTCAACAGGTCCAGGCAGCAGGTTGTCAAGTGAGTCGGCTGACCTAAATGTTTGCCCCTCAACCATGGTTATGTTCGCAGCTGGGTGGCCTTGGAGAGGGAGCAGGCGGCATCCACCAACACCGTCAAGGCCTTCTGTGGCTGATGGGTTCCGCAGGGGCTGGGGTCCATCATCACTCCCTGGAAAGACCTTTAGTTAGTTAGTTAGATTCCCTTTGACATTTTGCTTTTGTTATAGTGTCACACCCAGGGCTGTTATGCCCTCCCATTTATTGATTTTTAAAATCTTTCAAAAATGCAATAAAGAGTGCTTAAACAAAAGACCAAACACATGGAAAAGAAAAACTTTACCGTTGTCTACATGGACTTCAGCCAGGCCTTTGACAAGGTACCGCATGGTAGTTTGTCGTATAAGGTTAAATCTCATGGGATCCAGGTTGAGGTAGCCAATTGGATACAAACTTGACTTGATGACTGAAGACAAAGGGTGGTTGTTGAGGGTTGTTTTTCAAACTGGAGACCTGTGACCAGCGGTGTGCCTCAGGGATCACTGCTGGGTCCACTGTTACTTGTTATGTATATTAATGATTTGGATGAAAATTTAGGAGGCATGGTTAGTACGTTTGCAGATGACACCAAGATTTGGTGGCATAGTGGACAGTGAAGAAAGCTATCTCGGATTGCAACAGGATCTTGATCAGTTGGGCGAGTGGGTCGATGAATGGCCGATGCAGTTTAATTTTGATAAATGTGAGGTGGTGCATTTTGGTAGATTGAATCGGGCCCAGATCTACTCAGTTAATGGTAGGGTGTTGGGGAGAGTTATAGATAGTTATAGGAACAAAGAGATCTAGTAGTGCAGGTTCATAGCTCCTTGAAAGTGGAGTCACAGGTGGACAGGGTGGTGAAGAAGGCATTCGGCATGCTTGGTTTCATTGGTAAGAACGTTGAATACATGAGTTGGGATGTCTTGTTCAAGTTATACAAGACATTAATAGGGCTATACTTGGAATACTGTGTACAGTTCTGGTCACCCTATTACAGAAAGGATATTATTAAACTGGAAAGAGTGCAGAAAATATTTACTGGGATGCTACCGGGACTTGATGGTGTGAGTTATAAGGAGAGGCTGGTTGGACTGGGATTTTTTTCGCTGGAGCGTAGGAGGCTTAGGAGTGATCTTATCGAGCTCTATAAAATAATGAGGGGCATAGATAAGATAGATAGTCAACATTTTTTCCCAAAGGTAAAGGAGTCTGGAACTAGAGTACAGGGGCGTCATTCTCCGACCCCCCGCCGGGTCGGAGAATCGCCGGGGGCTGGCGTGAATCCCGCCCCCGCCGGTTGCCGAAGTCTCCGGCACCGGAGATTCGCCGGGGGCGGAAATCTCGCCGCACCGGTTGGCGGACCCCCCCCTCGATTCTCCGGCCCGGATGGGCCGAAGTCCCGCCGATAAATTGCCTGTCCCGCCGGCGTGGATTAAACCAACTTTTGAACGGCGGGACAAGGCGGCGTGGGTGGGCTCCAGGGTCATGGGGGGGCGCGGGGCGATCTGGCCCCGGGGGGGTGCCCCCACGGTGGCCTGGCACGCGACCGGGGCCCACCGATCCGCGAGCGGGCCTGTGCCGTGGGGGCACTCTTTCCCTTCCGCCTCCGCCACGGTCTCCACCATGGCGGGGGCGGAAGAGACTCCCTTCACTGCGCATGCGTGGGAAACTGTCAGCGGCCGCTGATGCTCCCGCGCATGTGCCGCCCGGGAATGTCATTTCTGCGCCAGCTGGGGGAGCAATAAAGGCCGTTTCCGCCAGCTGGCGGGGCGGAAATTCCTCCGGCGCCGGCCTAGCCCCTCAATGTTGGGGCTCGGCCCCCAAAGATGCGGAGCATTCCATACCTTTGGGGCGGCGCGATGCCCGTCTGATTGGCGCCGTTTTGGGCGCCAGTCGGCGGACATCGCGCCGTTTCGGGAGAATTTCGCCCCAGAGGTATAAGTTGAGACGGGACGGATACATAAGGGTCCAGAGGAACAATTTTTTAACACAGAGGGTGGTGAGTATCTGGAATAAGGGGCGAAATTCTCCGTCCCCTCGCCGGGTCGGAGAATCGCCGGGGGCTGGCGTGAATCCCGCCCCCGCCGGTTGCCGAAGTCTCCGGCACCGGAGATTCGGCGGGGGCGGGAATCGCGCCGTGCCGGTGGGCGGGCCCCTTGCTCGATTCTCCGGCCCGGATGGGCCGAAGTCCCGCCGCCAAAATGCCTGTCCCGCCGGCGTAAATTAAATCACCTACCTTACCGGCGGGACAAGGCGGCGCGGGCGGGCTCCGGGGTCCTGGGGGGGGTGCGGGGCTATCTGGCCCCAGGGGGTGTCCCCACGGTGGCCTGGCCCGCGATCGGGCCCCACCGATCCGCGGGCGGGCCTGTGCCGTGGGGGCACTCTTTTCCTTCCGCCTCCGCCACGGTCTCCACCATGGCGGAGGCGGAAGAGACTCCCTCCACTGCGCATGAGCGGGAATGCTGTCAGCGGCCGCTGACAGCGCTCCCGCGCATGCGCCGCCCGGAGATGTCATTTCCGCGCCAGCTGGCAGGGCACCAAAGGCCTTTTCCGCCAGCTGGCGGGGCGGAAATTCCTCCGGTGCCGGCCTAGCCCCTCAATGTTGGGGCTCGGCCCCCAAAGATGCGGAACATTCCGCACCTTTGGGGCGGCGCGATGCCCGTCTGATTGGCGCAGTTTTGGGCACCAGTCGGCGGACATCGTGCCGTTTCCGGAGAATTTCGCCCAAGCTTCCAGAGGCAGTAGTAGAGGTGGGTACAATTTTGTCTTTTAAAAAGTAATCAGACAGTTATATGGGTAAGATGGTTATAGAGGGATATGGGCCAAATGTGGATAATTGGGACTAGCCTAGCGGTAAAAAATGAGTGGCATGGACAAGTTGGGCCGAAGGGCCTGTTTCCATGCTGTAAAGCTCTTTTTGACTCACCTGAATAGCACCTTGATGGAGATGGATGCAAAATATTTATTTAATGCCTCAGCCATGCCCCCTGCCTCTATCTGTAAATCCAACTTTATCAGATGTACTCCGCCATTGCACCCTTTTGCTATTAGTATGCCTAAAGTTGACATTGGGATTCCATTTTAAGTTAGCTGCCAGTCTCTTTTCATACTCCCTCTTTGCTTCTCTTACTTGCTTTTCTATTTCTCCTTTGAACCTTCCATATTCAGCCTGATTCTCAATGGTATTTTCTACCTAACACCTGTCATAGGTGTTTTTCTTCTTTACCTTGATTTCTACCTCCTATGCCATCTAGGGACCATTAGATTTGTTTGGCCTCCATTTCCTTTTTGAGTGAATATACCTTGACTATACCTGAACTCTCAGTTCTTTGAAGTTTGCCCATTGTTCAGTTACTGTTGTTCCTGCCAGATTTTGGCTCTAATTTATTCAGCGTTGATCAGTTCTTTCCCCCAGTTAATTATTCTTACTCTGGATTATTCACTGTTCCTTTCCATAGGCAGCCTAAACCTTATGATACAACCATCACTCCCCTCCACCCCACCCCCCAAAATGTTAACCGACTGACACTATCTACTTGATCACCCCATTCCTGAGAACCAGGTCGAGCAGTGCCTCTTTTCCCATTGGACTGGACACATTATGACTGGACAGCATTTATTGCCCAACCTGAGTTGCTCCTCAGAAAGTGCTGGTGATCAGTCTTCTTGAACTACTGCAGTCTGCGTGGTGTAAGTACACCCACAGTGTAGTTAAGGAGGATGTTCCAGGATTTTGTCACAGCGAGAGTGAAGGAATAGCGATATATTTCCAAGTCAATATTGTAAGTGACTTGGAGGGACACCTCCAGGTGGTAGATTCCCAGTTATCTGTTGCCCTTTCTATTCTAGGTGATAGTAGTCATGTGTTTGGAAGGTGCTGCCAAAGGCCCCTAGGTGAGTTCATGTAGATGGCACAAGCAGCTGCCACTGTGCATCGGCAGTGGAGGGATTGGATGTAGAAGGGGGAGCAATCAAGTGGGCTGCATTATCCTGGATGGTGTCGAACTTCATGAATGTTGCTGGATCTGCACTCATCCAGGCAAGCTGAGAGTATTCCACCTCACTTCTGATTTGTACCTTGTTGATGGTGGACAGGTTATGGGGAGTCAGGACGTTAATTACTCACCGTAGGTTTACTAGCCTCTGACCTGCTCTTGTAGCCACAGTATGTATGTGGCTAGTCCAGTTCAGTTTCTGATCACTGGTTACCTCCAGGATGTTATTGGTGGGGGTTTCAGCGAACGTAATGCCATTGAATGTCAAGGGGCAATGATTGGATCCTCGTTGGTTGGTGATGGCCATTGCCTGGCACTTGTGTGGCATGAATGTTACTTGCCACTGGTCAGCCCTGGATATTGTCCAGGTCTTGCTGTATTTGGACATGGGCTGCTTCAAGAATCTGAGGAGGGGTCGTGAATGGTGCTGAACATTGTGCAGTCATCGTGCATAGCCAGCAGCGAACATCCCTGCTTCTGAACTTATGATGAGAGGAAGGTCATTGATGAAGCAGCTGAAGATGATTGGGCCGAGGACATTACCCTGAGGAACTCCTATAGTGATGTTCTGCAACTGAAATGATTGACCTCAAACACCACAGCCATCTTCCTTTGTGTCAGGTATGACTCAAACCAGTGGAGGATTTTCCTCATGATTCCCATCGACTCGAGGTTTGCTCGGGTTCTTGATTCTATACTTCGTCAAAAGCTTAATATCAAGGGCAATCATTCTCACCTCAGGAAATGAGCTCTTTTGTCCATGTTTATAGGGCTGGTTTAGCACAGTGGGCAAAAACAGCTGGCTTGTAATGCAGAACAAGGCCAGCAGCACGGGTTCAATTCCCGTACTGGCCTCCCCGAACAGGCACTGGAATGTGGCGACGAGGGACTTTTCACAGTAACTTCATTGAAGCCTACTTTTGACAATAAGCGATTATTATTATTATGTTTGAACCAAGGCTGTTATGAGGTCAGGAGCAGAGTGACCCTGGTGGATCCAAACTGAGCATCAGTGAGCAGGTTAATGCTGACTAAGTGCTGCTTGATAACACTTTTGATGATCCCTTCCATCACTTTACTGATGATCGAGACTGATGAGAAGGTAATTGGCCAGGTTGGATTTGTCCTGTTTCTTGCTGAGTAGATGCCAGAGTTATAGCTGTACTGGAACAACTTGGCTAGGGAAGTGGCAAGTTCTGGAGCACAAGTCTTCAGTATCATTGCCAGAATATTGCCAGGGCCCATAGCCTTTGCAGTATCCAGTGCCTTCAGCCGTTTCTTGAGATCATGCGGAGTGAATCAAAATGGATGAAAACTGGCATCTGTGATCTGGGGAGCTCCAGAGGAGACCAAGATGGATCATCCACATGGCACTTCTGGCTGAAAATTGTTGCGAATCCTTCAACCTTCTCTATTGCACTGATGTGCTGAGTTCCTCTATCATTGAGGATGGGGATATTTACGGTAGTTGTGGCATTTAACTTCTCTGTGGCATGACTTTTCCAGGTAGGGGTCACCCATCGGAGCATCTATATGCCACATGAGGTGATTACTTCGAGCCAAATTTACGGGTATCTGTATTGGCAAAATTTGGACTTAAGCTGGCAAATGTGCCTGAGGGGGTTGGGAACCTCTCATGTGCTGAAATTGCCCGGGATGCTGAAACTTCTGATGGGGCGTATCCACTGCCTTGGACCTTCTGTGATTGTCTTCAATATTGAGCTCAATATTGGAAACGTGGGCCAGACTCACAGGACTTACTTGGGCACATACCCAAGATGTGTTATGCGGGTTAATAGTTGGCCTAACTCAGCCAACATAACGGAACTGATTACCACAACCTGATTCAACCTGACTATCCTCATGGCCCGATCCGACTAGACCCCTAACCCGACGACACCTTCCCACACCTCACTAGCCCATCACGCAAACAAACTAACCCCTCCACCTCAACCACCCCCACTTGACTGCCCTCCCATCTGACTGCTCTCCCCTTGACCTGATGATCATCCCCGTTTGGCTCCTGACTGACAGGACGAACCACCACCCAATTACCAACTACTCACTAGCCCATTCAAAACCTTGCGACTTTTAAAAACTGACCTCATTGCAGCAGCTAATGTTGTAAAGAGGGAGCATATCCTCTTTTCATTTGTTTTCTCCTGCGCTCGCCAGTCTTGCCCTGGACAAGTTGTGCTGACTCAGCAATGCTGCAGTCAGGATCAGAAGTCTCAACTGAAAATGGGCAGTGCAGTTAGGTTGGAGAAAAAACTGCGGGCAGCAGAAATGTCCTAGCTTTGCCGCAGACCGGAAGATTTGGGCCATTATAATGTTTCACAAACTAAGTGTTGACGCCTGGACTTCGGTGGACTTCTCAGACAACTAAATTGGCGTCGGTCCCAGGGCAATTCATGATCCGTTAATGGGCTAGCAGCAGCGCCGTGGGGATCACAAATGATTCCAATAATAAACGGTGTCCGATTTAATGGGGCCGGATTGCCACGCGAGAGGCTGACAATCTGCAACCTCATATTGGCACTCCACACCCCACACACACCCTCATCCCAGCCAACACGATGGCAGCATGGAGAGCTGCATGCCGGTTTGCGGACGTCGAGCTGGAGACCATGCTGGACGCCGTGGAGGAGAGGCAGGCCACCCTGTTCCCCAGGGTGGGTAGAGGCTGCCACCTGCCACTGTACACCCGGCCTGGGGCAAGTGTCAGAAGCCGTGAGCACCATGGCTCCACTGCCAGGACCGGCCAGCAGTGCCAAAAGAAGCTCCACAATCTCCTCAGGGCCAGAGTGAGCAGGCAGCATCATGCCCCTGGCACCACCCCCGTCCCTCACACCCATAACCCCCCGCCCCACCCGGAGAGCGAGCGAACCTCACCCGCCAGCAGTGTGCACGCTCCCACCTGCACTGCATGCCAACAACCAGAAAGCGTTGGCCGGGTGCCCTGACCACAAAGGCCATCAGCTGCCCACCTCCTGTGCTGCCTGCGTCCAACTACCTAACACAGTGCACATTCCCCTCTTCACCAGGCTTTCTGTCATCCTCCCCCCCGCCCCCCCCCCTCCCCACCCAGGAGAAGCACAACCCCAGAGAGAGAGTGAAGACCAGAGGGGCCCCGCCGGACCTGCGACCCCTCCCGATGCAAAGCGGCAGGCACTGGACCCGGTCGGTGGGCCCAGAGAGAGGGCAATCACTGAGGTGGAAGTCAGCATCGGGCAACCGAGTGAGACCCTGCTGTGTTGTGGTTTCCCATGCCATGCAAGGCATGACTCCCCCCCCCCCCCCACACACACTCTGAACCCCCCTCACCACCCCCACACCACCCCACCTCCCCCATACCACCCACTACCCCAACCCGTGATCCAATCAAGTGTCATGCCTTGTGTCTTGCAGGATCACCTGGATGGCGGAACAGGAGGCGGTTGGAGCATCCCATGCGTGCCGGCCCAGACTCACATGTCCTGCAGCCTCCTGTGCCTCCCCGGCCCCATGCCCTGTCTATTCTGTCCTTCCCCCGCATCCTCCTCGTCAGGCGAGGCCTGGCAGTCATCCTCCGATTCCAGCATGTCGCCCCTCTGCTGCGTGATGTTGTGAAGGACGCAGCAGGTCACCACAATGTGGGAGACTCTCCTACTGCTATACTGGAGGGCTCAATCTCGCCCCTGGTCACTGCATGGGCATCATTGTAGCAGATCTTTGCGTTGATTAGTGGCCTCCGGATAGGCATCATCATGCAATAACTGTCACCCAGGAACCAATACTTCAGCCGGAGGTGCACCTCGAAGGTGTCATGAATTGTTGAGTGTGCCAGGATGAAAGCTTCATGCACACTGCTCGAGGATAGGGTGCAGATATGCATGATGTGCAGTTCATGGTCTTACACCTATTATACGTTCATTGTCTGGAACCACTTTCAGCTTGTGAAGACCGGCCATTCATGTGGCAGTGCTTGCAGGGGGACATGTGTGCTGCTGATCACCCCACAGACCTGGGGCACCCCAGCGATCGCGGCAAACCCCACTACCCGGACATCCTGGTGGGCACGGTCCACATTGAACCTGATATATTGTGCCGAGTAGGCATACAGGGTCACTGTTAGGGTGCGGGCGCACCTGTGCATCGTGGTCTGCGAGATCCTAGATAGGTCCCGACTCAGTGTCTGGAAGGACCCCGTGGCAGAAAAGTGCAGTGCCCATCACCTTGATGGCCACTGCAGTTCCAGGTGCATCATGATATGGCAGATACTCTGTATGGTCCTCCTGCTCAGCTGGAGTCTTCAACGACACGCCCGGTCCGGCAGGTCCTCGAGTGACAGTGTTGCTAACTTGGTTGGTTCAATTGGCTCTGTTTTGTAACCTTTGCTCTCGAGTCGCCAGGTATCTTTATGATACCGCCACTAGGTTCAAGTTCAAGTAATGATCAATAGCTCAACACACCAATTAGTAAGATTCAAATCAAAGCACATTTATTATACACAGTAATCACTACTCATGCATAAATTCTACTTCTGAGCTACTTCTACAACTAACAGGCCTATACTTAGCTTCGGACTGGCCCACCAGGTCAGGGGAACAAATGGCCTTTCGTTCGGATTCTGAAACTGTGGGATTCAAAGCCGGTATGAACTGGTAGCTAGGAGCGCCTATCTTGTAGCGAGCATCGACTTGAGACTTACTTCAGTGATGCGGCAGCTTGGATAGTTCACTCTCAAGGGTTGGTTCGCGTTGCTGAGTGACCCTGTCAAGAAGAACGATTTGAGCTTGGGGGCTTAACTTTATAGTCCCCAGGGGCTTCCCGCCTTTCGGGGCGGACCCTGTACCTGGTTCCAGGTGATTGGACTGTGTTCCAATCATGTGGTTTGATTTCTCCAATACTGGAGTGGTTCCCTGATCGATGGGCGGTATTCAGGTGTTCGTTAACCTCTTTTGTGTTGGCTCCTGCTGGTGCCGGGGAGTCTGGCTTAGCTTTGTTTGTCCCAAATGTTGCGATTGTTCCCGTGGATCGCTTATTAGTATGTAGATGGCTGCTACATTATTATGCAGGTGGCTGCTTGTATCGATGCTGTCTGGGCTTTTGCAGAGTTTAATACACAGTAACTTTCACCTGCTGGTTTCTGCCTGTGTTGGCTGAATTTCCCTGCAGCCTTTGCTGTTCTCCATTTTACTTCGGGAGTTGGCCAACCCAGGTGGCTACACACCCTCCTTGTGATCCTAATGCGAAGCGTGAAGGATCACATAACTGCGTTGTTCTCATTCCCTGACCCGGCGAGCACTCTTCTATGGCCTCTACACTGACCATAACTATGCAAAAACATTTTAACTAACAATTCTGAGGGGCGCTATGTCGAACAGGGGCATGCATTACAAAACAAGAAAATGGGAACCTCTAACTATCCTTAATAAACTACACTCACTCAAACATTTCATCACACTAACTCCCTGAACCATACAAACAAAATCATAGCAGTTTTATACACATTTTCCTGGCTTGGCAGTCAAGCTCAGGATTGTACAATTGCTCATGAACATTTCTTTATTTACAACAAATCGCAAATGAATGCTCTATAGTATAGATCGCGGGGGTCGGGGGTCTGGTCGTATCCGAAAATAGGGGATCTTATTCTATATACCGGGGTGCGAGCGCGGTAGGCTCTCCTCCATTTTCTCAGACGAATAGTCTGCATGATGCAGTAGAGTATCGCCAATACCAATAGGGATTCTATCAAGTAGGACAGGGAGTACCAGGTTATAAACCTGTCACACCAAGATGGTGTGGTGTCGCTTGTGACTGGGCTCTGGGTACTGTGGGGGAGTGAATAATTAACGGCTGGGGGAGTTGAGGTCAGGGGGTCCGCGTTCGCGCTCAACCAAATGTCCATGGTAACGATGAGCAACGCGGAGGATGTCCTCATGGTTCTTCTTCTTTCACTTCTCTTATCTTCTCTTCTCTGGTCCTGGAGCTTCTGGAGTTCTGTGGGATCAAGCATAGTGTCTGTTACTATCTTGGTTTAATATCTCAGAGGATAGCCTGTCTGTCCTTTAGTGCCAATTACTCCCTTTATAATTGGTCACTATATGTGACTCCCTCATTATTTTTCAAAAACCGAATTTCAGGACAAGACACACTTACAAATACTGAACCAGTGCGAGCCATCTCGCAGACTGTGCGATTTACCATCCAAATGTTTGAGGATGTAAATAGTATAAGGTTGGCAACCTAAGGGTTACCTTAAACAAAACAAAACTTTTTGAACAAAACTTTGCCGAAATGAGGTGCATATGGGCCGCAACTGGTAAGATTTGGACGGAGTCCTCGGGTAGGACGGCGACCAATGCCGTGTGTGCCCTACCCGAGCGTAGCTGACCAGAGGGGGGTTCCGAGGCAGGGCGGAGACCAATGCCGTTTCTCCACTGCCTGAGCAACCGACAAGAACGGGCAGGAAATGTAGTCACCGTGGGGGGTTGCCGTATTGGTTCTTCCCTCGAACCAGAAGGGCAGTTATGAACGGGGGTCTATGTTTCAGTCGACAGACGAGTTCCTCTGAACTGGCGTCTGGGACCTTAACAGTTCTCTGCGGACAAACTAGTTACTCTGAACTAGCGTCTGACCAAACTAGTTTCTCTGACTGCCAGTGGGCGTCAGAAGGGTGGTGGCGTGGGGCCGTGGGAATTTTGTTTCCGGTTTAACATACAACATTTAACAGTACAAGTACAAACAATATAAAACATGCTGCAGGTTCCATCAGAAAGGACACCGTTTTCTCCCAAGCGGTTCCTTTTAAAACATCATCTGGACACCTCAGTTATCAGTTGCGAACAGGGTCGCAAAGGGGTTCTCGTTCTGGGAGTCAGACTCAAAGTCATCATCTTCTCCCGGATGCCACACTCTCGAGTGTATCAGGGCTGATAGGGCTGCATGGTGTGATCTGGGATCGCTCTCGTCGTTCCGGACGAGTCTGTATGAATTATCTCTGTGCCAATAGGTGGTGTCTAGTCCTGTGGGGACGGAATCGGGGTCGTCATTGAAGGTCGGTGGTCGGTGGTGGATTTTGTTTAGGAAAGTGACCGTGAAGGGATCACTCGAATCGTGGTCAGATTCGCTGGGTGTCGGTCCAGTTGCATGGGGATAGTAGGGAGGTGTGCTGTGGCTATTGTCCGAGTCACAGTCGCTGTCGCTGCTGCTGCTGTCTGTGGGCGTTCTGGGGCGGAGTGTATATTTCGGGGGTGGAGTCGGGGTTGAGTCCGTGGCTGGGCTGGACGTGTTGGGGGAGGGTTGGCGTTACGTTGGCTGTGGGCGGGGCGTGGTGTGCTGTGTTGGGCATGACGTGGTGTGCGTGGTTAGACGGTGTTCCATATGCCTTCAGCTGGTTGACATGGAACCACGCAGTCTTTCCATTGGGGTACTTTATCTTGTAGACGGGAGGGCTTACTTTGTCCGCAATGGTGTACGGACCCGAGTACTTTGGTGACAGGAGTGTGCTGGGGTTGTATATGGAGAGCATGACTTGCTGTCCTACACTGAACTCAGTCGCATGCACTGTCTTATCGAAGCAGGCCTTGCTCTGTTTCTTTCTTGTGCCCAATTTCACTGCGGCTGATCGCTGAGCCGTTTTAACATTCTCCACTAATTGTTTGACTGTGTTCTCGTGTGTGAGGGCCGTCACTTCGGGGCTGGTCAAGTCTAAGCCTAATAAAAATTCTGTGCCTTTCATGGGGCGTCCGGTCATGAGGGTGTGTGGGGTGTAACCTGTGGATGTGGAAACTGTATTTCGCAAAAACATCAGCGCAAAAGGGAGGACTGAATTCCAAGTGGTGTTGGTTTGCTGGACCATTTTTATTAGGGTTGATTTTAGGGTCCGATTTATGCGCTCCACGATACCACTTGACTGGGGGTGGTAGGCAATGTGGAATTTTTGGGTAATGCCAAATATCATGAGGACGTTCTGCATGACACGTCCCATAAAATGGGAACCTTGGTCGGATTCAATGCTTCGGGGGAGTCCCCATCTCGTAAAGTTGTGGTGGCTGAGGACCTTGGCTGTGGTCTTTGCCGTGTTTGTTCGGGCTGGGAATGCTTCCTCCCATTTTGTAAACGTGTCTGTCACCACGAGTACATATTTATAACCATTCCTGCAAGAGGGCAGTGGTCCTATAAAATCAATCTGGAGGTTAGTCCAGGGGCCATTAACGGGTCAGGTGTGACTGAGCTGAGCCTTTTTGGCGAATCTGTCCGGGTTGTTCTGGGCACAGATAAGGCAATTCTCAATGTAGTGATTTACATCGTCCTTTAAATTCGGCCACCAGAAGAGCTGCCTGAGGTGGGCTGTAGTGGGATCGATTCCCTGATGTCCATGACCGTCATGGAATAAACAAATCAGTTGATTCCTGTCCTGTTCAGGAACCACATAAAGGGTGTCTTTTAACTCCACGCCGTCATGTGTGGTCAGAGCATTTCTAAACCTCTCATAGGGTGCTGGATAGTTTCCTTTTAAAATCTCCCTGAGATTGCTGTCCTGCTTCTGGGCCTGCACTAAATCCTCGCTCTTAGTTTGCGAGACCTGAACTGCATTCACTGGTGCGCTTTCGGGGGGTGTCCAAAAATATCCGTGCCTGGAACCTGCTTTAGCCAGTGCGTCGGCTTTTACATTTCCAGGGGGGGAGGAACGATGGTGACTATGAACTTTGACTATCCCAAAAGTCCTGTTCTGTGCTCGCTCTAAAATGTGACGGAGCAATGGGGCTGAAGGAAGGGGTTTCCCATCTGCCGAAACAAACCCTCTTGCTTTCCACAGGGGTAGGAATTCCGTGAGGCTGTTGCAGATATAGAGGCTGTCCGAATATATGTCTGCTGGACTGGGGAAGGAATCTGGGTGTTCCACTATGTATGCGATGGCCGCACGTTCTGCTGCCTAAGTGTCCTGGAAGTTTTATTGCTATTTCTTCTAGGGCGCATCCCTGCACGTCCTCGATGTAAATACCACATCCTGTTATGTTCTTCCCTTCTAATATTGTGGAAGATCCATCCACCTATATCTTTATGGGTTCGCACGTGTCTGTGTGCTTGGGGCTCTGGGTTGAACTACCTATCTTTCTGGGGGGTGTTTTAGCAATAAAGGAGCCTGTGTTGTGGTATGGAGATATAATTTCATATTTGTGGGGGGTTCCGGGGTACTGTAAGTTGTCGGCTAAAAAAGTGTGGGTCTTTGTCCTTTTAACAGTGATGTCCCATCCCTGCAAAAGAAGGGTCCATCTGGCTGCTCTAATCTGACTGACTACCGTCCTTGAGTCGTCCGTCCAGTAAAAGTTGGGTGGGTGTGTGTTCTGTGATGATTGTGATGGGGTTCAGTCCGGTTATGTAAGAAAAATACTGTGCAGCCCAGAATACTGCGAGCAGGTGCCTCTCACAGGCTGAAAATCCCTGCTCCACAGCATCTAAAACTCTGGGGGTGTAAGCCACGGGCCTTAACTGTTTTTGCCGTTCCTGGAGGAGCACGGCCGAAAGGGTGCGGTCTGTGCTTGCTACCTCTATAGCGTAGGGGGAAAGCAGGTCTGGAACTTGTAGTGCGGGGGCTGCCATGAGTACTCTTTTCAAAGAGTCCACAGCATTCGTATGCTGCGGAAGCCATTCCCAGGGGGCTCCTTTCTTTGGGTGGTCTGAGAAGGGTGCTGCCTTGCTGGCGAAACCGTCAATGTGGTTTCGGCAGTTACCAACCAGTCTTAAAAACGACCGGAGGGCTTAAACGTTCTGGGGAAGGGGCAATTTAGCAATCGATTCAATCCTTTTGTGCTCAATCTCGCGTTTACCATGTATGATAATTGTTCCCAAATATACCACCTTATCTTCCAAAATCTGGGCCTTTTTGGGGTTAACTTTACAACCAATTGAATGTAAAAGTTCCAGGAGTTTGGACAGAAGCTCAATGTGCTCGTCCTTGGTGTCTGTCTGCAGTAGTACGTCGTCTACGTACTGGACCAGACATTCGGGGCGAGAAAATTTGGCTAAACCATTTGCCAGCTGTCGGTGGAAAATGGAGGGGGAGTTGTGGAATCCTTGTGGCAGGCATGTTCACGTTTACTGCTGATTTTTAAAGGTGAAGGCACATTTGTACTGGCACATCTTTGCCAATGGAATGGACCAGAATCCATTCCTGATGTCCAAAACCGTAAACAATCGGGAATTGAGTCCCTGCTTGAGCATGGTCTTGGGACTTGTGGCTATTGTGGGGGCTGCTGCGGGGGTGATTTTGTTGAGTTCCCGGTAATCGATGGTCAGTCGCCATGATCCATCGGGCTTTCTCACTGGCCAAATCGGGGCATTATTAGTGGAGGCTACTGGTCTAAGTATGCCCTGTGGCCGCAGATGGTTATATTGTCGAGATACGGGAACGTGGCCCGTAACCCATGTTGATCAACCATCCGGTCCATCTCCCGTTGGAAGACCGAGACCCCGTTTGTGACGCCAAAAGGGACCTGTAGGAAATGGTATAATCGCCCGTCTGCCTCGAAGGCTGTGTACTTGCGGTCACTTGGGCGGATGGGGAGCTGATGGTAGGCGGACTTGAGGTCCACGGTGGAGAAGACTTTATACTGGGCAATCCGATTGACCATGTCGGATATGCGGGGGAGAGGGTACGCGTCTAGTTGTGTGTACCTGTTGATGGTCTGGCTATAGTCAATGACCATCCTTTGTTTCTCCCCTGTCTTCACTACTACCACCTGCGCTCTCCAGGGACTATTGCTGGCCTGGATTATGCCCTCCTTTAGTAGCCGCTGGAAAAAGGGCCATTATGCGGTGGTGTGCCGGTCCCGCGAGGTCGCCGCTGTCCCGGGAGCACAGGGAGCCCTGCAAGCAGTTTACGTGCCCCAACCCCCCCAGCACGCCATGTACGACCCGCAGGCGCAGCCGCTCTGGGTCCCGACCACCGCGGTCCCGGGAGAACTGGGAGCTCTGCACGCCGCTTACGCTCCCAACCCCCCTCCCCGCAGCCCATGTATGACCCGCCGCCGGCGCTACCGCTTTGGGTCCCGGCCAACACTCTCCACGGAGAGGAGGGAGTTTTGCGCGTCCCTAACGCCACCCTAACCCCCACCCCGCGCCCCACGCCTGACCCGCTGGCGCCACCTACTTGGGCCCCGACCACCGCTGTCCCCGGTGAGGGAGCTCCGCGCGGTCCTAGCGCTCGCGGTCCTAGCGCTCGCGGTCCCAGCGATCGTGGTCCTAGCACTCGCGGTCGTAGCGCTCCCCAGCCCCCCCAGCACACCATGTGCGACCCGCAGATGCCGCCATTTTGTGTCCCGGCCACCACGAGGGGAGGGGGGCGCCGATGTGCGACCCGCAGATGCCGCCATTTTGGGTCCCGGCCACCACGAGGGGAGGAGGGGCGCCGCCATCTTGGACCGCCCCAGGCCTGTACGACGCGTGGGGGTGGCCATTTTGTCCACCCCCGCCGCCATCTTGTGATCCCCCAGCCACGTGCGATATATGGGGGCGGCCATTTTGTCCATCCCCGACGCCATCTTGGACGGCAACAACCGACCCCACTCCACTACTACAACCACGTCTCGCTTCAATCACGCTCGATCAAGCTCGGCCCCGGACACTCCAGACGACGACGACAACGGTGCTAATAAACGGCCACGAGACGCCATGCCGAGTCGACTCCGGGAGCACGGAGAGCTTTATACACCCCGACACGGTAAGACGCTGTTCCTTGACCACCTATCCCAGCGCACAAAAGATTTCCCTAGCTGCAGGATCCCACTCCGTACAGATCCAGGGATTCTGCATAGTTACCCTAACGGTGCAGGGGAGGGAGTTCAAAAACTACAAACTAAACGTCCTTCCCCAACGCTGTGCCCCCACCTTGCTGGGATTAGATTTCCAATGCAATCTACAGAGCCTTACGTTCAAATTTGGCGGCCCAATACCCCCACTCACTATCTGCGGCCTCGCAACCCTCAAGGTGCAACCCCCGTCCTTGTTTGCGAACCTCACCCCGGATTGCAAACCCGTCGCCACTAGGAGCAGACGGTACAGCGCCCAGGACCGGACCTTCATTCGGTCAGAAGTCCAGTGGCTACTAAAGGAGGGCATAATCCAGGCCAGCAATAGTCTCTGGAGAGCGCAGGTGGTAGTAGTGAAGACAGGGGAGAAACAAAGGATGGTCATTGACTATAGCCAGACCATCAACAGGTACACACAACTAGACGCGTACCCTCTCCCCCGCATATCCGACATGGTCAACCGGATTGCCCAATATAAAGTCTTCTCCACCGTGGACCTCAAGTCCGCCTACCATCAGCTCCCCATCCGCCCAAGTGACCGCAAGTACACAGCCTTCGAGGCAGACGGGCGATTATACCATTTCCTACGGGTCCCTTTTGGCGTCACAAACGGGGTCTCGGTCTTCCAACGGGAGATGGACCGAATGGTTGATCAACATGGGTTGCGGGCCACGTTCCCGTATCTCGACAATGTAACCATCTGCGGCCACGATCAGCAAGACCACGACGCCAACCTCCAAAAATTCCTCCAGACCGCCAAAGCCTTGAACCTCACGTACAACGAGGACAAGTGCGTTTTTAGCACCAATCGGCTAGCCATTCTGGGCTACGTAGTGCGCAATGGGATAATCGGCCCCGACCCCGAACGTATGAGCGCACTCATGGAATTTCCCATCCCGCACTGCCCAAAAGCCCTGAAACGCTGCTTGGGGTTCTTTTCATACTACGCCCAGTGGGTCCCCCAGTACGCAGACAAGGCCCGCCCCCTAATACAGACCACGACCTTCCCTCTGTCGACAGAGGCTTGCCAGGCCTTCAGCCGCATCAAAGCGGATATCGCAAAGGCCACGATGCGCGCCATCGACGAGTCCCTCCCCTTCCAGGTCGAGAGCGACTCCTCCGACGTAGCTCTAGCGGCCACCCTTAACCAAGCAGGCAGACCCGTGGCCTTTTTCTCCCGGACCCTCCACGCCTCAGAAATCCGCCACTCTTCAGGAGAAAAGGAAGCCCAAGCCATAGTGGAAGCTGTGCGACATTGGAGGCATTACCTGGCCGGCAGGAGATTCACTCTCCTCACGGACCAACAGTCGGTAGCCTTCATGTTCGATAGTGCACAGCGAGGCAAAATCAATAACGACAAGATCTTAAGGTGGAGGATCGAGCTCTCCACCTTCAACTATGAGATTTTGTATCGTCCCGGAAAGCTGAACGAGCCGTCCGATGCCCTATCCCGCGGCACATGTGCCAACGCACAAATTAACCGCCTCCAAACCCTCCACGAGGACCTCTGCCACCCAGAGGTCACTCAGTTTTACCACTTCATCAAGTCCCGCAATCTCCCATACTCTTTAGAGGAGGTCCGTACAGTCACAAGGGACTGCCACATCTGCGCGGAATGCAAGCCGCATTTTTTCAGGCCAGATGGAGCGCACCTGATTAAGGCTTCCCGCCCCTTTGAACGCCTCAGTCTCGATTTCAAAGGGCCCCTCCCCTCCACCGACTGCAACGCATATTTTCTTAATGTGGTGGACGAATACTCCCGCTTCCCTTTTGCCATTCCCTGTTCTGACATGACCGCGGCCACAGTCATTAAAGCCCTGAACAGCATCTTCACACTGTTCGGTTACCCCGCTTACGTCCACAGCGACAGGGGGTCCTCTTTCATGAGTGACGAGCTGCGCCAGTTCCTGCTCAGCAAGGGCATAGCCTCAAGCAGGACGACCAGCTACAACCCCCGGGGGAACGGGCAAGTAGAGAGGGAGAACGGCACGGTCTGGAAGGCCGTCCTACTGGCCCTACGGTCCAGGGACCTCCCAGTTTCACGGTGGCAGGAGGTCCTCCCGGACGCTCGCCACTCCATCCAGTCGTTATTATGTACGAGCACTAATCAAACGCCTCATGAGCGTCTCCTTGTTTTCCCTAGGAGGTCCTCCTCTGGAACGTCGCTGCCGACCTGGCTGGCAGCCCCAGGACCCAACCTGCTCCGAAAGCATGTGCGGGCACATAAGGCGGACCCGTTGGTCGAAAGGGTTCACCTCCTCCACGCGAACCCCCAGTACGCCTACGTGGAGTACCCCCACGGCCGACAGGACACGGTCTCCCTGCGGGATCTGGCGCCCGCCGGCAACACGCACACACCCCCGACACCATCAACCCAACCCCCCCCCCTTCCTGCCACCACCACACCCCGCGACCGCCCCCTTCCCAGGAGGATCGGTTCCCCTCCCCTCAGCACCAACCAAGAATAAAGCCCAAGCTGAAACCGTAAGGCTCCTGGAGACGACAACACTGGTACAAGCACCACCACCACCGGGGCCGAGGCGATCGACACGGACGACCAGACCACCCGACCGACTCGTGGCGTCGATCTAAAACTAAATATGGACTTTTCACAAGAACATTTTGCTTTTCTTCCCATACCCTCTGTAAATAGTTGCAACAGGACAAAATTGTACAATATTGTATTGCCTTGTGAATGTTTTTTTTCCTCCCAGGACCAGCCCTGTAAACCCTTACCACCATACGAAGCGTCACTCCGCCGGGCTCATTTTTGACAAGGGGTGAATGTGGTAGTATGTATTGGGGGTCATGTGGGACTGGAAGCCCTAATGTCATTGGCTGACAGATCCCGGGTCCTGGTTGGCCGTTGACCTCTAGCTCCGCCCTGAAGGCGGAGTATAAGAAGCCGGAGTCTTCCCCCGCAGGCCAGTTTACTATCGAGCTGCGGGGGAACAGACACGCTTAATAAAGCCTCATCGACTTCACTCTATTCATCTCACGGAGTCTTTGTGCGCTACAATTTGTACACTGCATATTCTATGTCCAGTTCAAAACAAGAACTACACTCTTATTCTTCAACCTTGTTTGAACTGGGCAGGCTGCTTGGCCATTTAAAAACTTCCCTGAAAATTGCACCAGGGTTGACTTTAGCATCAATGGGGCACCCAAATTGAACTCATCTTGCTGATCGCCCATTTTTCAATGGAACATTGTCCATCACTGTTAGATACAGCCTGTTGTTAACACATTTTGTCTGTTGGATACAGAGCAGCCACTTACATAGAACATTTTAATATTCAGCATTTATTATCTTTAACCAAGGGTGGGCAAAATTGGGGCTATTTTCATCCACCTGTAAGGATGTTTCCCTAGTTGTCTTATTGCCCAAATTAAACATTTCAGCAGAGGTTAAGCCACCTAATTATCAAATCAAACTTCCAAATTTCAAATCAGTTCATCAATATTCAAATTATACCAATTCAAATTATTTTGCTTTGCACTGTATGAAACAAACCAATCAATTGTGTTCATTCTTATGAGGAACACAAAATCTGAATTTTGCTGTAAAAATAAGATGGGCTTTGAATGCAGTATTATTTTTCTTTGAACTTTATTGACTGTTTTCCAAAACTAAAGAGATAAATCTATAAAAACATGCATCTTTATCGATTTCAAGCAACTCAGTTATTTGTCTCCTCAATTCAATTAACAGATACAATTATTTAATTTGAGTCACATCTTGATGTTTCTAGTGTTGACATTTTGAAAATTGCTAAAACAATGTTGAAAGAAAAACACTCCAAGAGAAATATTTATCATGACAAAAGCTAACTTTCAGAGGTCTAAATATGAAATGCACAACCCAGATTTGAATTGAGATTGACGTCTAAAAGGTTGCTGGCCATAAACAACTCAAGAGCGTTTGACTGAGTCAAAGTAGCCTTCATTTCTCTTATGCTGAAGCCACTGGCCGATTACCTCACAGGATTTAGCAAGACAGCACTTACAATGGGCACCAGGAGCTCACAATTAGTAAGATAATTTGGTATTAAGGCATGAAATTGTAATCCTTATTGAAATCTTTTTGTGTAGAATCTTTCTGCTGTAGCTATTGACCCTGCAATGTCAGGTGACGTGAATGTCAATATTATTTTTGCCAAGACAATTGTTTTAAGAATTGAATACATGGGGCATATACTGAACATTATTCTGAATGCAAGGGAATACGGATCATTCATTTGATGCGTCTGCAACTCATATTTCATTGCCACCCATGTTTTTGCCCTTATCGTGCAGAGGTTCCTACTCCAATGGTGACTTCACATCTTGTCCCCATTGTAGAGCAAATTTCTGCAGAATTCAATGAACCACTATTTTATAATTCACCTATATTGGACAATATGGTAGAAAACCACCAGATTTTAAAAATTAATTCATGGGATATGGGCATCGCTGGCTCGGCCAGCATTTATTGCCAATCCCTAATTGTCCTTTTAAGTGTAAATAATATTAGACGGAGAATTTGAGCTTCGTTGCAGGAGTTTATTACCACAATATCGTGGAGAGCCTGCAATGGTTAATGGCCATTCACCAGCGCTCTGAGTTACAGCAGAATAAAGCATATCTTTATACATCGAAATAAACAGCTTTTCGTGCAAAGCAATAACTGGTCTGGCCATGTTTATATTAGACAACCTTAGGAGTGCGTCTATAGTCTCTTGGTTTATTATCTCTTAACTGACAACATTTTGCAGTACATTCTGGTGTCCTTGACTGAACAGCTTGTCAGCACAATAGGATTAATCTAAAAGTTGTTCACCAGCACTTTGTACTTCACCCATCATTCTAAGATATGGCTAAAAACAGTGTTAAAATATAGTCAAGAAATCCAAGCATGCTTTAGCAAGTGCTTTTTTAAAAATAATAGCAACTAATATTAATATATTCTCTAAGTGGTCCAAAGCAATTAATAATTCCTCATATTACTTTCCTTCTACAATTCCCTCCTTGTTGATCTTTTGATCAACACCTTTTAGTACATTATCGTGTCTTCTGTATCAAAGGGTGGTTTATAATGTACGGAAAATGGATATATTACAGTAATTCCATCCTTACATGTTCCCAAGATGGTAATCTGCCAGGGTTCCTCCTACATCCGCACAATATCCCGCGCAACATTTAATCAGTAACCACACAACAATTAATATTATAAGGGTGATTATAATCCAGAATACTATTTTCTGTCCTAACATTCCTAACCACCCAAACCCTAAGTCCCATCCTTCATCGTCATGCATCCTGCTTGTGGGATGAATGGGGGTGTTCCGAAAAGTGGTCTGTCAAAAATCTTGATTAAAATCATAAGACCTGGATCTGTGCTTATTCATGAGGGCCCCGGCAGTTTCTGATAGGAGTTCAATCAAGATTTGCTCAGATATTAAAATGGGCAATAAACAGCAATATGTTTGCGCTTCTGATTCCCGTTTAATTTTGGTCCTGCTTCTCACCCAGCTTTGGGAAGTATTTTATATTTATTAGCAACTAAGGTAGAAATACATTCATGTGTCTTTGCAGTTGGTACTGATGTCCAACTTGATTTGATCTTGATTTGATTTATTATGTCATGTGAGAGTACCTTTAAGAAATGTTTTTTTAATAGAATAACTGCAGTGGGTGTAGCTTTAAGAAATGGGTGTTTATTACTGCAGTGATGTCACAGAGTGGGTGGAGCTGCGCTGTCTGGCTGCTTTACTTTTGTTTTTGAACAGGCTGCTATAGAGTGAGGTTTTCTCTGTGTTAGAAGGATCTTTTGTCTTCTGGATGTTGTTTGGGAATTTATTAAGGATTACTTAGTGTTGTATTCTTTGGGGGTTGTATTTGAATTGATGGTTGCTAAGATGTTCACTGTATGTTTTAAAAAGGTTAACTTGAATTCATAGAATAAACATTGTTTTGCTTTAAAAAATACTTTTCCATTTCTGCTGTACCACACCTGTAGAGTGGGCCGTGTGCTCCCCATACCACAATCTATTAAAAGTTGTGGGTCAGGTGAACTCCATGATACACTTTGGGGTTCTCTAAACCCTGGCCCATAACAAATGTCACATGTAGCGAAGTACAGTGAAAAGTATTTTTCTGCGACCAAAGGAACGGACACAGTACGTACATAGTAGACAAAAATAGAATAACCAACAGAGTACATTGACAAATGGTACATCAACAAACAGTGATTGGTTACAGTGTGGAACAAGGGGCCAAACAAAGCAAATACATGAGCAAGAGCAGCATAGCACAACAGATCAGTCCGAGGGAGAGTCGTTGAGGAGTCTAGTAGCTGTGGGGAAGAAGCTGTTCCTATGTCTGGATGTGGTGAATGTGTGACCAATGCACTCCTCAAACTTCAAACAGAAAGCAAAACAATACTTACATTTACAATAATAAAGGAAGGTTCAACAAATATGGCTACACTGGTTCAACAGTTCTGAAAGCAGATCAATATTGATAAAGACAAACATTGCAGTATTGGCACAGGAAGGACTCGGAGTTGGACCCACTAAGTTGGCATCTACTATGATTTTTAGCTGCTGCTTCTCCATCCTGATGATGCAGGCATTCATATCACGAGTGAGTAGTTTTACACATTTATAGAGTGACTGTCAAAGGGACGGCTGCACTATAAATTGGATGTTATTTTCAAATCACAGAAGAAAAATCCAAAACTGGTTTGAAATGCAGTTCAGGCAAGGGGTAAAACGTAGCTGTTGTTATTAAATGAGCATTCAAGAGAGCATGAAGATTAAATCATGTCCTGATCTCCAGTGTGTTGAAAAGGACCTTACCATTGGGTAATTGAATATCAGATAGCAAATGCCTGCGTATGGGAAAGGCTCAGGATTACTGTGGAGTGAGGCAGGAAAATATTAGAAAAAGATACAATCTAAACGCATGGCACTCTTGCAATGTATCACAGAAAAATATGAAGAGACACAAATAGAGGCTTAGGTTCTCTAAGGAATGCTGACCCTTAGGAGCTTAGTGGTACAACTCTGACCCAGAAGGAAGACTACTCATATTAATCTAATATCAAAAGAAGGCAATGCAAGGGATTATTGCATTGCAGTAATGTTTGGATTAGCCATAGAAAGGGAAATAACATTTTCAATCTGCATCCCTAAAGTTGTGCCTCATTGTGATCTAGGTTTCTCTTACCAAGGAAGAGGAGACACTCATGAAAGTGAAGAAATTATTCTAACATCCACGCCAAGACGAAGTGAACCTTGAAAAGCTTTTGGCTAAATATCTTAAGAGTCTGATTGTAGGAAGATTTGTTTTGTTTAAGAATAGGGAGAGTGAGATGAATATGATTGTAGAATCATAGAAACAGGGAACAATGCAGCACAGAACAGGCCATCTGGGCCATTGTACCTACATGAACTCTTTGAAAAGTTACCCAATTCGTTCCTAGTACTTTCTCCAGAATTCTACAATTTGTTTCCTTTCAAGTAGTCATCCAATTTCCTTTTGAACGTTACAACTGAATCTATTTTCACCACCCTTTCAGCATTGTGTTTAACATTACAACAACTTGCTGTATAAAATAATGTTTCATCATTGTCAACTTTGGTTTGTTTGCCGAACACCTTTAATCAATGTCCTCTGTTCCCCAACTCTTCTTCTGTTGGAAAGAGTTCTTCATTGTTTACTTGAACAAAACCATTCATGATTCTGAACACCTCTATCAAGAATCTTTCAACAACCTCAAAACTGTTCAGATTTATGTCTTGCACCAAGTATATTTGCCATTGAAATTTTTGAGGTTCGTCAAGCTTGTCCTCTGTAGAAATTAGAGTCAAAACAGTCTTCATTTAACTGTTTTTATGCTAACATTTTCCATTTTGAAGTGCCTGGTCTACTCATCACTTAGTGAGAATTCTTTGTACCATCTCTTTCAGCTAAAAGCCTGTAATTTTCTTCATGTAATTAGTTTTAAAGCTAGTAATTCTCAATCAGGTGTTGGCTGTTATACTAATGAATACCTGTCTGTTATCAAATTTCTCTCACAAGGTTAAATCAAGCAAATAGAATGTAGAGCAACAGATCACATGCTTCAGTGAAAATGTGAAATTAATAGATGCTGGAGCAGAAATTGGTTGCAGCCCATTTTCATGCAAATAACCAATGTTGCATAGATTCAACGGAGAGGCTGAAGATTCTCACGGATTTGGGCTGCAAGTCTCATAGTCATAGAATCATGAATTCCCTACAGTGCAGAAGGAGGCCATTCGGCCCATCGAGTCTGCACCAGTCCTTGTAAACAGCACCCTTCTTAAGCCCAGGCCTCTACCCTGTCCCTGTAACATAGTCACCCCACCTAACCTTTTGGACAGTAAGGGGCAATTTAGCATGGCCAATCTACCTAACCTGCACATCTTTGAACTGTTGGAGGAAACCGGAGCATCCAGAGGAAACCCACGCATACACAGAGGGAAAGTGCAAACTCCACACACAGTCACCCGAGGTCAGAATAAACCCGGGTCCCTGGAACTGTGAGGCAGCAGTGTTAACCACTGTGTCATTGTGCCGCCCTAACAATTTACACATGTTGGTGGTGCTTGTTGTGGATAGAGGCAGCTCACCTTTTGTAAGGGTTTCAATTTCAAACTACACATCTTACACCAGAGTCAAAGTGGCTACAATACACATCTTCCTGATACATATTAATGGACTTTGGTGTACATTTTAAAACTTGCAGAAGATAGGAAACTTGGAAGCATGGTGAACTGTAAGGAGGGTAGTGTGGAACTTCGAAGGGATATAGACAAGTTGGTGGAATAGATGGAGAAGTGGAAGATGAAATTCAATGCAAAGAACTATGATGCAATTCATATTTGTAGGAAGAACATGGATAGACAATGGGCGTGATTCTCCCAAAATGGAAAAAAGTCCCCTAATGAACACGTTTAGCCACTTGTGCTCACAGTGCCTAGAAACACATGGCACGCGATAAAATAAGGGACCTGAATGAGAAATGTGCGGCCAAGGCTGTACATAGCCCCGTTTTGTACAATGGGGAGCAAGAGATTGGGATGCCATTTTGAAAAATAAATTTAGAGCACCCAATTCATTGTTCCCAATTGAGGGGCAATTTTAGCGTGGCCAATCCACCTACCCTGCACATCTTTGGGTTGTCGGGGTGAAACCCACGCAAACACGGGAAGAATGTGCAAACTCCCCACGGACAGTGACCCTGAGCCGAAATCGAACCTGGGACGTCGGCGCCGTGAGGCAGCAATGCTAACCACTGCACCATCGTGCTGCCCCCGGGATGTCATTCAAAATGGCAGCCCAACCTTCGAGGCCCCCAAAACAATCCCCAGCCTGCCCCCTCAGCCCAAACGCAGTCCCCTTCCTCCCCCTTCCCCCAACACCAACGCCAGGCAACACTGGCCTGATCACACGCACACAAAAATACCAGTTTGGAACCTTGGCAGTGCCAACCTGGCAGTGCCCATGACAGCTGGCAGTGCCAGGCTGGCACCCAGGGGCACTGCCAGGGTGGCACCAGAAGATCCAGGGCACCAACCTGACCAAAGGGCATGCAGCTGGGAGCTGCTGATCCCCTGGGAGACCCCCACAATTGCCATTATGTCTGGTCCCCCTTTGTGAGGACTGTAGTGATCTGTACATCTGCACATACACCAGGGACTACACCACAGATGTAACAGCCACAGCATCACTAGAGGGCAGCATCAGAGACGGGTATAAAGGGTCCGACCCAAGGGAGGATCCACCTCTTTTAGAAGCACAGGGCTAGTGAGCAGCAGCACACAGAGACAGCTCAGCATAGGCAGCTTACCTTAGTTTCACTGGTGATACCTCTTGACTGTATAACATCTAGTTGAGCTCTGGAAACAGAACATACCCTCTGAATAAAGTTTTTGTGTTAACTGGAAGTCTACAAACTTTATTCAGACTTAGAGAATAACATATGGTACCGAGAGTGATTTCAGCAAGCTCGCTAGACACCAGCAAGAGAAGAGAACTTAAACCAGACATTCGACCAAAGAAGGCCTCGCAGCATTCGGACCCTTCAGATACCAATCGGCACGATGGACCCAATCCAAGCTCCACGCCTGCTCAAGACCACTGGTAATATGCATTCCAATTGGAAACTTTTTATACAACAGTTCAATATATATCTAGAAGCTAAGGATCTGACCTCAGCATCTGATGCAAAGAAGATAGCCTTGCTCTTATCCCTAGCAGGGCCGCAGGCATTATAAATATATAATTCCTTTACCTACCTGGAAGGGGAGGACAAGGGCAAGCTGGAAATAATCATCAAAAAATTTGAAACCCACTGTCAATCTGAAGTCAATGAGATATTTGAAAGATTCAAGTTCACCAGGCGTTTGCAAAAACCGGGAGAATCTTTCAGCAGTTTTGTGGCTGATTTAAAATTACTCGCTCAATCCTGCAACTTTGAAAGCCTCCGTGACTTCCTCATCAGAGACCAGATAGTCAATGGCATATCTGATGAGGGACTCAGAAAATCTTTATTAAAACGAAAAGACCTAACCATAGAAACGGCCATGCAAAGATGCTCTACTCATGAAAAAAGTAAAGAAGAGTATGAGGAATTTACTTACCGGGACCAAGGCCTTCACCACGAGGTCGAGCCTGTCAGAATGGTGGCCCAGGCTTCCAGAAGGCGCTCCTCTAGCGGCAATCCCGCGTGCGCGAACCTGGATGCAGGCCACACGCATGCGCAATTCTCCCGAAGATTTGACACGGAAGAAAGGCCTACTGCGCATGCGCGAGCGTGGAGGGACAGCATCATGACATGTCCCCGCTGCGGACACGCCCACTTAAAAGGGCAATGCCCAGCTTCTGGCAAACAATGTTTAAAGTGTAGCAAATACAACCGCTTTGCCTCACAGTGCAGAGCTGCACTGCAAATGAAGACCACAAGACAGAAACACATGAACTTCAACGTAAAAAGCATAGACTCAACTGAGCACAAAAAAAAATCAATGATGAGTATTCCTCGGACGAGGACAACCTCGCTTGCGACAACTCACTTGTCGTGGACACGATCGAGACAATTGAGGAACCTGCCGCAACAATCGCCACGCCTCACCCGGTCACCAGCATTGATTCCAGCAGTGAATGGACTGCGACTGTGCAAGTCAACGACTTTCCATTAGTCTTCAAGCTTGACACTGGGGCCTCAGCTAACCTCCTCACTAGCAAGGATCTCCATTCGACTCCAGGAGACCATGAAATAATACCCGCTGCATGTCGGCTGAAGGACTACAACGGCAATCAGATCGCCTCAAAGGGTTCATGCCATCTCTGGGTGGATAACAAGATGACACGCAAGCAGCTATGATTTGAGATTGTAGACGACAATAAATCATCACTGTTAGGCGCTCAGGCCTGCAAAGACTTGCGGCTGGTACAACGCATCTACATGCACACCCAGGATCCATCAAGCCTGGAAGCTGAAATCCACAGCATGCTACAAGATTGCCCTGACGTATTTAAAGACATGGGCACCCTACCCTGCCAATACAAAATTGAAAACATACGCCAAACCCGTCATTCAGGCGCCCAGGAGGGTTCCAGCTCCACTGCGGGACAAGTTGAAAGCGGAACTCGACAGACTGCAGTCACAAGACGTAATATCACGAGTTACGCTGCCGACTGATTGGACCAGCTCTATTGTCTGTGTTAAGAAACCTTCTGGAGATCTTCGCATATGTCAAGACCCGAAGGACTTGAACCAGAACATTCGCCGGGAACACTACCCCATCCCCAAGCGTGAAGAGATCACATCTGAGATGGCGAATGCTCGTACCTTCACTAAACTCGACGCCTCGCAGGGGTATTGGCAGATACAGCTTGATGACTCAAGCAGATTACTGTGTGCGTTCAACACGCCATTTGGACGTTTCTGCATCAATCGTACGCCCTTCGGCATTATCTCTGCGTCAGAGATCTTCCACAGGATAATGGAGCAAATGACCGAGGGCATCGAGGGTGTCAGAGTCTTTGTGGATGACATCATCGTATGGTCCACCACTGAAGAACACCTCTGTCGTCTGAAGAAGGTGTTTCAGAGGATTCATAAATATGGTTTGAAACTGCGTTTGACTGAATTTCCCTGCATTCTTAGAGGATCTCCATTTTAAAGTCGGGAAGTGGCCAACACAGGTGGCTACAGCATACCAGGACTGCACGTTGCGTGTCCTGATAGGCCTTTTCATACTGGAACTGGAAGCTGCTTAAGTACGCCAGACAAGACTGGTGTGCCCACTTGGCATCATCCACCTCTCCGTCTTTTGCTGCCAACTTCCTCCTTAACTCTAAGTTCTCTCTTTCTACCTCACTTACATCGACCTTGCTCATTCGATGTATGCCTTCTATCTCTTTTCGGAGCATCCGAACAACCTCCTCTGTGCCTCGCAATTGTGCCAAGCAGGACACGATTGCCATCGGCTTGCGAGCTTTCCCTAAGCTCTTCTTGTGAATCTCGCTCAGGTTCTCCCACAAAGTATGTCCTATACTCCCGGGAACTGTTTCCTCATTGCTACAGAATTCGCTCCAAAGGGGCCATCCTTTCCCTTTGAGGTACTTCCTGATTTCTTCCTCCCACATGGGACTCTGTCCTACTCTACTGCTGCTGGTCGCTGCGACCGCAAATTCTTCTGGGTTCATGAGGCGCTGCATTGCCTGCATTGCCATCTTCCTTACCCGAATACTTCTTTTAAATTTGGAACAGGGGGACTAAGGCGGTGTTGTAAATACGGGTACGGCTTTCGCTAATTTCCGAAATACAAACTCCCGACAGTTTTGTTGCAACAAAAAATCCATCAGTTTTCCTTATAGCCCTGTTAGTTACGCATGCATACACACACTTCCGGATTATGAGGCTTGATAAGAACTGCTTGAACACTTGTGGTTTTCTGGTCCCAATTGGATCTCTAATTCAAATTTTTGGGTTCTCCCGGAGTGGGGAAGCCACTTCTCGATCGGGTCCCGTCAGAATGTCGCCAGTAATATGTTGCTAACTTTTGGTTAGTTCAATTGGCTCTGTTTTATAACCTTTGCTCTCGAGTCGCCAGGTATCTTTATGATACCGCCACGAGGTTCAAGTTCAAGTAACGATCAATAACTCAACACACCAGTTAGTAAGATTCAAATCAAAGCACATTTATTATACACAATAAATCGCTACTCATGCATAAATTCTACTTCTGAGCTACTTCTACAACTAACAGGCCTATACTTAGCTTCAGACTGGCCCAGTTTAATTTGTCGGCTTCTCCCAAACTTGTCAAACAAACCGTTGTTCGTACTGCCCAGCCCAACGTCACCTTGCAACTATCATCCTCCTCCAGGCCTGACCTGCTGCTCAACCCGGGAATTGGTCGATCTCCAATCTCCCGGTTCTGGCCAGCAGCAGTCGCTGATTAGTGATACTGCCAAGAGCGAGCAGGTGGAAAGTAAAATTTGGCATTTCTTGAAAATCTCAGAGTAATGGGTTGCCCATTTAAGACAGAGATGAGGAGCAATTTCTTCTCTCAGAGGGTAGTGAATCTGTGGAATTCTTTACTGCAGAAGGCTGTGGAGGCTGTGTCATTCAGTGAGTTCAAGGTTATGCTAGGCAAATTTTAAATCAGTAAGGGAATCGAGGGATATTGGCCAAAGACGAGAAAGGGGAGTTGAGGATTATCATACTGGATCCGTCATGATCTCATTGAATGGCAGAGCAGACTGGATGGCCTGATGGCTTTCTTCTGCGCCTATGTTTTATGGCCTTATATTTTCCTGCTCGACTTCATTAAAAGGATTTAAGAAATCTTACAATATGTATTATGGATGAATAGAACTGGCTAATGAAGCAATCTAAGTTTAGCAAACTATGTTTTTGAAAGCCACTTTGAAGCTCTGAGTCTGAATATTACATTATGTGATATGACTGTTGGATGGGTTCTTATCAGGTTCCATTAGCTGCTATTTTATCGGAGGCATGAACTCATTTGATATTAATATATTAATGTGTTAACATTGGCATTGACAGAGTGAACAAGCATGTTATAAAATACTATATATGGCACAAATGTTTCCTGGATTCTTTTGCATTTTTGAAAACTTTGACTTTCCATCCACACATCTCTTGTAGCATGCAGAATTCCCTGGCAAACAGGAAAAGCAAGCAACCTGCTCCCAATACTTTGCCAGTACTGACTTGGGCCAACCATGAGGTGGTGTGCAGAAACATTGTGGACTGACTTGCCATTAATTTCCCTTTCCTGCTTCCTCAGAAGTGCTTCAATTTGATGGCATCTCTCCCAGATTGCCCAGTGAAAACGGACTACTGTGTGCATGATTAATGTTTCAGATGAACCCACTCTCTGGCTAGAAACCAGTTTTGTTTTAATTGACAGTCTATTTGAAATTGTATTTTGAATGATTTTGGGCTAGATCCAACGTCACTGGCGAATCAAACTTGGCCAAATTTAGACTTATTCAGATTCCAATTTCAACATCCATTACTGATTAATGGCACCACAAAATGTGATTATGAGAAATTCTGCAAGAAACCAGCATTAAATTAAATCTCTGCACCTATACCTCTGCCTCGTTCTCTCCATTTCTCTCTTTATTACATGTCTGTGTTGAAATTGGGATTCAAATTGAAGAACTCCATACAGCCAACTTTAAGATATTACAATAGAAATTATTGGTCTCAAAAATGCTATCATTGTAAAAATTGGCCCACAAATTCTGGCAAGGCCAAGATACCCTAAGAATAGTGAACCACCGCAAGTTGGCAATTGATTTGTGTTGCTTTGCAAAAGTGGGATCTTGTCATGAGGCACCCTGTGAGTTTTATGAAATTGTTGCATTTGTGTATTAACTGCTCATTAAAATGCCACAGAAATCGAAGTCTAGTATTTAATAGTATAGGTAACATGGTAATTATTACTGACTGTCAATCAACCACTCTGGTCCAGAAAGTGAAAATTAAGAGTGCGAAAAGAGAGAATTTTGTTCTTTCAGGTAGTGAATTGTTGGAGGTTCACAAAGCATCAAATTTTACATTTCCTTCTTGCTGTGCCTTTTTTTTTCTCTTTCTTCACCCAATCTTTCTCTATTTTTATATTCTTTCTGTGTGTCATCTGCCATTAAATTCACCTATTTTAATTCTCCTTCGTCTTTCTCCAGTTCCTTTTTCAATCTTTAAATCTCATTGGGAAAGGAGATACACCGATTGTCCTGTTTTCCATTCAGGTACCCTATTGTTGCACTAATTGAGCTGTTAACAGCTCAAAGTTTTGGAAGCTTGGTAAATGAAGATGCTTTTAAGCAGAAGGGGGCAGAGAAAAGTTAAATCAACTGGCCATGCTTTGCAATACTCTGCCCCAGCAATTTCAGGCCCATTTTTGTGATGGGCATTGTCGGAATAAAATAATTGATACATTTTAGAATCTAAACATCATTTTTAATTGCCATTTGTTTCTGAAATGTGCAGTAGGTTTATCTTGGTATACAGGAAAAATGTAATAATCTTTGGACTCCAGGAGTTGCACTCAAAAGGATTTTAGAATTTATTGTCTAGAGTATGTACAATCTGAGGATCACTGGGAGCCAAAGATCAGTGAATTTATCACAATATATTTCTAGTACATCTGCAAAAGCATGATTTTGGACATGACCTGTAGATCTCTTTGTATTGACTTCACTCTCACTCAACCCTCCCATGTGCTTCCTATGCCATATCCATGCAAAGCCTTGCCATCTCATTCACACAGGAAACCTCTAGGCCCCTGTAATTGATAATATGGAAAAATTTGAAACATGGAAGTCTGGCAATATCTGGTCTGAGAGAAACATGAGAGAATGTAGGGAAAGATCCCACAAAGGGTTAACAGCAGCTGCCAGGGAAGGATTGTAAAATGCAGATATCCTTGGTCAAGCAAGCTTAACAAACAAGACAAACAGGATTTTGAATGAAGCCAAAGACAATGGCTCACACCTTCATTGAAAGTAACTAACTTAGTAAGGATCTGGAAAAGGAAGGATGAGATTCTAGGTGTGAAAATTTGCTAATACCAGGTAAATTAAAGAAAACTGGAGGCTATCAGTCTACGGGAAACATAATTCAAAGCCAAAATCAAAGTCAAAATTGAGCTGAGGACACAATTGGAAAATAAAACTATAGAAATGACAGGAATTAAAAGTAACACCTATTGAAACCAAAGCATTTTGAACACCACAAAGGACACAATGTAATCAGGTCTATGAGATGATGTCTTGTCAAAATGTATACTTAGTTGGATTAAAAGGTTTAGATCAAAAGATACTTCTTACAATCAAAGAAAATAAGAGTTACTTAACAATAACATCAAAAAACTTAATTGTTAGAAAGCAAATATAAACCTCGAGACCAGGGCAGGAAAGATTTAGATTCAGAACCAGAACAAGAACCAGAGGGAGAGAGAGAGAAGCAGAGAAGGAACAAGCAGCTAGACTCAGATTACAATCAGCTCGGCCATGGGAAATGGACAGGGCAGAGCAGCCGAGCTAAAATAGCTGATACATCTAAAGAAGACCAGGTTTTAAAAAGAAGATTGATTGTCAAGTTGGGCCTGAAGGTCCCTTCAGCCAACCAGAAGGATCCAGAAGCAAGATCTTTTTACTTTTCCGTAAAGACAGTGATTGCATCTTTTAAAAAGAGAAAAAAAACATATAATAATAAAATAACTTTAAAGTTTTAACCTGAAACAGTGGTTATTCCAATGTCTACTTTACTTACTTAGCAATGCGGGACCCAGGATCGATGCTACTAAGTGGTAAGTAGATGAAATCTTCGGTGAAGGTATGGGTTATACCGGGGGATAACTAGAAAACATAGTTTGACCTGAATAGCACCCACTGAAGCTTGCATCGGAGTCAGGGAGTGAGAATCCCTGATCACCATTTAGAATGACGGCCCTTTTTGGTATAGGGGGAATTCGAAGAATAGTGGTGAGTTTTTAAAAACACCCCTCATACCCCCATGTCACCATGTACCTCTCTATCTATCTATCTTTCGTGTATCTATCGTATGCCCTATGTTTTTTTGTACATGGAACGATCTGCCTGGACTGGATGCAAAATAATTTTCACTGTACCTCGGTACACGTGACAATAAACCCAAATCCAAGTCTATTATCCTTCATAGCTCCTATTTCAGTTTAATGTCAACTTATGCCAGCCCATGACCCCCAGCCATCACTCTTTATACTTACAGCCTCTATGCCAATTTACCCAGCATCCACCGTGGGCAGACCTCAGAGCCCATGCTGAGATTAAAGTTTGTAAGTGTCTGTTGATTAGTTAACTATTGTATAAGGGCCCGTCCTGTTTCTTCCCTGATTCCCCCTTTCTATTAATTTTGCTGGGTTTTTTTTGATTCATGGATTAAGGACATGCATCTTTAAATTAAGAAAAGGAGGTGAAATAATCAGTAATTGATTCCTTTTGAAAATTAAGAGGAAGGTGGATTGAAAACCATGTAGTGATTCTGCCACCTCATCTGTTAACAACCACCAGAAAGTTTATGGAACCAACAACGTGTTATCCTCTGATTCTGAAAGTAAAGAAGAACAGGTGAAATTTGGAACGTACAAATTGTTTCAGTCCGTATTATTAAATGGAGATCAGGGCTGGGATCACAAAGACTCCGATGTGGAGGTAAAAGCTGTAAAAGAAATAATGGTGCTTATAAAGCCAACCAACTCTGAGAAGATTGAACCCTCAGCTTTATTTGTTGCTGTAAGTAACCATGAGAAGGAAAAGAGAGAATATAAAGCTGGAGGGGTTGAAGAGTGTTAATTGATTAAAAATGAACCAAATATTTCCCTCAGTATTGACATTACTGCTTGTAGTTTGGCTGCAGAGGATCCTCAAAATTCGGAAAAACAATGCTTGTCCAACATTGGACAGCATTACGTGAAACAGAAAGATACAGAAATGCAGAAGAAACTCATTCAGGGGGTCCTCTCTAGTTTGGATGGTCAGAAACATGAGAAAGGGAAGCACATTGCCTTTGATTTTGAAGAAGAGTGTGAAAACAGGCATTGTTTGAAGATATTAGAAGGAATTCTAAAAGCAAAAATGAAAGAGTGTCGACAGACTTAAAGGGAAACACCATGAGGCACTCCACTAACTAATCATGAGGTAGACATAAGAAACTCTGAACCAATAGAGCCAGATCTGTCTCGCCTAAAACCATGGAGACTGGCTCAGTTAGAGACTGAAATACAATGCATGTTGGACATGTTGCAGAAATAAGTGAAAAAACTATACAGGATGCCAAGTATAGTTTGAGAGATTGATGGCCAGGTTCGTGAGTGAACCGGTGCTGGCCACCCCAGAATTTTCAGACCATATAAAATGACCAGAGCTGCCAATGACCTAGGGGTACGAGCAGTGCTTCTACAAGATGATGATGCAGGCATAGAGAGGCAAGTGGGATATTTTTTCAAATTAACTCAGCCCGTATCAAAGAAAGCATTCCACCATTGAAAAGGAAGCCTTAGCCTTGCTACTAGCATGGGCAGCGCGGTAGCACAGGGGGTAGCACTGTTGCTTCACAGCTCCACGCTCCTAGGTTTGATTCCCGGCTTGGTCACTGTCTGTATGGAGTCTGTACGGTCTCCCTGTGTTGGCGTGGGTTTCCTCCCACAACTCCCGAAAGACTTGCTGTTAGGTAATTTGGACATTCTGAATTCTCCCTCTGTGTACCCGAACATGAGCCAGAATGTGGCAACTAGGGGCTTTTCACAGTAACTTCATTGCAGTTTTAATGAAAGCCAATTTTTGACAACAAAGATTATTATTATTACTTCAGCAATTTGAAGTATATGTCCGACATGCCAATAAACAAAGCTTACTGTATACAGACCATAATCCACTTGCTTCCTGTTTATTCCTTTATTTCCCCTTTCTTTTATATTACTATTATTACTTTTGACCCATGGACATGCATCTGTATGTCAAACAGGATTAATAGACATGCTTCTTTAAGGCAAGCAGCTGAAGTCTCCAAGATTTAGCTGGTTTGAACAGGATGCTACAGTCTTGTCAGCACCAGATAGAAAGATGAGGTGGGACTTGGTTTGACTGGCTGGTAGCCAATGAATTGGCCCAAAAGGCCTTACTCTGCCTAGTAATAGGTGGCAATTGGAGCCTATCGCAGTGGAATGCCTTTCAGAGTCCCAAGGAGTTATTGTTTTGTTTCCTGAAGGCACAAGGAGAAAACATCTTTCGCTCCTCCATATCTCTCTCCAAAAAGGCTGCGAGTGTGCATTCTGAACTTGGAGAGAACCTGAATGAATCTATCTGCAGAAAAATCATTACAGGCTGAAAACCAAAGACCAGAAGCTACTGTATCTCTCCAGAAGGATCTGTGAGTACTGTATCCTTGAAACTACAGAGACCTGAATGGACCTACAATAAAATCATAAACTAAAAGCAACATGTGAAGAAGTGTAAAGTGCTGGAAACCACCAGCTGAAACAAAGACCTTTTATTTCCTTTTGATTATTTCTTTTTAATCCCTTTCCATCCCTCTGTGTTTGTGTGTCGTGTTTGTGTGTGTAGAGGGTAGGGGGAAAGTTAAAGTGGGAATTATATAATAGTTAACCAGTTGTATTTGCTGCATATTTCATGATAATTCTTGCGATAAATAAACAATAAACAGCAATTGGTTTGCATTTGCAAACCTGGTGACTGTAACTATCGGGCAGCTGAGGGCCAAAGACTTTGGCTATTCTTCGAAGAATTACTGGTTAATTCACTTGTGACTCCAGGACAAATGGGGCTTCTGTAGAAATTCTATGCGATTGGGACTGACCATGACGAGCCCAGGATGTCGTAACAATTGAAAAAACAGTCTTATTGATAAAACTGATTCACTACATTTAAATGTCTTCAGTTACTTAATCCATTAGAACATTCAGCATTGTTATTCATAGCCCTATTTCAAAGACTTTATAAGCACTTGGAGCTATCAATCTAACTACAAAATGACAAGCACCCCACTGGGATCATGATAGATTGTGAAATCAGCTATGTAGAGCTAATGCTATAATGCTAACCTCATGCTTACGCCAATAGACAGAGTGAAACTGCAAGCACTGACTCTTTTTTTCACATTGTAGACATCTCCAAATATTCAGAGGGCAGGAAATTTAAATCCTGGACTGCTTGACATTTCCCTCTGATAGTTCCATTATACAGTCAAAATGAGCTGGACAGTTTGAGTAATCTTCTGATCTGGTTCTAGGAGGTCCACCAAACTGACTTGCTGGCCTGGGGGGCAGTTGCGAGGGGGATCAGTTTAATAGGAACCCACCTGAGAAATGCGTTCCAGTGCAGGAAGAAGATAAATGATCTCATCCACACTACCAGGATGAGTCAACCTTCCGGTTATGTTACACTCACATTCTATAATGGCTTTATGCACTCAGCTCAGGAATATTTGCGAGTGAGATATTCGCATTGAAAACCTATTCACCAGCATCTCATCTACTATCTTGCATATACACCATCCTCTGCCCTCACTAGAGAGTTGGGCACCTTGCCTTTCCTTGAAGTGCTCCTCCTCCTCAAGTAGTCAGACAGAGGTCCTCATACACTCTCAGGTGAGAGGACCAGCAGCTGGACACCCAAGAAACATCTCAGGTGATTCCTTAAGTTGGTCTCACTCCTCTTTGCCTGTGATCCCATCACCTCCACCTCCACAGGCTGAAGAGGATGCACCTGCCTCACCACAGGACATCCAAAGAGGTCCGGGACGCTCCAGGCCTTAAGTCTGCACATGATGCCTGCCAAAGTCATCAAAGAAAGCAGGGCGTAGAAGTCAGCAAGCTGCCTCATCACTGCTGTGGATGTTGGGGTGCACCAAGACGCAGCAATAGCGTTAGAAAGTTTAAGAAACCTTGATATCAGTTTTGGATCATGGGTGTTCACTCACTGTATATATCGTGCACCTTTGTAAAAAAATCTGCTGTTGATGACAATGGTCTCATCATTTTAATGCATTGTGTATATGCATTAATGTGGCCTCTTATTGCAAGGGTGACCCAAGCTCTAACTTAGTGACCTTTATGAGCCTCATATTCATGTGATGTCTAGCTGACTCAAGTTAGTTACTCACCCTTTCTAATGTCAGGGAGATGTGTCAACCTCTTTATTGAAAGTGACTGCAAATTGTGTGAGGAAATTATATTCATTGAAAGACATCATGGAGCTTTGAGTGCTCAATTGCATCACAGGGTTACTACTCATGTTGTCTCATCATTAAATAGCTGTCTTCATTGTTTGTGCCAAAGCACAAAATATTCAGTCTTGGTGGTCTCTCCAGCCATGTGCGAATCTCTGTGTCTCATTCTGGATACCATGAATGCATCAAGTCTGCAGGGTTTGCACTGAAGTGCTGCCTTTCACTTCCCAGAACAGCTCCATCCAGCTTTGACATGCACCTTTGTAAAGACTAGAACCTGGTGAAACATGAGGGTTGGAGGTCCAAGCACAAGTGTTGAGCTTGTGCTCGATGTTAGTGGTTGTAGAGGCCTTTTAGATCACTGGCTACTAAGGGATAGGAAAAATATGCTTGAGTACCCTTGCCTGAAATTTACTCTTCCTGAAATCTTATGGCTATGTGTGTGTTATGGGCACGTCTCCTGGGACTTGAGACTTTGATCACATCCTCACATGGAAGCTCCCTATCATTGCTCTTCCAGGTTTCCATTGAGCAAGGAGTTCTCAGCCTCCTCCATGTCTCCCTCTGTCATGTGATCTCCCCTTTGAAGCTCTCAACCGTGCAGGGCATAACAGAGCATCATAATGTGTGGCACCCTCTTTGGAGAATACAGCAGTGCCCCGCCTGAGTGGTACAAACATCAGAACTGCATCTTCTGGAAGCCAATGGTCTGCTCAATGAAAGATCTTGTTGAACTGTGCATCACACTCTATCTCTCCTCAAGAGGCACTTTGAGGAAGATTTCTGGTGTTGTAAGCCATCATTTCAGCGGGTACTCCTTATCACCAAGCAACCAGTCCTGTAAATGCCACGGCTCTTTAAATATCTGAGGCACCCAGGAGTGTCTGAGGATGTATGAGTCATAGGAATACCCAGGGTATCTGACACAAATGTGTGCGATGTGTTTCTAATGGTTGCACATTGGCTGAATATTTGGGGAATGGAACCCTTTCCTGTTAATGAAGATCAGGGGGCTACTGCTAAGGAACTCTTAAAGCAACATGTGTGCAATCGATTGCACCCAGCATTGCAGAGAAGCCTGGGATCGATGCAAGTCCGAAGAATCTTGCAGCCTGGCTAGCTTCATCCAGTGTGATCTTTATACAACAAAGAGCGTTATTGTAGAGAGCAATCATCACCTCCTTCATACACTTAACGCATTTAAGATTAAGAGATGTTACATCGGTCCCCTGTAGATCCCTGGAACGATCCACTGACAAAGAAATTAAGTGTGACGATGACCTCCAGGTGTCCTGGGACGAGATGTTCCTTTCCTCCTGCATATCTCTGGACAAGTGTAGATATGCGTGACATTGTCCCTCACTCACCTTCATATAGGAGCAGTGTCTTCGGAAGGCCCTTGGGTCATGTGAGTCACCTGTGTGGGATGTGTCTGACCTCTTCACCCTCTGGCTCATACCTGGGGCTCCGCTGGACCATGGCCCTCAGGCTACATCTCTTCTCGAAGCTGTGCGAGGCAGCACTGGTCCCTTCTGTTCCTCCTCAATCAGATCACTGCCATCAGGAGGGCAGCATTGAGAGCAGATTCCATTATTCAAGTCTCCTTCTCCCTAAGGTCAGATCGATCCAACAGATTATTGAATTATGGGCAACTCCAATCGAGCTCTCAGTCACAACCAGAAAGCCACTGTCATGCTGTAGAGCTGTGTCTGTGCTACCTGCCTTTCCCTGATCCAATGTTCTAGCTGAAACGCTACCTCACAGCTCAAGGTAACCAGGATGTCACCGCAGCTACTTGACATCTTAATCACAGAGAGGTTTTAAGAGACTTGAGCGCATCCAGGATATGTTTAATCTTACCTAATGCATTTCATATAATGTCTGATCTGGGAGGCTGATTTTGTCTAACCTGCACTTTTGGAATGATCGGATGACCTTTGGCCTTAAACGGAGAAAGCACCAAAGATCATCTTGGGATATCCAGTAGCTGTGCTGCCTTCCTGGTTGACTGCATCGCCCATTCACAGATTCCTCTCTGTTAATGTTCAAATTGATCAACTTCATAGTGAACACAGTGACTCCTGCAGTTAAAGTGCTCCAAATGTCAATGCCTCCAACTGCACCTCCTCAGTAAACTCTTCCTGAGTTCCATCAACTCAGACTCCATTTCGATGTTTTTACTCTGAGCAGTTTGAGGACACACGATATAAGGGCCCCTGTGTCCATCTGTGGCACCTCCCAAACTGCTCCAGACCCTTTCTTGGAGATTCCTTTCCAGTTTTGACTTTAACTGTGTATTAACTTTGAGATCTCATGATAAATGGTGCTGCATTTCCAATTGGAGACCAGCTTTCAGGTCCTCCAATCTTCCGAGAACTTCACAACATTTAGGTAGAGCTCCCTCCAGTGAGTCTCCAGTGCCCCCAGTGATCCTGGGCCGGGGTCACTGTTCCTGGATCCCATTGTCATTGTAGTAAACTTTCCTTTTTTAAAAATAAATTTAGAGTACCCAATTATTTTTTTTTCCAATTAAAGGGCAATTCAGCGTGGCCAATCCACCTAACCAGCACATTGTTGGTTTGTGGAGGTGAAACCCATGCAGACACGGGGAGGATGTGCAAACTCCACACGGACAGTGACCCAGGGCCGGGATTCGAACCCGGGTCCTCAGCACCGTAGTCCCACTGCTAACCACTGCGCCACCCTATTTTCCTTTTTTAAATAAATTTAGAGTACCCAATTATTTCTTTCCAATTAAGGGGCCATTTAGCATGGCCAATCCACCTCACCAGCACATCTTTGGGTTGTGGGGATGAAACCCACGCAAACACGGGGAGAATGTGCAAACTCCACACAAACAGTGACCCGGGCTGGGATTCAAACCCAGGTCCTCAGCGCTTCAGGCAGCAGTATTAACCACTTTGCCATATGCTGCTCCTAGTACACTTTCCTGCCCTTCCCTCTGAACCTATTACTATTGATGTGCCCATTCCCCATGTGAACTTTACCCCTCCCCGTCTTGCGGCTGTGTGCACGCTCACGTGAGAGGTGACCACTGCACCCTCCACCGAGGAAAGCTTTGAAAATCTTCCACTGGTGTATGTTTTTCCCATTCAAAGGCTGCAGATGTCTCCCCTGATCATAACCATCCCGTCTGCAGTTCAGTAACGAGCCAGACAATCCCAGTACCACTGAATGGGAGACTATGACCACACCCTGTACACCAAGCTGTGCCTGACCCCCATTGAGCATAGAGACTTTGCCCTTCCCTGGTGTGGGAACACAGCACGCAAGTCAAGCATAGTCCCGTAACGTAGCCCATGGAGCCCCAGAACCGCCTTTAATCTATCACCCCGATGACAAGGTCCCCAGGGTCCCAGGACTGCCTTTAATCTCTCATCCGACGGCAAGGTCCCCAGGGCCCCACGACTGTCTTTCATCCCTCTCCCCGATGGCAAGGTCCCCAGGGCCCAGGACTGCCTTTCATCTCACACTCTGACCTCTGGGCCCCTGTCCAGGGACTATGACTGTCTGTCACTCATATACTCAGCTCTTTGGCTCCTCAATGTCTGACTATGCAGCCCTTTCCCTGCCGCATCCCCCCCCTCCCCCCCAGAACCCACCCCCAACCACCCCTACCATCAGCCTCTGTGCAATCTTCCCCTCTTGTGCCACAATAAATCTCCCTATTCCTTCATACTCTGGAGTCCACATGCATCCCCTCCCTGTTATGCAAATCGAGACCCATCCACCCCTTCTGTATCTGCATTCTGCTATTCCATATCTTCCCTCTGCCTGCCATCGTCCCCCTGCAACCCTATCAAACCCTCTTCATGCTAATGTCTCTTTCATCTGCCCCCCTCCAACTTACCAAATCCCTTTCAACTTCATCTTGCTGCCACCTCCCCCACAAACCATAACGAACCTCCTTCACCCTCATGTCCCGACTGTCTCTCTCCTTAAGGTTCACACCACACAACGTTATCCTGCGGAGTAGCGCATCTACCTTGGTGAACAGACCAACTCAATGCCCAAGACAACCACCGTGAGCAACCCTAGCATACACCCCCACGAGTGGGGTAGCACTGACATCGCTGAGGAACTAGAGCAGCGTTATTGCAGGATATTGTACTCGCCTCAAAGTCAGAAGTGAAGTGATGAAATGAAATGAAAATGAAATGAATGAAAAATGAAATGAAATGATGGTAGACAGCTGCACAACACATATCCGGTGTGATTTACACCAGTCTAATTTCCCACTGGCGTGGCCCGTAATTGGGAGGGGAAACGGGATTCCAGCAAGCAGTGTTTTTAGTGAGTTACATTCCATGTTAATGTATGAAAATGACCTTCCTGATACCAATCAGTGGGAAAGCTGACCCGCCATCATCCGCCCATGAATGTGGTGAGGGGAAAATTCTGACATGTTTTCCTGTGGGCGGGAATCTGATTTTGATCTCTCTCTGAACGTTCTGTTCTCGCCTGCCATGAAACCCGCAGCTTTCAGGAAGGGGTAACACGGCGGCACAGTGGTTCGCACTGCTGCCTCACAGCACAGGGACCCGGGTTCAATTCCGGCCTTGATGACTGTCTGTGTGGAGTTTGCACGTTCTACCTAAGTCTGCGTGGGTTTCCCCCGGGTGCTTCGGTTTCCTCCCACAATCCAAAGGTGTGCAGGTTAGATGCACAGATGTGCAGGTTTGGTGGGGTTACGGGGCTAGGGCATGAGAGTGGGTCTAGGTAGGATGCTCTTTCAGTGAGTCAGTGCAGATTTGATGGGCCAAATGGTCTCCTTTACAGTAGGAATCCTATGGTTCTATGTGTTCACACACCTTTTATGAATCTTCATATCTATTTTTAGCAATCCGAAAGGACAGATTACTTCTCCAAAAGTGTCCTGGGACCATATCCAAAAGGGCATCCTACTTAGAAACATTGAAACATAAAATATAGGAGCTGAAGTAGGCCATTCAGCCCTTCAAGCCTGCTCCGCCATTCAATATGATCATGGTTGATCCTCTACCTCAACACCATACTCACGCACTCACCCCAGACCCCCTTAGAGTCGAGAAATATTTTTATTTGTTTCTTAGAGAGATTCAGTGACTTGGCCTCTACAGCCTTCTGTGGTAGAGAATTCCATAGCTTCATTATCCTCTAAGTGAAGAAATTTCCCCTCAGCTCAGTTTTACATGGTCTGCCGCATATCCTGAGACCATGACCCCTTGTTCTAGATCCAGCAGCCATAGGAAACAAAATCCCTGCATCCAGTCTGTCCAGCTCTGTCAGAATGTTAGACGTTTCAGTTAGATCCCCTCTCATTCTTCTAAATTCCTGTGAATATAGGCCCAGTCGACCAAATTTCTCCTCATATGATAATCCTGCCATCCCAGGAATCAGTCAGGTGAACCTTCGCTGCACTCGCTCTGTGGCAAATATATCCTTTCTTAGATAAGGAGACCAAAACTGCACACAATACTCCAGGTGAGGTCTCACCAAGGCCCTGTTCAGCTGCGGTAAGACATCCTTGCTCCTATACCCAAGTCATCTTGCAATGAATGCCAAAATACTATTTGCCTTCCAAACTGCTTGCTGCACCTGTATGCTTGCTTTCAGTGCTGCGGTGGGGTGCACCAGAGGAGGGGGGAGGGTGGCGCCGGGGCACGGGGTGGGGAGTGTATGGGGACCCAGCTGGTGCCAGATCCCTGAGGGAGACTGTGTCTTGGCGGCCGTCGGGGTACGCTACGTAGGCATACTGCGGGTTCACATGGAGTAGCTGTATCCTCTTAACCAATGGGTCCGCCTTGTGGAGCCGCACGTGCTTGCGGAGGAGAACGGGTTCTGGAGCTTCCAGCCATGTTGGGAGCGAAACCCCGGAGGTGGACTTCCTGGGGAAGGCAAGGAGACGTTCATGGGGGTTTCATTGGTCACGGTGCACAGGAGCGACCGAATGGAGTGAAGTGCGTCGGGGAGGACATCCTGCCAACGGGAGGCCGGGAGATTTCTGGACCGTAGGGCAGCTGGACGGCCCTCCAGACCGTCCCATTCTCCCGCTCCACCTGCCCGTTTCCCCAGGGGTTGTAGCTGGTTGTCCTGCTCGAGGCAATGCCCCTGTTGAGCAGGTACTGGCGCAGCTCATCGCTCATAAATGAGGATCCCTGGTCGCTGTGGATGTAGGCGGGGAAACCGAACAGAGCGAAGATGGTGTTGGGGGCTTTGATGAAGGTGGCAGGCGTCATATCGAGGCATGGGACGGCGAAGGGGAATCGGGAATACTCGTCGACCACATTAAGAAAGTACGTGTTGCGGTCGGTGGAGGTAAGGGGCCCTTTGAAGTCCACGCTGAGGCGATCAAAGGGGCGGGAGGCCTTCACCAGGCGCACATGGTCTGGCCGGTAGAAGCGCGGTTTACACTCCGTGCAGACCTGGCAGTCTCTGGTGACAGCCCTGACTTCCTCGATGGAGTAGGGCAGATTGCGGGCCTTAATGAAATGGTAAAAGCGGGTGACTCCCTGGTGACAGAGATCGTCGTGCAGGGTCGGGAGTCGGTCCACTTGTGCACTGGCACATGTACCTTGGGACAGGGCATCGGGGGGCTCGTTGAGCTTACGGGGGAAATATAAAATCTCGTAATTGTACGTGGAGAGCTCGATTCTCCACCTCAGGAGTTTATCATTTTTGATCTTACCCCGCTGTGTGTTGTTAAACATTAAGGCAACCGAACGTTGGCCAGTGAGGAGAGTGAATCCCCTGCCGGCCAGGTAATGCCTCCAATGTCGCACAGCTTCAACGATCCTTGGGCCTCCTTTTCGACGGAGGAGTGCCGAATTTTGGAGGCATGGAGGGTGCGGGGAAAGAATGCCACGGGCCTGCCTGCCTGGTTGAGAGTGGCGGCCAGAGCGACGTCTGATGCATCACTCTCGACTTGGAAGGGTAGCGTCTCATCGACCGCGTGCTTCGCGGCCTTGATGATGTCGGCCTTGATACGGTTGAAGGCCTGGTGAGCCTCGGACGTCAGTGGCAAAGCAATGGATTGGAAGAGTGGGTGGGCCTTGTCCGTATAGTTTGGGACCCACTGGGTGTAATACGAAAAGAACCCCAGGCATCGTTTGAGGGCCTTGGGGGAGTGGGGGAGTGGGAGTTCCATGAGGGGGCGCATGCAATCGGGGTCGGGCCCTCGAACTCCGTTCTGAACCACATAGCCGAGGATGGCTAATCGGCTCATGCTGAACACACACTTTTCCTTGTTGTAAGTTAGGTTGAGGAGTGTGGCGGTGTGGAGAAATTTGGAAAGGTTAGCGTTGTGGTCCTGCTGGTCATGGCAGCAAATGGTGACGTTGTCCAGGTACGTGTAAGTGGCCCGTACCGGTCAGCGATTCGGTCCATCTCCCGTTGGAAGAACGAGACCCCGTTGGTGACACCGGAGGGAACCCTAAGGAAATGGTAAAGGTGGCCGCCTGCTTCAAGCACAGTGTATGGGCGGTCCGCCTTACGGATGGGAGCTGGTGGTAGGCAGATTTCAGGTCCACTGTCGAGAAGACCCGGTACTGTGCAGTCTGATTGACCATATCAGATATGCGTGGGAGGGGGTACACGTCGAGCTGCGTGTACCGATTGATGGTCTGACTGTAGTCAACGACCATCCTGTTTTTCTCCCCGGTTGTCACCACTACCACTTGAGCTCTCCAGGGGCTGTTGCTGGCCTCGATGATACCTTCCCGCAGCAGCCGCTGGACCACAGACCTGATGAAGGTCCTGTCCTGGGCGCTGTACCGTCTGCTCCTGGTGGCGATGGGTTTGCAATCCGGGGTGAGGTTTGCAAACAGGGAATGCGGGTCGACCTTAAGGGTCGCGTGGCCGCAAACAGTAAGGTCTGCCCCCATACGTGTAGTACAGGGGCCTTACCGTAATAGCCATATATACAATATAATACAACAGTGGTGATGACCGCAGACAGTAAGGGGTGGTAGGGGCCCGCAAAATTTCAGGGTTAGGCTCTGGAGGTTGCACTGGAATTCCAGGCTGAGTAGCAAGGCAGCGCAGAGGTCGGGGAGGACGTAGAGCCGGAACTCTACGCCCTGGATGGTGAGGGCAGCGGTGCAGTACCCCCGAATCACCACGGAGTGGGATCCAGAGGCCAAGGAGATTTTCTCGTCAATGGGGTGTACCGTGAGGGAGCAGCGCCTTTCCGTATGGGGGTGGATGAAGCTCTCAGTGCTCCCGGAGTCCAGAAGGCAGGATATCTTGTGCCCGTCGACTTTCATTGTCATCGACGTTGTCGCGAGGTTGTGCGGTCGGGACTGGTCGATTGTGATGGAGGCAAGACACGGCTGGTCGGCAGCGGTTGCAGGCGATGAGCGCCCGATGAGGTGGCTGACAAGCAGGGGTCCTGAGGCGAGGAAGATGGCGGCGCCCACGGGCCGCACGTGTTGTGAGGCGAGCAAGATGGCGGCACCCACGGGCCACATGTGGTCTGAGGCGAGGACGATGGCGGCGCCCATAGATCGCATGTGGGAGTGCACGGACAATAGCGGCGATCGAGCAAGCCTGGCACACAGCAGCGAAATGTCCTTTCTTCCCGCAGGCCTTGCAGAGCGCGCTCCACGCTGGACAATGCTGCCGGGGTTGTTCTGTCTGTCCGCAGAAGTAGCACTTGGGTCCCCCGGGGTTGGTTGGCTGCCGCGCGGCGCAGGCCTGGGGTTGGCTGGGGGGCGGTTGCTGATGGGGTCCATGATGGGGTGTTCGCTCACGGGGTCCACAATGCCCAGGAGGGGCGGGCCGTGCGGTCAGGGGCATACGCCTGTATGTTGCGTGAGGCGACTGCGAGCGAGATCGCTAGTTTCTTGGTCGCCGCGAGGTCGAGGTTAGCCCCTTCTAAGAGGCGCTGGCGGATGTAGGCCAACCCTATGCCCGTAACGAACGTGTCTCTAACTAACAGGTCAGAATGTTCAACGGCCTTAACGGCGTGGCAATCGCAGTCTCTTACCAGGGCTGCAGGGCACACCAGAAATCTTCCACCGAGGAGTTGATGCCGTGTGGACAGGAGGTACCTGCCATAGATTCTGTTGGTCTGCTGAGTGTAGTTCTCCTTCAGTAGCGCCATGGCCTCAGCATAGGTCGGCGCGTCCCGGATGAGGGGAAAGATATCGGAGCTCAGCCGCGTTTAAAGGATCTGGAGCTTCTGTGCCTCTGAGGGTGGTTCTGTCGCAGATCCGATGTATGCTTCAAAGCAAGCTAGCCAATGTGCGAAGGCCGACTTGCCGTTGTCTGCTTGAGGGTGCAGCTGCAGGCAATCAGGCTTGATGCAGAGATCCAGCATTGTAAAATCTCAGCGTAATAAATTGATGCACTATCAATTACGACAAAACGAGAGTAGAGTGTAATTGGGGCTTTATTATGCAGAGATGTGGAGCCTCCCGCAGCTGCTGCCGAAATGGCTGCAGCTCGGAGAGCCCACACATTTATACTCCGCCTACTGGGCGGAGCCAGCAGGGATCTACCTCCGTACCTGTAGTACAGGGGCCTTACCGTAATACCCCTCGTATGCGGTATGTACAATACAACAGTGGTGACTACCACAATCCTCAAAGAATTCCGGTAGGTTTGTCAAATCCATGTTGACTCTTTCAAATCCCATTGAAATTGTTTATATGTCCTGCAATTCAAAGCTCCTAAACGAATTTGTAAACACCTGTGAGAACTGTAATGTCCTTTAAAGCAAATGGGAGCAAGTGGTATCACTTAAAGTCAATTAAAAACCTTTGCAAACACTTAGAAGCTTTTAAAAGAAAACATGTAAAAGTAATTAAAAGTGTTTGCAAGATTAGTTGTTAAAAAAATTAATCTTCCGACATCTGAAGTTCACCCCACAATCCCAAGAATCCCTTTCCCGCTTTCTCCATTGTACAACCAGGAGAAGAAGTCCCAGCTGCAATCAACAAAAGATAAAAGCATAATTTTAAACATGGTCAGTGGCATTGCTTCCAGTTTCTTTTTAATGGAAGATCTGGGCCGCCATAATATTACAAATATGAAATTTAAATGATTGTTACATTTTGGGACTGTATCGGTATCCTTAACTTAGGATAAAATGAGGAGGGTAATGTGATCTGTTTGAAATCTGCCTAACTGCAGACGTGGTTGTTAAAGGTTAAAGGGAGGCCAGGGTTGTATGCTGGACAGAAGGTGTAAGCTGTACACACTTGGCAGAACCAATTGTATTTACAGTGGTTAGACTGGTAGTCTCCAAAATTTGTAGAAGATTGCCAAAGAAGGTAGTATGTGCATTCCCCAACCGGAAACCATGGTTTAATCGGGCAGGTCTGAGGCGTTTAAGATAGGCGACCTTGAATGATACAAGAAATCCAGGTATAACCTCCACAAAACCATCAGGAATGCCAAGAGACAATACTAGACTAAGTTACAGTCACAGACTAACAACACGGGCTCTCGTCAGTTGTGGCAAGGCTTAAACAACATAACGGGCCACAACACAAAGCCGAGTAGAATCTCCAGCAGCAGCACACTCTTCCCTGATGAACTCGATGCATTCTATGTTCATTTCAAACAGGAAACCATCAAACCGCTGTCAACTTCCCTAGCAGGCTCCGACACACCCACACTCACCGTTACAGCTTCCGAATTTAGATCGGCCTTCTTGAAAGTGAATCCTCGGAAAGCAACGGGTCTTGACGGAGTCCCTGGTCTTGCACTCAGATCCTGCGCGAACCAACTGGCAGGTGTGTTCGCGGACATATTCAACCTCTCCTTACTCTGTTCCGAGGATCCCAACTGCTTCAAGAAGACCACTGTCATACCGTTACCAAAGAAGAGACAGGCAATGTTTCTCAATGACTATCATCCAGTGGCATTGATATCAATCATTATGAAGTGCTTCGAGAGGTTGGTCATGAGATACAGCAACTCCATACTCTCAGAATGCCTAGATCCACTGCGATTCGCATACCGCCACAACCGGTCAACAGCAGGCCCCATCTCCCTGGCCCTACACTCATCCCTGTAGCATCTCGACAAAAACGACTCCGACATCAGACTCCTATTCATTGACTACAGCTTCACCTTCAACACCATAATCCCAGCCAAGCTCATAACAAAACCCCCAAACCTAGGACTTGGCACCTCACTCTGCAACTGGATCCTTGACTTCCTGACCCATAGACCACAATCAGTAAGGTTAAACAACATCACCTCCTCCATGATAGTCCTCAATAGCGGGGTTCGCAAAGCTGTGTAATTAGCCCCCTACTATACTCCCTATACACACACGATTGTGTGCAAAATTTGGCTCCAACTCCATCTACAGGTTTGCTGATAACGTGACCAGAGTGGGTCAGATCTCAAACAATGATGATTCAGAGTACAGGAGGGAGATAGAAAACCTAGTGGTGTGGTGTAACAACAACAATCTCTCCCTCAACATCAGAAAAACTAAGCAGCTGGTCATTGACTTCAAGAGGCGAAGTATCGTATGTGCCCCTGACAGCATCAATGGAGCCGAGGTGGGGATGGTTGACAGCTTCATATTCCTAGATGTGCACATCACCAGCAATCTATTCTGGTCCACCCATGTCAACGCTATGTTCAAGAAAGCACAACAGCGCCTATACTTCCTCAGGAAACTAAGGAAATTTGGCATGTCCAATTTTTACAGAGGCACCATAGAAAGCAACCTATCTGGCTGCTTCACAGTCTGATATGGCAACTGCTTAGCCCAAGATCGTACAAAATTACAGACAGTTGTGAACACAGCCCAGTCCGTCACGTGAAATAGCCGCCCATTCATTGACTCTGTCTACACTTCCCGCTGCCTTGGGAAAGCGGGCAGCATAATCAAAGACCACTCCGACCCAGGTTATTCTCTATTCCAATCTCTTCCATTGGGCAGGAGATACAAAAGTCTGACAACACGCACTAACAGGTGCAAAATCATCTTCTTCCTCGCTGTTACCAGATTCCTGAATGACCCTCTTATTGACTGAACTGGGGCGAAATTCTCCCGAAACGGCACGATGTCCGCCGACTGGCGCCCAAAACGGCGCCAATCAGACGGGCATCGCGCCGCCCCAAAGGTGCGGAATGCTCCGCATCTTTGGGGGCCGAGCCCCAACATTGAGGGGCTAGGCCGACGCCGGAGGAATTTCCATCCCGCCAGCTGGCGGAAACGGCCTTTGTTGCCCCGCCAGCTGGCGCGGAAATGACATCTCGGGGCGGCGCATGCGCGGGAGCGTCAGTGGCCGCTGACAGTTTCACACGCATGCGCAGTGGAGGGAGTCTCTTCCGCCTCCGCCATGGTGGAGACCGTGGCGGAGGCGGAAGGGAAAGAGTGCCCCCACGGCACAGGCCCGCCGGCGGATCGGTGGGCCCCGATCGCGGGCCAGGCCACTGTGGGGGCACCACCCGGGGCCAGATCGCCCCGCGCTCCCCCAGGACCCCGGAGCCCGCCCACGCCACCTTGTCCCGCCGTTCAAAAGGTGGTTTAATCCATGCCGGCGGGACAGGCAATTTATCGGCGGGACTTCGGCCCATCCGGGCCGGAGAATCCAGCGGGGGGGGCCCGCCACCGGCGCGGCCCGATTCCCGCCCCCCCCCCCGAATATCTGGTGCCGGAGACTTCGGCAACCGGCGGGGGCGGGATTCACGGCAGCCCCCGGCGATTCTCCAACCCGGCGGGGGGTCGGAGAATGACACCCCTGGGGAGAAATTCTCCGTTATCGGCGGAAAGTCGGAAAAATGGGTCGATAGTCTCCGGCCCGAAATGGGCTAGCAGCGACGTAACGGGATCCGCGCTTGCGCAATGGTTCACGCCGTGCAGCGTCATACGCGCTGCACGGCGTGATGGCTCATAAGGCCGCGCTGCTCCCCCCCACCCAACCGGAACACCCGACCGCAACACCCGACTGGATGGCTGGCCGTCGCTCAGCCCCGAGGTTCGAGTCACGCGATGTGGAGGCGCTCCTGGACGCGGTGGAGCAGAGGAGGGACGCCCTGTATCCCGGGCACGGCCGCAGAGTTGCCCCACGCCACAGCCGGCGTCTGTGGAGGGAAGTGGCAGAGGCCGTCACCGCTGTGGCCCTGACACCATGGATAGGCACCCAGTGCCACAAGAAGGTGAACGACCTCGTCAGAGCAGGCAGGGTGAGCCTCCCCCATATCCCACCCCGCCATATCCCACCCTCCCCATATCCCCCATATCCCCCCTCCCCCATATCCCCCCTCCCCCATATCCCCCATATCCCCCCTCCCCCATATACCCCCCTCCCCCATATCCCCCATATCCCCCCTTCCCCCATATCCCCCTCCCCCATATCCCCCCTCCCCCATATCCCCCATATCCCCCCCTCCACCATATCCCCCCTCCCCCATATCCCCCATATCCCCCACCCCCATATCCCCCCTCCCCCATATCCCCCTCCCCCATATCCCCCCTCCCCTATATCCCCCCTCCCCCTGCCCCATATTCCTCCTCCCCCATATCCCCCCTCCCCCATATCCCCTCCCCCATATCCCCCTCCCCCATATCCCCCATATCCCCCTCCACCATATCCCCCCTCCCCCATATCCCCCATATCCCCCACCCCCATATCCCCCATCCCCCATATCCCCCCTCCCCCATATCCCCCCTCCCCTATATCCCCCCTCCCCCTCCCCCATATCCCCCCTCCCCCATATCCCCCCTCCCCCATATCCCCCATATCCCCCCTCCCCCATATCCCCCCTCCCCCATATCCCCCCTCCCCCATATCCCCCCTCCACATATCCCCCCTCCCCATATCCCCCCTCCCCCATATCCCCCATATCCCCCCTCCCCCATATCCCCCCTCCCCATATCCCCCCTCCCCCATATCCCCCCTCCCCCATATCCCTCCTCCCCCATATCCCCCATATCCCCCCTCCCCCATATCCCCCATATCCCCCTCCCCATATCCCCCCACCCCATATCCCCCCTCCCCCATATCCCCCATATCCCCCCTCCCCCATATCCCCCATACCCCCCTCCCCCATATCCCCCCTCCCCCATATCCCCCCTCCCCCATATCCCCCATATCCGCCCTCCCCCATATCCCCCATATCCCCCCCTCCCCCATATCCCCCTCCCCCATATCCCCCATATCCCCCTCCCCCATATCCCCCCTCCCCCATATCCCCCCCTCCCCCATATCCCCCATATCCCCAAGTGAATCCAGCCCTAACCTTAACCTCTGCAATGCACGCGCAACCGATGGCGTGCATTCATATACCTGCCTAACACTGTTGCCTTTTACCCCTGCCCCCCCCACCCACAGGAGAAGCGCGCACACAACAATAGGGAGCATGTGAGGACTGGAGGAGGGCCCGCTGATGAGAGGCCACTGACCGTACACGAGGAAAGGGCCCTGGAACTGGCTGGCGGACCTGAGGACCGGGAGGTTGCTGATGCAGAGGTCGAGGGCATACTAGCGAGTGAGCCACCGACAGCCCATCCCCATATCCCCCCTCCCCTATATCCCCCTCCCCCGTATCACCTGATCACTGCCTGATGTCTAACCATGCATGCTTCATTGTGTATCGCAGGACCAAACGTCCAGGCACCCATCCCCGCAGATGCAGACCGCCCGCAGGATGCCCCTCGGAGACCATAGGAGACAGAGAGACCCTCACCCTCCAGCATGCGACGCCCGCAGGATGCCCCTCGGAGACCACAGGAGACGGAGAGACCCGCACCCTCCAGCATGCGACGCCCGCAGGATGCCCCTCGGAGACCACAGGAGACGGAGAGACCCGCACCCTCCAGCATGCGACGCCTGCAGGATGCCCCTCGGAGACCACAGGAGACGGAGAGACCCGCACCCTCCAGCATGCGACGCCCGCAGGATGCCCCTCGGAGACCATGGGAGACGGAGAGACCCGGACCCTCCAGCATGCGACGCCCGCAGGATGCCCCTCGGAGACCACAGGAGACGGAGAGACCCGCACCCTCCAGCATGCGACGCCCGCAGGATGCCCCTCGGAGACCACAGGAGACGGAGAGACCCGCACCCTCCAGCATGCGACGCCCGCAGGATGCCCCTCGGAGACCACGGGAGACGGAGAGACCCGGACCCTCCAGCATGCGACGCCCGCAGGATGCCCCTCGCACACCACGGGAGACGGAGAGACCTGGAGCAACAGGGAGACGACACCCCCGTCACGTGCGGGAGCGACCACCCAGCGACGAGGGGGGCAGCCACAGGCCCCCGTCACATCCGAGCCAGGACACCACTACCCAGGACACCACTACCCAGGACACCACTACCCAGGACACCACTACCCAGGACACCCCTACCCGGGACAGCACTACCCAGGAAGACGAAATACCGGACAGTGACTCAGAGTGGATGGGTGGAGACGAACCCCCACCCCAAAGTGCCATGGACTCAGAGTGGGACGAAGAGCACGACACAACGCCACTGCTGTCACCAACACCCTCCACCATCGCAGAAACACTCACCACGGTTGGGCACTTTAGTGATGAGGCGTCTGGTACACTCACTGGTGCGCACAGCACAGCCGTCCCGGTACAGCAGGTGGAGGTAGGAGCAGCAGAGGGACCGGGCGGTCGGAGGGCAGCCCAGCCCAAGCGAACATCTGCCGCCCAGATGGATCCCGGGTTCCTGCAGTTACCACACCCACACATAGATCCGATGCAACCACCGACCCGGAGACGAGCGAAGAGGGTGACGGGCGGCTTGCGGCGGCTGCGGTCGCAGGTGGAGGAGTCCACCCGCGTCCAGGAGCTGGGAGTAGTGCCGGTCATGCGTGCCACCCAGGCCGACACCGCACGGGTGGCGTCCGCGGTGGAGGCAATGGGTGCGACGGTGTCAGACATGGGGAACGGTTTGCGAGGCTTGGGGCCGTCCGTGCAGGCGGCGTCTGTGGCCCAGGAAATGGCTGCCCTCTCACAGGAGGCCATGAACCAGTGCCAGCGCCAGATGGCAGAGGCGCTCAACGCCATAGCCCAGTCTCTGCAGGCCATGGCCCAGTCTCTGCAGGCCATCGCTGAGGGCACCGGCGCCAGTGGCCATGTGCGAGCCGGCGTCGCACTGTCACAGACAGGGTTTGCCAACCCCCTGGGCTCCATGGCTGCAAACCTGCAGACCCCTGTCGATACCAGCACGGGCCTCCAGGACTGGCAGCGCCAGATGTCGGGGGGGCGTCGGATGGCCAGTCCGTTCGCATCCCCCACCCATATAGAGGCCTGGGGGCCATCGGGCACCCCGAGGGAGGAGGAGGTGGTGTGGTCCGTCCCGGCTCCCTCTGTAGGGGTGGTCCCGGTACACCGCGACACCTCGGACTCCCCCCCTTCCGTCCCAGGTGCATCGGGTGGGCAACGGGCAGGACAGGCTGGCCGCTCGCCATCCCAGTCGCCCGGGCCGCAGCCTGGCCCATCTAGGCCAGGACGCCCCAGGAAACGGCCGCCAAAGGGATCCAGTGTCAGAGGGCAGGAATCACAGGAGTCCACCTCCAGTTCTGCTGTACCGTCTGGGGAACCACGTAGACGTAGTCAAAGGGCCCGTAAGGCCAAACAATTAGACACTGAGTAAGTTGGCACGGGTGCAGGGCACAGATGAGTTTTAGGGGCTAGGGCACGTGCATGAAATCCTTTGGTTATTAAAGTCAATGTTGCACCTACCGAAGCTGCCTTTGTGCTCTGTCCAAAGTGTGCGGGGGTGTCATGTACGTTGAGCGCAAGTATGTGTGTGAGGGGTGGTCTTACCTCAACCCCAGGTGAGTCTGCCCCCTTCCCCCTGGGCCGCCATCAACATCCCCCGGGCAGAGGACGGGACCGTGCACTGGAGTGTCACAGCCGCATGCAGGGATGGTCCGGGTGGATGGTGGTACTGTGACCATGGGTCAGACATAGTCCAACGATGTAGAGCCAGGAGCTCATCGCAGGGCGGGTTGTCATCATCCTCCATGGCCTGTGATAGACACGCGTCCACCCGCAACTGTGTGAGCCCGGCCCGTTGTGCCGCAGGTGGATCGGCAATGGGGGGGGTGGGTGGTGTGCATGCGGGTGGGGTGGGTGGGATTGGGGAGGGGGGTGAGGGTGCTGGGTGGGTGGATGGGTGGGGGGGTGGGTGGTCGGCTGTTGCCATGGTGTGCGGTCTGTGGCCATACTACCCGATTCCCACGCCCATCTAGTCAGTGAAGCGGGCGTCTATCAGTCTGTCCCGTGCCCGCTGGGCCAGCCGGTAACGGTGGACAGCCACCCGCCTGTGTCTACCCCGTCTGCCCTGACCATTGCCCCCATCCCCCTCATCTGGGGAGGACTGCGCCTCTTCCTGCTGCTCCTCCACTCCGCCCTCCTCTGCCTGCGGCACATCGCCCCTCTGCTGGGTTATGTTGTGGAGGACGCAGCACACCACAATGATGCGGCCGACCCTATCTGACCGATACTGGAGGGCGCCCCAGAGAGGTCCAGGCACCTGAAACGCATCTTCAGCACGCCAAAGCACCTCTCGATCACTCCCCTTGTCGCTACATGGGCATCATTGTAGCGGTTCTCCGCCTCATTGCGTGGCCTCCGTATAGGCGTCATCAGCCACGATCGCAATGGGTAGCCCCTGTCACCCAGCAACCAGCCCCTCAGCCGGGGATGGCGTCCCTCGTACATGCCGGGGATGGATGACCGCGACAACACGAATGAGTCGTGTACACTGCCTGGGTGACGGGCGCAGACGTGCAGGATCATCATGCGGTGGTCGCAGACCACCTGTACGTTCCCCTTCCTATTAGTGAACACGGCCCTGTTATCTGCAGGTGGCCGCACGGCGACGTGCATCCCATCGATCGCGCACTGGACAATGGGGAACCCGGCCACGGCAGAGAAGCCCACGGCCCGGGCATCTTGGCTGGCCCGGTCCACGGGGAAGCGGATGTAGCGGTGCGCCATGGCATATAGGGCATCTGTCACTGCCCGGATGCACCGGTGCACCGATGTCTGCGATATGCCGGACAGGTCCCCACTCGGTGCCTGGAATGACCCCGTTGCATAAAAGTTCAGGGCCACCGTAACCTTGACGGACACGGGGAGAGGGTGTCCCCCGCCAGTGCCACGCGGTGACAGGTGTGCCAGCAGGTGGCAGATGTGTGCCACGGTTTCCCGGCTCATCCGGAGTCTCCTCCTGCATTCCCGGTCCGTGAGGTCCTGGTATGACTGCCGGGGCCGGTACACACGGGGCGCCCTCGGGTGCCTCCGTTGCCGTGGGGCCGCGACGTCCTCCTCCCCTTCCTCGTCCTGTCGGTCAGGTGTCCCTCCAGCCTGGGCGGCTGCCGCCTGCCCCTCTGCGGCAGCCTGCGCCGCCTCTCTGGCACGCTCCTCCTCCTCCTCCTCCTCCTCCTCCTCCTCATCCAGGGCAACATAGACATGAGCGGCTGCCACCACGGTGGCCAACATCGCTGGATGATCTGAAAACATGACGGCCTGGTGGGGGGGGAGGGGAACGACAACATGTCATCATTGCCCATATCCCCTGCTCCCCCCAGCCAGGTGGCATGGACCGCATGGGTCCAACTGTTGGAGGCTGGCACCTGGCCAGGTGGACCAACTCACTTGCCCTCCCATCCCTCTCCTCGGCACGGACCCCCCCTCCCCAACCTACACCCCAGCACGGACCCCCCCCCAACCTCCACCCCGGCACGGCACGGACCCCCCCCCAACCTCCACCCCGGCACGGACCCCCCCCCCCAACCTCGCCCCGGCACGGACCCCCCCCCAACCTCCACCACGGCACAGCACGGACCCCCCACCAACCTCCAACCCGGCACGGACCCCCCCCCCCCAACCTCCACCCCAGCACGGACCCCCCCCCATCTCCACCCCGGCACGGCACGGACCCCCCCCCCATCCACCTCCCCGGCACGGACCCCCTCCCAGCACTCCCCTGGAGCCCAGCCTACTCTAACCACCCCCCCCCCCCGCCGCACACAAACACACACAATCCGAGACACACCTCTCCTCACACATTCAGACTGCGGCCACGCCATCGCCTGCCCAGAGCCAACCTCCCAGGCCGTCACTCACCTCCTCGCTGGTCGGCGTGAGCCTGGAGCACCGGGTCACGCCGATGAAAAGGAGGTTTAATTTACGTCAACGTGAACGGTCATCACGTCGACGGGACTTCGGCCCATTCCGAAGAGAAAATATCAGCAGGCCGAAAATCGGCTGCCTTGCGCAGACCCGTGACATTCTCCGCGGCAGCGGCGACATTAACGCCCCGCCGACCTTTCTCCCTTCGGAGACTTTGGCAACCGGCGGGGGCGGGATTCACGGCGGCCAACGGCCATTCTCCGACCCTCTGGGGGGTCGGAGAATGACACCCCTGGGGCGAAATTCTCCCCCAACGGCGGGATGCCCGCCGACTGGCGCCAAAGCCGGCGCAAATCAGACGGGCATCGCGCCGGCAAAAAGGTGCGGAAGTCTCCGCATCTTTGGCGGCCTAGCCCCAACATTGAGGGGCTAGGCCGACGCCGGAGGGATTTCCGCCCCGCCAGCTGGCGGAAATGGCGTTTGTTGCCCCGCCAGCTGGCGCGGAAATGCGGCGCATGCGCGGGAGCGTCAGCGGCCGCTGTCAGTTTCCCCGCGCATGCGCGGGAGCGTCAGCGGCCGCCGAAAGTTTCCCGCGCATGCGCAGTGGGGAGAGTCTCTTCCGCCTCCGCCATGGTGGAGGCCGTAGCGGAGGCGGAAGGGAAAGAGTGCCCCCACGGCACAGGCCCGCCCGCGGATCGGTGGGCCCCGATCGCGGGCCAGGCCACCGTGGGGGCACCCCCCGGGGTCAGATCGCCCCGCGCCCCCCCCCCAGGACCCCGGAGCCCGCCCACGCTGCCTGGTCCCGCCGGTAAATACCAGGTTTGATTTACGTCGGCGGGACAGGCAATTCCTGGGCGGGACTTCGGCCCATCCGGGCCGGAGAATCCAGCGGGGGGTCCCGCCAACCGGCGCGGCTGGATTCCCGCCCCCGCCCAATCTCCGGGAGCGGAGACTTCGGCGGGGGCGGGGGCGGGATTCACGGCGGCCAACGGCCATTCTCCGACCCGGCAGGGGGTCGGAGAATGACGCCCCAGATCTCTACACACATCCAGCGGGATTCTCCAACCCCCCGCCGGGTCGGAGAATCCCCAGGGGGCAGCGCGAATCCCTCCCCGCCTCCCGACGCCGGTTGCCGTATTCACCGGCGCCGGTTTTCGGGCGGGGGCAGGGTTCACCCCACGCCAGTCGGGGGCCGTTGGCAGCGGCCCCCCAGCAATTCTCTGGGCCCCGATGGGCCGAGCGGCCGTCCGTTTTTAGCCAGTCCCGCCAGTGTGGGTTAGACATGGTCCCACACGGCGGGACCTGGCAGGTAAGTCAGCTGGGGCGGTCCACGGGGGAGCGCAGGGGGATCCGAACCCGGGGGGGGACCCCACGGTGGCTTGGCCCGCGATTGGGGCCCACTGATCTGCGGGTGGGCCTGTGCAGTGGGGGCACTCCTTCCTTCCGCGCCGGCCCCTGTAGGACTCTGCCATGGCCGGCGCGGAGATGACAGCCCCCTGCGCATGCACCAAAATACACCAGCCGGTCTGCGCATGCGCCTGTAGTTGCTGAGATGAGGAACTCCACACTCCTGCAGGAACAGTATGTCGGCTTTCACGTTTGCTAAGTAGCCGAGTGTAGCTACACACCGCAAAATATCTTTAATGCTTCGTAAGTTAATAGATGCAATTTTAAACCCCATTTTAAAAAGGTAGATTTACCAGTCTCAGAGTCCAGAGTCTTTGCAGTTGGGTGTTCCAGCCGTTGAATGTTCCCCAGCATGCCGGTGGTATTCGCAAACTGTTGCACAGTTGCAGGGCCGAGAAAGCTGTCCTGGTCCGCACTGGGCCCATGAACTCGACGGGGAAGCATTGGGGGGTCGTGTAGCCCTGCCGTCCATCGTGGCATTCAGTGGGTGTTGGGGTTGCAGGCCGGTTTTCGCCTGGGTTGTTGCTGCTTGTTAATTTCTGGAGTTGGTCTGTGACCTTATTTTTAATGTCCGGCGTTTGGTGTCCGTTGGTCATATTGCTGTTCCCATCCACCAGAGGTTGATGATCTCGGCGTGCTTTATTTCATTCCCTGTCTGTGGTCTGGGGGGTCTGTGCATCCCGTTCTACATTGGTGCTTTGCCTCTTTATTTGAGGCCGATTCTTGTCTTGTTTTCCCTCATCGGAGGAGGTGTCGGTGCTAAGCCCGCTGGCTGAAAGGTGCCACTTTTTGCCATTCCCCATCGGGGGTTTTTTCAGTTCATTTTTTTGTTTCCTCTTTCGTTTGTCCCTGTTCACCGTTTCCCAGGGCCCTTGATTCTTCATTCCGTCCTCTTCCATTGAGTATTCCTCGTCAGATGAGGTTGGGGTTGCGTTGTCAGGTTGAGCTGGGGCCTCCACTTTCTGTTGAGGGCCTTTCTGTTGATTTTCAGCATTCTGTGCTGTTGTAGTCTTTGTCGATGGAGGGTGCATGAACCTCCTCTGTGGTCGTCTTTTTGTCTTCGCCGCTGATAATTTGTGCGTACGTTGCCCCGCGTTTTGGGCAGGCCCTGTAAAGATGGCCGGCCTCCCCACACAGGTTGCAGCACTTGTCTTCCTTGCAGTCCTTTGCCATGTGTCCCTCCTGCCTGCAGTTTTTGCAGAAGGTGACATTGCAGTTGGCGGCAACATGCCCCGTTTTGCCACAGGTGCGGCATACTCGTGGCTGGCCCACGTAGTAGAGATAGCCCTGATTTCCTCCAATGGCGAAACTGGAGGGGGGATGTAGGATGGTTCCGTCGCCGTCTGTTCTCAGAGTCACCTTGATCTGATGCGCACTTGCCCAGATGCCAAAGGTGTCCTTCAGTTGCACGCTGTTACTTTTCAGCTCGACGTACCTGGCGAGGAACGTGAGCACATCAGACACGGGGACGTGGGGGTTGTACGTGTGCAGTGTAACAACCCGGTTTTGCTGTGACGGTAGCGTAAACAGAGGCTTCGCAGTCAGTATAGACAGGGGGCTCTGGTTACCTTTTTCCTTGAACACATTCAAGAATTTGATGCAAGCTGCGACACTCTTGAAGGTGACGTCAAAATATCCATTGTTGGGGAAGTCTTGCAAGCAGAAGATATCTTGAAACCCGCAGCACTCGAGCAGCACCCGCTTCACAAAGAAATTGTGGTCCACAGGTGACTCCCCTTCCGACTTCTTCGCGGACAGTGTTTTGCACTTGCCAGCCTGGTGGTTGGGATGCAGTTGCAGCCATAGCTCATACGTTGAGTCTAAACTGTATCGGCGTTAGGCCTAAACCAGAGGCTTAGACCAGCATGTAGATCCACCAATAGCAGCAGAGCTCTAAACGTTTCCTCTTCGACAACTTCAATCCCTCCGTGTTCTCCAATCCACGATCGGCATCAAAATCCTCTTAGCCAAAAGATCGTGGTTTCACCCCTGGGGACCAGTACCAAACGGTGCTCACCCAAGGTCTCTGAGACGAAGGAGTTGAATCCCAAAGCCACAGGTACCAATGGAATTTGCACATTACAGTGAGGATGGCTGTCTCGATCTAATATGCATATTTACCAAAATGTGATCCTGCCCATTGTGGGCGGGATTCGCGTCGCAACGTCTCACAAGATTGTGTCGAATCTCGCAAGGCGTTGCAAGGGAGCTGGGTCTCCCAGCTTTCAATGGCCATGCTGCGCACGGCGAGCTGCTTTTCCGGTGCAGCGCGGCCGCTGGATCATGCCTTCTGTTTTTTAGCTGCAAGGAGGATAATATAGAAGTACAAAAGGACATTGGCGGGTTGGCAAAATTGACAGAAACGGCAGATGAAATTTAATGCATGAAAGTGTGAAGTGATTCATTTTGGTAGGAAGAACCAGAAGAGACAATGTAAAATAAAGAGTAAAATTCTAAAGTGTGAGCAGGGACAGCCGGACCGAGGTGTATATCCGCATTAATCATTTCAGGTGGCAGAACAGGCTGTGAGAGTAGTTAATAAAGCATACAGCAACCAAAGCTTTATTAATAAGGGATTGGATTACAAAAGCAAGGAAGTTAAATTAGACTTGCATAGAACACTGGTTCTCAGCTGAAGTATTGCGCCCATTTCCAGGTATTACACTTTAGAATGAAGGCGTTAGTGAGAATGCAGAAAATAATTACACAAATGATCTCAGAGATGGGGAGCATCAATTGCCTGGATAGGTTGGAGAAGTTGGGACTGTTTTCCATGCAGAAGAGAGGTTTGGGAGGAAATTTGATACAGATATTCAAAATCGAGAGGGGTCTGACAGTATATGCGGGAAACACAGTTCCCTTTGGGGAAAGGCCACTGATTTAAAATGATTGGCAAATGAGGCAATGATGACAAGAGGAAATACATTTTCAAACAGTGAGTGGTTAGTATCTGGAATGCACTCACTGAGAGTGAAGGCAGGATCAATGGAGGCAATCAGGAGGGAATTGAATTATTACCTGAAAAGGAAGAATGTGCAGAGCTACGGGGAGAAGGCAGGGGAGCGGCACTAGGAGAATTGCTCCGTCATGGGTCCAGCACAGATACAACAGGCTGATACAACCGTCTATGCTGCAACTATTCTCTGATTCTTCGATCCATCCCTTCGGCTATATACTGAAAGGTTGAGTTTCTTTTTTTATAAAGTTGTCGTCCTTTATGATGATCATAACATTGAACAACCATGGTCTGGATTCTCTGTTTTCGGGACCACGTCCCCACACCGTCGTGAAAACTGTGGTCTTTTATGCCAGGAAAACGGCCATCAAAGGCCACGGATTCAGAGCCTTGGGGGGCGGGGGGGGGCTAACAGGCAGCTGTCATGGAGCTCGCAGATCCAACTGCCGATACGGCCCCCTGCACTTCGGGGTCAGAGGCCACGCATGTGCATGGCGGCAGCCTCCAGCGGCCGTGCTCCATGGCAGACCCAGCCAGCGGACCAGGACCGCGAAACTAGCGCCCCCGATCGGCCGCTCGCCCGCCCCAGACCGTCCGCACAAAAAAAAAACAGTCCCGAATGAGGCATCCCCCTGCCCTCCGATAGGCCCGCCCCCGACTGTGGCGGCGAATCCGCAGCTGCTATGCGAGTTTCCCGAGTGCCAGGACCACATTAGAAATACGGCGTCAGGAATTTGGCCGGTCCGGGGCGGAGAGTAGCGGGGCGGGCCTCAGGCAGTGGCCTCAGTTGGTGGATACTTGGCGTGGAGAATTGCGGAACCGGGTCCAATTTCATGCGGGAAACTGGATTCTCCGTTCCGTCGCCAAATACAATTTCGGCATCAGGGTGCGGAGAATCCAGTCCCAGATTCTCTAAGGGTCCCTCATGTAGGTTTCAGGCGAGAGTGGGAGAACCTCTGCAGACATTTGAGGCAGAGATTACACTCTTGCTCTATTCTGAGAAGTAAATCGGGATAATACATCCAAAGTAAGAGAAAAAAGAAATACATTTTTATGCCACTTTAAATATTTGGGTTTCTTTATCTTTTATTCAGCCATTTACATAAACAAACAACAAACAAAACAAATAAAAGCAGAAGTAAAATTGTACAACATAATAAATAACCAGCACATACTCTCCCTCTGCCTCACCCGTCCTCCCATCTTGCCTTCCCCATTTTAACCCCCCTATTCCCCCCCCTCCGCTGACACCTCAATCCACCTTAAAGAAAACAATGAACGGCTTCCAACTCCGAGTGAACCCATCGACCGACCCCGTCAGGACAAACTTGATCCTCTCCAAGTGCAGGCATTCCACCAGGTCACTCACCCACACCCCCGCTTTCGGCGACTTTGAGTCCCTCCACCCAAGCAAAATCCGTCTCAGGGCTATCAGGGTGGCAAAGGCCAAGACATCGGCCTCTCTGGCCCCCTGGATCCCGGGTCTTCCAACACCCCAAATATCACTACCTCTGGACTCGTTAATGGAATATTTGTAAAGGGTATTTGTAAAAAGCAGCACAGTGGCAAGACCTGCTGCTTCACAGCGCCAGGGAACCGGGTTTGATTAGGTGGATTAGCCATGATTAATGCACGGGGTCCAAGAGATAGTGCGGGGGAGTGGTCCTGGATAGAGTGATCTTTCGGAGGGTCGTGCAGACTCAATGGGCCGAATAGCCTCCTTCTGCACACTCTGGATTCTTATAGTTCTACGGATGCTGCGGTGTATTGAATGTGGGTCTTGTGCCATGAGTCAGCCACAGGAGCCTTTTGAAAATAAATTGGATTTAAATGTATTGGTCCTCTTTCTTTCACATTTCATTATGCTTGACTTAAGCACCAATTTGTTTGCATGACAGCAGATTTTACTTTCTCTGCCCCCCTCCACTTGTCACAATGCCTCTCATTCACAATAAACTGTGAAGCAAGAGGTACAAACCAATTAACGTCATGCTTAGGTAACATTGCAGTCAATTTTATTAAAATTAACCTGCTTGCTATGCCTGCCAAACTGCACAAAGTTTCATTGTACTACTGACTCTTAATTGTCCCGAATTCATTTCAAGAGATTGAAAGATCTCGGAAGATATATCAGGCCAGTTTTCAATTACGGTGCACATGAAGCAAGCAATGGATAGAGTAATCACATTGCCCACCTGATGGCGTTAATGAGACACCTGAGAGTGTTTTCATGTTCCACCGAGTACCACAAATCTGAGGTGCACCAACGCTTTAACCACATTTATGGAGCTGTCTCTAAATGGCCCCTTTGAAGATTATGGTTATGGCACTCTACCCCTAACATTGGTATCTGAAGTAGCTTTGGAATCCTACTAATTGGATTCTAATTTAAATGTTTAAGTAAGGCTTCCTCCTACTTCAGGTAGCAACGTAAGCTGCTCATTATGAGGTATGCTGTAAAGTGGAGTCAGACAGATCCCAGGTGACCAGTGAGTAATCAGACTTCTTAAGACATTTTTAAAGACATTTTCTTGTACCCACAGCGCAGCTGTTCAGCGTGAAAATGTTCTAACTGGGAGAATGAGGAAATTTATACAATAATGTGACAAGGATTCAAGTAGTGTCTTTAATAAAAGTATTGCACAAATGAATACCTTTCTTCCTACCCATTACTTTTCAATAGTTTTTTTTTTATTCGTTCAAGAATGTGGGATTGGCTAGGCCAGCATTCATTGCCGATGACTAATTGCCCTTGAGAAGGTGGTGGCGGTGAGCTGCATCCTTGTGCCTCTGCAGGTCATGTGATGTAGGTACACCCACAATGCTGTTAGGGAGGGGGTTCCAGGATGTTGCATTAGCGACAGTGAAGGAACGGCGATATATATCCAAGTCAGAGTGGTGAGTGACTTGGAGGGGAACCTCCAGCTGGTGGGGTACCCAGGTTTCTGCTGCTCTTGTCCTTCTGAATGGTAGTGCTCATGGGTTTGGAAGGTGCTGTCTAAGGAACCTTGGTGGATTAATAGCAGATAAACAGTTACAAGTAGTTGGTGTTAGGAAATGCCTGCAACATCTGAGTTCCTCACCTCATGTGAGAGTTGCAACATATTTCAAAGTTGAATCGTCGGACCTGAATTGTACGAGCAACTTCAAATCAGTGAAATAACCTTTCCTGAACTCTGACAGGAGGAGGGGTGGGGGAGGAAGTTCCCAGAAAAGGAGAAGCTAAGTTTGTTTGCATTTACGGAACTAAATTCCCTGATATTGAATTTGGATCGGATCTCAATATCATCCTGTCCTTGTCCAGCATTCTGCGGATGGAATTGAAAGTAAGCGAGGAGCGACTTACACCTGAATAAGTTATTAAGGATATTAAAAAGTAAATTAAGATATATTTAACCCTAATTCATTAGTTTCCCAGCCTGGGGATCTGTTTTCCAGCCTGTCAGTAATTTGCCGGGGTCACTGAGGCATGTGTGCGGTGGGAAATACTTCCTGAGTGAAATTGATAAGCTGGGAATTGTTCATATAAAAAGTCAGGTGGCCTGAGAAGGTAAATTCAAAAGAGGTTTAATTTGACAACTAAGTAAAGGCCGCCACACGGGTTACAGATCTAAGGTCCCAAACAGGATCACCCTTTTTGCCGGTCCCAGTCCGGACCAACTTTATAAGTCGATTTCCATGAGGCCCTGCTGATGGGCCTCCGCCCACTAGCGGGGGAGCTCGCATTCCATGGGTCCCATGGGGAGATCAATTGGGTTATCCCCGTGGGTCTCGTAAGGGTTATTACAGTTCAGCTGAAAATCTCCAGCCAAAGCCAGGTGAAAGACTGCTGCTCAAAGAGTGCTCCCATGGTTTGAGAAGTGATTATCGACTTCTTGGAAGGCACTTCAAATATTTAATGCTTTTCGTCATTCTCCCCTGCTGTTAGCCTTCACCATAGCAAGCGGGAACATTATGCAGCTCTACCGTGTATGTCTGATGAGGGGCAACAGCAGAATCCACACCATCACCAACAGCTGCAGGAGCAGCATCAGCTGCCTACTCCTCCGTTGCATACTCCTCCATAATTCAGTGAGAATGGACACCAAGATGCAGCTGGAAACATGGTGACACTGCATCTACAGGCAGAGGACCAGTTCTCCTGATACATACAAACAGCAATGCCTCGGAAGGCTCAGACTCTACAGAAGGTCACTATAGAAATTTACAGTCTCTGGAATGAGATTTTCTTCCCAGTGGAACAGGTGGACATGTCTTTGCCAACAAGGGGCTGATGACACCCCCTCCCTTTTGCCAGTTCTATGCCTCCTGGCAAGTTGTGTGCCCTCACCCCCTTCAAGGGGGGAAAGCAGAATGGGTGGAATGTTCAACAAGGATCATGCGGAGAAGAGGGAAGGACAACATTTGTGGGGTGGGAGACAGACAAGGTTATAGTGAGGCATGAGTGCGAGAGGGAAAAAGGCTGAGGGTGGGTGTTGGCTATGGGGGATGTGTGGTGTGTGGAGAGAGAGAGGAATGAGTGTAGCTGCAAGGTGTGTTGACCTGAGGAGTGCTCTGGAGGAGAATGCTAGGAAATTCAGAGTGTGGAGCTTGACACCTGTAAATAATAATAATAATCTTTATTAGTGTCACAAGTAGGCTTACATTAACATTGTAATGAAGTTACTATGAAAAACCCCTAGTCGCCACACTCCAGCGCCTGTTCGGGTACACGGAGGGAGATTTCAGAATGTCCAATTAACCTAACAAGCATGTCTTTCAGGGCTTGTGAGAGGAAACCGGAGCACCCGGAGGAAACCCACGCTGACACGTGGAAAACGTGCAGACTCTGCACAGACAGTGACCCAACCCGGGAATCGAACCTGGGACCTTGGTGCTGTGAAGCAACAGTGTTAACCACTGTGCTACCATGCCGCCCAGTGTTATTCTACTCATCTATCCTGCCCTCCGGAGGTCTTGGATCCCTTTGGTGCACTGTCTCCAGGTTAGAGGGATAACATCCCTGCTGCTGACTTTCTCAGTCACTTGCATCCACACTTGCATGGTTAAAGATCGTCTTCTCCCTCCCATCCTTGAGAGAGCTCACCTGACTGCAATCTCTCAGATCCCAAAGTAGGATCTCCAGTTAAGAGTGAGGTACCTGAGGAGCAGCCTTCCTAAGTCTCCTCTCCATTCCTACAGCTGCTGCAGCCTCAAAGATCCAAGTGCTGCTGAGTTTCTGTGGCCAATGTTGTGGTCCCGTTAATGAGAAACCCCTCCTTTGATAGAATAGGTGCATTAACCCAGCCACCCTCTCTGGTTGTGGAACCTAGCAACGGAATGGTAATGCCAGAACTGAGTGAAAGAGCCACGGTTAAGCCGACCCATTAGCAAATCGTATTCCCGACCTCCAAATGGCTCCATCTTTGTGGGAGAGACTAAATCCAGAAGGTTTTGTCCAATTATTCTGCCAACAGCATATGTGCCAACTTAGAAAACTAAGAGAAGTTTATTAACAGTGCCAGTAAAGCTTAACGTGCCAGTAGCACGTATCAGGAATTTGGACACATGACTGCCGTGTGTTAATTTTTCGTGCATTAAGATGATAACTTACCCTGCTGTAGTTGCAGCATACACTTTCCTAATTTAACACGGAGGTCAATTCAATATTCTATCACTTGTGTTGTAGAAAGATGGTGGGAATTTACCTTAATTCATGTGGAAGAATTGCTGGCTATTGCTCATACATATGATTACCCTCTGTGGCTGATTATGCACAGCAATGTGACAGCATTCTTCGCTTTCCTCCCATAATCCCAGAGGCAATTATCTTTCTACCTCTCTTTCCATTAACATTAGTAATGCATGCTCCTTATTTACATTAGTATTCTTCACCATCTTCTAATCCAAATCCATACTGGGTACCAGTGTACATTGGCACTTTTCCTCAGGCAAAATGGTATGGGGAGTGGTTGGAAATTGAAGTGGTTGTCCATTCCCAATCCGTCCCATCTTCCCGCATCAATTACTGTGCCACCGTGCCGCCCTCAAGTTGACAAGTAAGCAACAGCTGCTCAAAGCTGGGGACCCCTCTCAGGGCGTTCCTGATGGTGACAGTGTCTCCTCGGCCTCTATGCCAGTGATATCAGCGCCTCAGGATCCCATGGTGACTGTGGAACCTGCCACTGGACAAGAGTCCCTCATCATGTCTGCATCCTCACAGCCTTTGGTAGCCATAGGATGCCAGTCAATGTTCAGCAGTTCAGCAGCCTGCCCTCAGCACAACTAGCAGAGAGGGAGGGCAGTGTCCGTAACTGATTGAATAAATCGTTCAGGAGTGCCATTAGAGGTATTCACTGGATGTGTGTGAATGAGTGTTGTACTGTTCACCTGCCCTATTATGAGGTTGTGCTTTTTAATAAAAAAAAGAAGATAGAGGGCGAAATTCTCCCCCAACGGCGGGATGTCCACCGACTGGCGCCAAAGACGGCGCCAATCAGACGGGCATCGCGCCGGCCCAAAGGTGCGGAATGCTCCGCATCTTTGGCGGCCCAGCCCCAACATTGAGGGGCTAGGCCGACGCCGGAGGGATTTCCGCCCCGCCAGCTGGCGGAAATGGCGTTTGTCGCCCCGCCAGCTGGCGCGGAAATGCGGCTCATGCGCGGGAGCGTCAGCGGCCGCTGTGAGTTTCCCGGCGCATGCGCGGGAGCGTCAGCGGCCGCTGTCAGTTTCCCGCGCATGCGCAGTGGGGAGAGTCTCTTCCGCCTCCGCCATGGTGGAGGCCGTAGCGGAGGCGGAAGGGAAAGAGTGCCCCCACGGCACAGGCCCGCCCGCGGATCGGTGGGCCCCGATCGCGGGCCAGGCTACCGTGGGGGCACCCCCCCGGGGTCAGATCGCCCCGTGCCCCCCCCCAGGACCCCGGAGCCCGCCCACGCCGCCTGGTCCCGGCGGTAAATAACAGATTTGATTTACGCCGGCGGGACAGGCAATTCCTGGGCGGGACTTCGGCCCATCCGGGCCGGAGAATCCAGCAGGGGGTCCCGCCAGCCGGCGCGGCCCGATTCCCGCCCCCGCCCAATCTCCGGTACCGGAGACATCGGCGGGGGCGGGGGGCGGGATTCACGGCGGCCAACGGCCATTCTCCGAACCGGCGGGGGGTCGGAGAATGACGCCCAGAGAGTGGGATTCTCCATTGGCCGATGCTGAAATCTGGGGCGTCATCTGAGAATGGCCGTTGGCCGCCGTGAATCCCGCCCCCGCCGGTTGCCGAAGTCTCCGAAGGGAGAAAAGTCGGCGGGGCGTTAATGTCGCCGCTGCCGCAGAGAATGTCACGGGTCTGCGCAAGGCAGCCGATTTTCGGCCTGCCGATATTCTCACTTCCGGATGGGCTGAAGTCCCGTCGACGTGATGACCGTTCACGTCGACGTAAATTAAACCTCCTTTTCATCGGCGTGACCCGGTGCTCCAGGCTCACGCTGACCAGCGTGGAGGTGAGTGACGGCCTGGGGGCTTGGCTCTGGGCAGGCGATGGCGTGGCCGCAGTCTGAGTGCGTGAGGAGAGGTGTGTCTCGGCTTGTGTGTGTGTGTGTGCGGCGGGGGGGGGGGGGGGGGTTAGAGTAGGCTGGGCTCCGGGGGAGTGCCGGGAGGGGGATGGGTGTGTCCGTGCCGGGGTGGAGGTTGGGGGGAGGGGTCCGTACCGGGGTGGAGGTTGGGGGAGGAGTCCGTGCCGGGGTGGAGGTTGGGGGGGGTCCGTGCTGGAGTGGAGGTTGGGGGGGGGGGTCCGTGCCGGGGTGGAGGTTGGGGGGGGTCCGTGCCGGGGCGGAGGTTGGGGGGGGGTCCTTGCTGGGGTGGAGGTTGGGGGGGGGTGTCCGTGCTGGGGTGGAGGTTGGGGGGGTGGTCCGTGCCGGGGTGGAGGTTGGTGGGGGGGGGTCCGTGCCGGGGTGGGGGTTGGGGGTTGGGGGGGGGTCCGTGCTGGGATGGAGGTTGGGGGGGGTCCGTGCTGGAGTGGAGGTTGGGGGGGTGGTCCGTGCTGGGGTGGAGGTGGGGGGGGGGGGGCGTCCGTGCTGGGGTGGAGGTTGGGGGGGGTCCGTGCCAGGGTGGAGGTTGGGGGGGGTCCGTGCTGTGGTGGAGGTTGGGGGGGGGGTCCGTGCCGTGCTGGGGTGGAGGTTGGGGGTGGGGGGGGGGTCCGTGCTGGGGTGGAGGTTGGGGGGGGGGTCCGTGCTGGGGTGGAGGTTGGGGGGGGGGGTCCGTGCCGGGGTGGGGGTTGGGGGGCGGTCCGTGCTGGGGCGGAGGTTGGGGGGGGTCCGTGCCGGGGTGGAGGTTGGGGGGGTTCCGTGCTGGGGTGGAGTTTGGGGGGGTGTCCGTGCCGGGGTGGAGGTTGGGGGGGGGGTGACCGTGCTGGGGTGGAGGTTGGGGGGGTGGTCCGTGCCGGGGTGGAGGTTGGGGGGGGGGGGGTCTGTGCCAGGGTGGAGGTTGGGGGGGGTCCGTGCTGGGATGGAGGTTGGGGGGCGGGGTCCGTGCTGGGGTGGAGGTTTGGGGGGGGGTCCGTGCCGGGGTGGAGGTTGGGGGGGGCTCCGTGCCGGGGTGGATGTTGGGGGTTGGGGTGGGTCCGTGCTGGGGTGGAGGTTGGGGGGGGTCCGTGCTGGGGTGGAGGTTGGGGGGGGGTCCGTGCGGGGTGGAGGTTGGGGGTTGGGAGGGGTCCGTGCTGGGGTGGAGGTTGGGGGGGGGCCCGTGCTGGGGTGGAGGTTGGGGGGGGGGTCTGTGCCGGGGTGGAGGTTTGGGGGGGTCAGTGCTGGGGTGGAGGTTGGGGGGGTGGTCCGTGCCGGGGTGGAGGTTGGGGGGGAGTCCGTGCTGGGGTGGAGGTTGGGGGGTGTCCGTGCCGTGCCGGGGTGGAGCTTGGGGGTTGGGGGGGGGTCAGTGCTGGGGTGGAGGTTGGGGGGGGGTCCGTGCTGGGGTGGAGGTTGGGGGGGGGGGGTCCGTGCCGGGGTGGAGGTTGGGGGGGGGGGTCCGTGCTGGGGTGGAGGTTGGGGGGGTGTCCGTGCCGGGGTGGAGGTTGGGGGGGGGTCCGTGCCATGCCGGGGTGGAGGTTGGGGGGGGGTCCGTGCCGAGGAGGGGGTTGGAAGGGCAAGTGAGTTGGTCCACCTGGCCAGGTGCCAGCCTCCAACAGTTGGACCCATGCGGTCCATGCCACCTGGCTGGGGGGAGGAGGGGATATGGGCAATGATGACATGTTGTCGTTCCCCTCCCCCCCCCCCCCACCAGGCCGTCATGTTTTCAGATCATCCAGCGATGTTGGCCGCCGTGGTGGCAGCCGCTCATGTCTATGTTGCCCTGGATGAGGAGGAGGAGGAGGAGCGTGCCAGAGAGGCGGCGCAGGCTGCCGCAGAGGGGCAGGCGGCAGCCGCCCAGGCTGGAGGGACACCTGACCGACAGGACGAGGAGGGGGAGGAGGACGTCGCGGCCCCCACGGCAACGGAGGCACCCGAGGGCGCCCCGTGTGTACCGGCCCCGGCAGTCATACGAGGACCTCACGGATCGGGAATACAGGAGGAGACTCCAGATGAGCCGGGAAACCGTGGCTCACATCTGCCACCTGCTGGCACACCTGTCACCGCGTGGCACTGGCGGGGGACACCCTCTCCCCGTGTCCGTCAAGGTTACGGTGGCCCTGAACTTTTATGCAACGGGGTCATTCCAGGCACCGAGTGGGGACCTGTCCGGCATATCGCAGACATCGGTGCACCGGTGCATCCGGGCAGTGACAGATGCCCTATATGCCATGGCGCAACGCTACATCCGCTTCCCCGTTGACCGGGCCAGCCAAGATGCCTGGCCGTGGGCTTCTCTGCCGTGGCCGTGTTCCCCATGGTCCAGGGCGCGATCGATGGGATGCACGTCGCCGTGCGGCCACCTGCAGATAACAGGGCCGTGTTCACTAATAGGAAGGGGACCTATTCGATGAACGTACAGGTGGTCTGCGACCACCGCATGATGATCCTGCACGTCTGCGCCCGTCACCCAGGCAGTGTACACGACTCATTCGTGTTGTCGCGGTCATCCATCCCCGGCATGTACGAGGGACGCCATCCCCGGCTGAGGGGCTGGTTGCTGGGCGACAGGGGCTACCCATTGCGATCGTGGCTGATGACGCCTATACGGAGGCCACGCAATGAGGCGGAGAACCGCTACAATGATGCCCATGTAGCGACAAGGGGAGTGATCGAGAGGTGCTTTGGCGTGCTGAAGATGCGTTTCAGGTGCCTGGACCTCTCGGGGGGTGCCCTCCAGTATCGGTCAGATAGGGTCGGCCGCATCATTGTGGTGTGCTGCGTCCTGCACAACATAGCCCAGCAGAAGGGCGATGTGCCGCAGGCAGAGGAGGGCGGAGTGGAGGAGCAGCAGGAAGAGGCCCAGTCCTCCCCAGATGAGGGGGATGGGGGCAATGGTCAGGGCAGACGGGGTAGACACAGGCGGGTGGCTGTCCACCGTTACCGGCTGGCCCAGCGGGCACGGGACAGACTGATAGACGCCCGCTTCACTGACTAGATGGGCGTGGGAATCGGGTAGTATGGCCACAGACCGCACACCATGGCAACAGCCGACCACCCACTACCCCCACCCATCCACCCACCCAGCACCCTCACCCCCCTCCCCAACCCCACCCACCCCACCCGCATGCACACCCCCCCCCGCCCCCCCGCCCCCATTGCCGATCCACCTGCGGCACAACGGGCCGGGCTCACACAGTTGCGGGTGGACGCGTGTCTATCGCAGGCCATGGAGGATGATGACAACCCGCCCTACGATGAGCTCCTGGCTCTACATCGTTGGACTATGTCTGACCCATGGCCACAGTACCACCATCCACCCGGACCATCCCTGCATGCGGCTGTGGCACTGCAGCGCACGGTCCCGTCCTCTGCCCGGGGGATGTTGAAGGCGGCCCAGGGGGAAGGGGGCAGACTCACCTGGGGCTGAGGTAAGACCACCCCTCACACACACACTTTCGCTCAACGTACATGACACCCCCGCACACTTTGGACAGAGCACAAAGGCAGCTTCTGTAGGTGTAACATTGACTTTAATAGCCAAAGGAGTTCATGCACGTGCCCTAGCCCCTAAAACTCATCTGTGCCCTGCACCCGTGCCAACTTACTCAGTGTCTAATTGTTTGGCCTTACGGGCCCTTTGACTACGTCTACGTGGTTCCCCAGACGGTACAGCAGAACTGGAGGTGGACTCCTGTGATTCCTGCCCTCTGACACTGGATCCCTTTGGCGGCCGTTTCCTGGGGCGTCCTGGCCTAGATGGGCCAGGCTGCGGCCCGGGCAACTGGGATGGCGAGCTGCCAGCCTGTCCTGCCCGTTGCCCACCCGATGCACCTGGGACGGAAGGGGGGGAGTCCGAGGTGTCGCGGTGTACCGGGACCTCCCCTACAGAGGGAGCCGGGACGGACCACATCACCTCCTCCTCCCTCGGGGTGCCCGATGGCCCCCAGGCATCTACATGGGTGGGGGATGCGAACGGACTGGCCATCAGACGCCCCCCCCGACACCTGGCTCTGCCAGTCCTGGAGGCCCGTGCTGGTATCGACAGGGGTCTGCAGGTTTGCAGCCATGGAGCCCAGGGGGTTGGCAAACCCTATCTGTGACAGTGCGACGCCGGCTCGCACATGGCCACTGGCGCCGATGCCCTCAGCGATGGCCTGCAGAGACTGGGCCATGGCCTGCAGAGACTGGGTCATGGCCTGCTGAGACTGGGCTATGGCGTTGAGCGCCTCTGCCATCTGGCGCTGGCACTGGCTCATGGCCTCCTGTGAGAGGGCAGCCATTTCCTGGGCCACAGACGCCGCCTGCACGGAAGGCCCCAGGCCTCGCAAACCGTTCCCCATGTCTGACACCGTCGCACCCATTGCCTCCACCGCGGACGCCACCCGTGCGGTGTCGGCCTGGGTGGCACGCATGACCGGCACCACTCCCAGCTCCTGGACGCGGGTGGACTCCTCCACCTGCGACCGCAGCCGCCGCAAGCCGCCCGTCACCCTCTTCGCTCGTCTCCGGGTCGGTGGTTGCATCGGATCTATGTGTAGGTGTGGTAACTGCAGGAACCCGGGATCCATCTGGGCGGCAGATGTTCGCTTGGGCTGGGCTGCCCTCCGACCGCCCGGTCCCTCTGCTGCTCCAACCTCCACCTGCTGTACCGGGACGGCTGTGTTGTGCGCACCAGTGAGTGTACCAGACGCCTCATCACTAAAGTGCCCAACCGTGGTGAGTGTTTCTGCGATGGTGGAGGGTGTTGGTGACAGCAGTGGCGTTGTGCCGTGCTCTTCGTCCCACTCTGAGTCCATGGCACTTTGGGGTGGGGGTTCATCTCCACCCATCCACTCTGAGTCACTGTCCGGTATTTCGTCTTCCTGGGTAGTGCTGTCCCGGGTAGGGGTGTCCTGGGTAGTGGTGTCCTGGGTAGTGGTGTCCTGGTTAGTGGTGTCCTGGGTAGTGGTGTCCTGGCTCGGATGTGACGGGGGCCTGTGGCTGCCCCCCTCGTCGCTGGGTGGTCGCTCCCGCACGTGACGGGGGTGTCGTCTCCCTGTTGCTCCAGGTCTCTCCGTCTCCCGTGGTGTGCGAGGGGCATCCTGCGGGCGTCGCATGCTGGAGGGTCCGGGTCTCTCCGTCTCCCGTGGTCTCCGAGGGGCATCCTGCGGGCGTCGCATGCTGGAGGGTGCGGGTCTCTCCGTCTCCTGTGGTCTCCGAGGGGCATCCTGCGGGCGGTCTGCATCTGCGGGGATGGGTGCCTGGACGTTTGGTCCTGCGATACACAATGAAGCATGCATGGTTAGACATCAGGCAGTGATCAGGTGATACGGGGGAGGGGGATATAGGGGAGGGGGGATATGGGGACGGGCTGTCGGTGGCTCACTCGCTAGTACGCCCCCGACCTCTGCATCAGCAACCTCCCGGTCCTCAGGTCCGCCAGCCAGTTCCAGGGCCCTTTCCTGGTGTTCGGTCAGTGGCCTCTCATCAGCGGGGCCTCCTCCAGTCCTCACATGCTCCCTATTGTTGTGTGCGCGCTTCTCCTGTGGGGGGGGGCAGGGGTAAATGGCAACAGTGTTAGGCAGGTATATGAATGCACACCATCGGTTGCGCGTGCATTGCAGAGGTTAAGGTTAGGGCTGGATTCACTTGGGGACATGGGGGATATAGGGGAGGGGGGATATGGGGGAGGGGGGATATGGGGGAAGGGGGATATGGGGGAGGGGGATATGGGGGATATGGGGGATGGGGGGATACGGGGGAGGGGGAATATGGGGGATATGGGGGAGGGGGGATATGGGGGAGGGGGGATATGGGGGAGGGGGGATATGGGGAGGGCGGATATGGGGGAGGGGGATATGGGGGAGGGGGGATATGGGGGAGGGGGGATATGGGGGAAGGGGGGATATGGGGAGGGGGGGATATGGGGAGGGGGGATATGGGGGAGGGGGGATATGGGGAGGGGGGATATGGGGGAGGCTCACCCTGCCTGCTCTGACAAGGTCGTTCACCTTCTTGTGGCACTGGGTGCCTGTTCGTGGTGTCAGGGCCACAGCGGTGACGGCCTCTGCCACTTCCCTCCACAAACGCCGGCTGTGGCGTGGGGCAACTCTGCGGCCGTGCCCGGGATACAGGGCGCCCCTCCTCTGCTCCACCGCGTCCAGGAGCTCCTCCACATCGCGTGACTCGAACCTCGGGGCTGAGCGACAGCCAGCCATCCGGTCGGGTGTTGCGGTCGGGTGTTCCGGTCGGGTGGGGGGGAGCAGCGCGGCCTTATGAGCCGTCACGCCGTGCAGCGCGTATGACGCTGCACGGCGTGAACCACTGCGCAAGCGCGGATCCCGTTACGTTGCTGCTAGCCCATTTCGGGCCGGAGACTATCGACCCATTTTTCCGACGTGACGCAAGTGGGATTTGCGCCGTTTTTTGCGCCGATAACGGAGAACTTCGCCCCAGGAAAGGCGATTGGGGGGAGAATCAGTCTTGACGCCAAAATCGTGGCCAACGTTGGGTTCACACCAAATCGCAATTCTCTGGTGCCTCGGCAGCGGCGTCTCTGTGCTCCACTCATTTGCACAGTAAACGCTGTTTGGATATCATTTGCGGGCCTGACGCGGTATTCTCTGGAGCCTCCACAATGCTCCACCTCCGCCAGGGGGATTTCCCGACGGCGAGGTTCACTTGGGCTTTTGAAAATCGGGAATCAGACGCCGTGGCTAATGAGCGAGAACGAGGAGGTCGGACATGCAGAGGCACGAACGTGGGTTGCAGTCCTCGCACAGGCCAGGCTGGCATGGGTGGGGGGGGGGGGGTTGTTGTGGGGTGACCAGGGGATGGGCCAGGGTGACTCCCCCCACAGGAATGGGGTGTATCCAGGCACGGACGGCCATTGCCACGACCTGCAGGGCAGCTATCTTGATGCCCACCCCACTGACCACCAATCGTGGCCCGTGGTTCTGCAGTGTGCCACTGGCCGTATGGGTGCTGCCGCACCACCTCCGCACTCCACCCCCCCACCCACCACCCATGCACTGCACCCACCACCATACCACTCCTCCCTTAAACTGGCCGCCACCTAAGAGCAATGCCCACAATAGCCCCAGCCCCATGGGAGAGCACGGAATGGGGGCCGAGCAGCGTCAGTCGACGGTACCCTTGGCAGCAGGGACAGGCCCCAGGGCCAGAGGCCCCCACGGTGCTGGGCACCAGTGGGGCCAGGGGTGAGGGGATGGGGGAGGAGGGAGAAGGGGAACATGTGCGGGCAGGGTCTGCGGTGCCAAACAGGGCCACCGTGTAGCCGTTGGATCTGGTTAGGCGCGGGGGTACGCACCATGCTAACATGTCTGCCTTTCACCCCCTGCAGGCAATGGATATTGGAATACAGCTAGCAATTGTTGCCTTCCTCCTGGTCGCCGCAGCCCTGGGGGATGCACACCGGCTGTACAAGCTGGAGCTGCTCAAGGACGAGGAAGCTGCAGCAGCGGGGCCTGCTCTAGAAGAACAGGAAGCAACCGCCCAGGATGGAGAACCGACCGTTCAATAGTCCAAGGATGAGGAGGAGGAGGAGGAAGTGCAAAGGAGGTGCCGCATGAAGCCTCGTGTGCACTTGCAACATTAGTTATTTGACGGCCTGCCGGACCGGGCATGCCGTTGAAGATTCTGGCTGAGCAGGGGAACAGTGCTACATATCTGCCAGATCATGGCGCACCTGGGACCGAGGGGGAATGGGAGAGGACACCCGCTCCTGGTGACCGTCAAGGTGACGGTCGCCCTGAACGTTTACACCACGGGGTCCATCCAGGTGCCGAGTGGGGAGCTGTCCAGAATCTCACAAAGCTCTGTGCACCGGTGCATCCGCGCGGTCATGGAGGCCCTACATGCCAGTTGGCACAATACATCCATTTCAATGTGGACCAAGACCACCAGGATGCCCGAGCAGCAGGGTTTGCCACCATCACCAACATGATCCGGGTCCAGGGGGTGATTGACAAGATAGATGTTGCCCTTCAAGCACCTGCAGATGACAGGCCGCTCTACACAAACCGAAAGGGATTCCACTCGATGAACGTGCAGCTGGGGTGTGACAATCAGATGCACATCATGCACGTCTGCGCCGGATATCTGGTCAGTGTGCACAGCACCTTCACCCTCGCGCACTCGACGGTTCCTGGCCTCTTCAAGGTGCACCCCACTGGGGGTTGGCTCCTGGGTGACATGCTGCTGGCGTGGCTGATGACACTTATCCGGAGGCCACTGACTGACGCAGAGACCCGCTACAACGAGGGCCATGCAACCACCAGGAGCATGATCGAGCGGTGCTCTGGCATCCAAAAGATGCGGTTCCGGTGCCTGGACCGCTCTGGAGGGGCCCTCCAGTATAGCCCTGGGAGGGTCTCCAATATCGTGGTGGTCTGCAGCATCCTCCACAACATTGGGCAGCAGAGGGGTGACGTGCTGGAGCAGGAGGATGAACGACAGTCCTCGTCCCATGAGGAGGATGTGGGGGAGGGGGAGGATGGACAGCACATGGGGCTGGGACAGGTACGGGAGGCCAAACAGCATATGTGCCTGGGCCAACAAGCAGGGGATGCTCTAATAACCTCCAGGTTCATCGACTAGGGGGGAATCCCTCCACATCATCTGACAATCCCTCCGGCCATCCCTCCACATCATCTGACAACGCCTGGATCCTACCCACAGTAGTACTGTCCAGCTGGGTGCCTCCTGCACACGAGCTGGCCATTTCCATCACCCGGTCCCATCAAATCCCTGGGATCGTGGAGCTGAGGATGGTGGTACAGGGGTGGGGGAGGGAGGGAGGTGGGGAATGGAGGGGGCAGTGGGACAACGGAGCGGTGAGTGCTGGCTATACTGCGGTCCCCAGGCCAATCCCACCCACGACATCTATCTATTCCCCCCCACACCCCCTCTGCGGCCGACCCAGACCAGCCCACTCCTCACACCCTTCTGACAGAGCACCGAGACAGGTTGTAACGTTGTGCACAGGTGTTTAATGTGAACAAATACATACAGGACTATGCCTGTACGGGCCCCATCACCATCTCCTCCCTCGGGGTGCCCGATGGCCCCCAGGCTACTGCCGCTGAGGTGTTGGAGGCCCGCTCTCGTCTCCACCAGGACCATCTCTGTCTGGGACTGTGCCACATCATGCTGCGACTGTGCAACCACCGCCTGGGCCTGTGCCACATTAGCAAGTGACTGTACCATCTCCCTCTGGGACTGAGCCACCTCCCTCTGTGTCTGTGCCAGTCGGCCAGCACCTGGGCAATGCTGCCAATGCTCTCAGACATGGCCTGTTGTGACTGGGCCATGCTGAGGAGCGCCGCTGTAATGTGCAGGTGGCTCGCGGACATTACTGCCTGTGATTGGACAGCTCTCTCCTGGGCCTCGGCTACCGCCTGCACCGATTGCCCCAGACCTTGGACATGTTGACCCATGGTCGAAATCTTCGCTCCTAAGGCCTCCACTGTGGACATCAACCGTGCGGTGTTGGCCTGGGTGGCACCCATGGTTGGCTCCTGCACACATGCCATGGGGTGACACACACGTCATGGCGAATCGCAACTCAGCGCTCTCTCACTTCCTCGCCCGACGCCAACCTCCACCCCAGCGACTGCCCTTTCGTCTGGCCTTCCAACAATGCCCAGTGACCTGTGTTCTGTTCTGGTAAGGGACCGCGACCTCCCTCCAGTCTTCTCCCATTCTCAGCATTTGTGTACGGCTTCTCCTGGGCGGGGGGTGACAAACAGAAAATGCAGTGTTGGACGGTCCGATGCATGGAGCCCAGGGGGTGGTTACCCAGTGGCTTTAGTGGCCAGGGAACCTGGCCATTGGCGGCTGGTTTGGGTGCCGGCATGTGGTGCAGGGCGGGGGTTGGGACGCCCTTTGGATGAGGGAGGTGGGATTAGGGTGTGTTGGGTGGGGGTTAGTACCAGGCGCACAGTCCGGCCTACATACCCTGGCTGCCCTGAGGAGGTTGTGCATTTCTTTCCGGTACTGCTGGCCGGTGTAGACATGTTGTCCAGAGCGCTGATGACTTCTGCCATCTACGCCAAGGCACGGTGAAGGGCAGTGGCTGGCAGTCTCCTTCCCACCCCAGGGCACAGGGTGCCCTGCTCACCTCCACAGCGTCCAGCATGCTCTCCAGTTCCGCGTCCGGAAATCTTAGGGGCCACGTGTCTTGCTGCCATCTTATTGGCTGGGATGGTGTGGGGCGAGTGAAGTGTGTATCTGCGGCTACAGCTTGTCAGTCTCCTGAATATCAATCCCGGGCTCGGCGAATCCAGCACAATTTCTCATTGGAATCGATCGTGTTCCACGTGGCACCTGTTCTAGCCCCTTAAGGGTCATTGAATTGATGGAGGTGCAATGCTAGTTTGCTGTTGTAGAAGTCCTCGAATCCTACCCCAGCATCAACAATCAGGAACGGAGAATCCAGCTAAGAGTTTCTAAATTGTTTTTGGCTGGGCTTTAAAAAGCAATACACTATAATCCTATTCAGACTAATAATGGACTGTCAGCTAGCTACAATCTGCAACTTGCATTCTACCCAACTGGGATGAAAAAAGAACAGATAACCAAACTCGCGCCTTCCCCTTCTCCCACCCCAAACCCCTCTGGGAGTGTGAAAGATCCACTGGATTCTCCGCCGGCGGGATGCTCCGTTTTGCCGGCGCCCGGGGGTTTCCCGACTGCGTGGGGCTGTCCCACAATGGGAAACCCTATTGACCGGCCGGAGTAACGGAACGTCCCACCGGCGGGGTGAACCTAAAATGTGGCACAGCGGGGCGGAGAATCCAGCCCCCAATTTCCAACTGGCTTTCACACTCCTGAAACTTACCAAAGGTTTTAAGATGAGACATCGAAATGCAATTCCATGTTCGAAAGCAGACATGGATTAATCGAATTCCTATGGAATATGCAGACAGCAGGACTGAAGAACTGTTTACTAAATCAGAAAGATCAGAGATGAGAATGCTGTACTGAATGTTTACAATGAAGCTGCCTCCCCCTCCCTCTCTCTCAAGGGTATTGTGCTAAGATTTGCAAAGCAGCGATCCTGAAAAAAGAAATCTGCTGTAAACTAAGACTTTTTGGGAATAAAATGTGGAAATCTGATCCATACAACTGCACCCAAGAGGAGAACTGAACAACAAGACAAAATTACCAAATCAAGACCAGACAAAGAACAGTTAACCGTATAATCCTTTGTTTTATCTTCTTCACAATCCATAAAATCTCTTAAGCTCATCTTATATTACCATCTGTACAAGTGTGTGTGGGCTCAACTCATCTTGTTTTTTGTTTAAACTCGGAAAATCTGTCTGGCTAATTATTGGCAATCTGAAAGCATAAATAATCGGTCTCCAGCAGTTTTGGTAAAGCACCCTGCAACAAAATGGCCAACAGCCTGAAAAGCTAGGCCAGATACAGAATTGACACTCTAAATTAAACAGCAGCCAACAACTTGAGGCTCCAGGCCTGATCGGAATTCGGCCAGGTCTAATAAACACAGACACTGATCAGCAGCGGACAAGGGCAAGCCTGAGCTTGTCCTCGAAGTTGGGACCAGAGGTGTTTGACCTTGACCAAATAAGGACAGTATGTTGTGTATTAGCTAGTAACGGCCAGACACAACGGTGTCTCAACACCATCTATGGAATGGGCAACGTGCACTCCATATACCTGAGATGGACCCCTAGGGGGATCCTGGCATCTTCAATGTATGGAATCAGCAATCTCACCGGCTGTTGGGACTTCCCCCCTCACTCCGGTAACCTCATTAGCTGGAAGCCAGAAAACTTTCGAGAATGTTGCGAAAGCGATAAAGGAGGGGGAATAAAAATAGGCACCTGGAAGCTACCCCCAGCAAAGACTCCACCCTGAGTGAAGACTACACCCCAGCGACGAGAAGATACGACGATGACAGAAGAGGGTGTGTGACACCAACCTTCAGGATGAAGACCCTGAGTTCAGAAGCAAGGTCACCAGAACCAGCAGAGCTCAGCGAAGAGTCGTACCCTTATTATTTGGAGTCGTACCCAGTGGAGCAGCCTGGCCAAGCTCAACTGCACTGGTAGTATCAGAGTTTCAGTATGGTATTGATAATTTTGATTAAGAATTTAGAGCTGTTTTATGAATTGATATTGGATCATAAGATCCTGTAATAAGATTGGGTTGAAGCACAAATCCACTCTTGTCCTTTGTTCGTCTCATAAGGGCACCTGGGTAAGAGAGTTTTAATCTAAACTGGTCAAAGTGTCTCACGTTTCAGACAACAATACCCTTTCCAAATTCACAAAAAAAACACTGTTATGGTGAAATCTGGAGTGGTGGAACAGGGGAGTCATTTGCTCCCGCTCCTCATGTGGTCATAACAACTCTTTATTAAATATTTGAAACATTCAATGGCTTTTACGTGTTTACGTGTGGACAGGGAACTACCTGACATTGATAGGGGCTGCAATGCCAAGACACCGCCAAGTGAAAATCAGAGGCCCTTCCCGTAACAGCCTCCCCGAACAGGCGCCGGAATGTGGCAACTAGGGGCTTTTCACAGTAACTTCATTTGAAGCCTCATTCATTCATTCAATAGATGTTTGTAGGTGCAACACTTTTGGAGGACTTACTTGTGCGATTCACAGGGTTGGGCACAAGTCAGTTGAAATCTCTGTAAGATCTGAAATGACTTAGTTGAGCTTATTTAAGGCTTCCTTCGTCTCCCTTGCACCCAGTCTCTGCTGACCACCATGTTTATGTGTAACAAAGGGACAGCACGGTAGCATTGTGGATAGCACAATTGCTTCACAGCTCCAGGGTCCCAGGTTCGATTCCGGCTTGGGTCACTCTCTGTGCGGAGTCTGCACATCTTCCCCGTGTGTGCGTGAGTTTCCTCCGGGTGCTCCGGTTTCCTCCCACAGTCCAAAGATGTGCAGGTTAGGTGGATTGGCCATGATAAATTGCCCTTAGTGTTGGGTGGGGTTACTGGGTTATGGGGATAGGGTGGAGGTGTTGACCTTGGGTAGGGTGCTCTTTCCATGAGCCGGTGCAGACTCGATGGGCCGAATGGCCTCCTTCTGCACTGTAAGTTCTATGATAATCCTGTACTTCTTCTGAGCCACTGTCGGACTCATCATCTGAGGATGGATGATGCTCTTCCGTGTTTATTTGCAAGTTTTTCTTCTCCCCTCTGCATGACCATGTTTTGCAGCACACAGCAAATAACAAAGATCAAACATATATGCCTGGTACAAACTACCAAGTGCCAGCAGTGTAGTCAAGGCAATGAAATCTGATCTTGAGCAGATCTATGGTTCTCTCTATGGTCATCTATGGTGAAAGCTTGGCACGCATTTTACCTCTCTTCTGCTTAAAAGGGTGGATGACTGATGGACATCAAAAGCCAACTCCTTAACAATTGCCCTTGTCTTCCATTAATCAACCATATAATTGAACAAGAACAGCCCTGGTACCGGGGAGGGTTTGAAGAAAAGGGCATCATGCCTACTTGCACACACACTTCCAGGAAGGGTAGGCAGTCATCATAGACAATCAAGGATCTTTCTGATTAAAGAAATCTCTGAGCTGACCCACAGGTGCTTTAATAGCCACATGCGTGCAATCAATGGCCCCTTTGCATTTTAAAACAACTGCTAATAGCCCGAATCAACCTGGCTCTCATCATCAGTGGTGAATTGTACAAATGTTTCCATTCTCTTCATCAATTCATCTGTCACTAATTTAAGACATTGGCGGGCTGAAGATTTGTTTTTCTAAATTTAAAGTACCCAATTCTATTTTTTCCAATTAAGGGGCAATTTAGCGTGGCCAATCCACCTACCCTGCACGCCTTTGGATTGGGTGGGTGAGACCCACACAGACACTGGGAAAATGTGCAAACGGACAATGGCCCGGGGTTGGGATCGAACCCAGGTCCTTGGCGCCGTGAGACAGCAGTGCTCACCACTGTGCCATCCTTGGGCTGATGATTGTAATATGATGCAAAGATTCCCTGCTAATCCTTAAAAGGATCCTGAAGCATAGATATACAGAGCCATCATGACCTTCAATGCCACAGGTATTGGATGGTCACCCAAACAAATGTAACTTACCTCTGCATGAATCATGTTGTAAATGGATGACTCCATCTACCTCGAGAAACATTGCCTTTTGCAACACTGGCACTGAGTGATTTGAAAGCAATTTGAGCACTACCTGTATACCCTTCCTTCGGGGCAGTATCTTCCACTTGGGTGTACTTGCCCAACGTCCCCTCATTGGTCTTGTGGGCCCGCAGCATCATTGTGATGCTCATATTGCTGGCAGGCTGATTGCAGCTGCCTTTGGACAGTAGCCCTCCTCGCCATTCTTCTCCTTCCCTCCGCCTCACTGGAGGAACTTCCGCCAGAGTGGATTATTCGCACGGTACCTTTGGCTTCTTTTGCTGCAGCTAGCCCTGTAATTGCCCTTCCGAGGCTCAAGCCCTTCTCTCAGCGAGTCCCTCCCAGATGGTGCCTTCACTGGCTCAGCAGCAATCATATTCACCAAGTAGTCAGTCACGAGACAGTTTTACTGCCCTCTCCTGCAGACTGAGCTGCAGGCCTCTTACTCCTTACTCCTCTGCTACAGACGCCGAGCCCTTTGCAGCATCCTGCTGTGATTCCTGCCTGCCCATGCAGCTCACATGAGCACCACCAAATCATGTAGGCTGCATAAGATACTTTACTTGGGTATTGGAAAATTAATTGCCACAAGGACTGTAGAGTTGGCATAATTGGCTTTTGAATTTTGGGCCCGATCGCCTTCCATGAGCTTGGTGTTGGGCGGAATGAGATCTAGGACAGGACCTGGCCTGATGGTACCTCATCCAATTTTACGGCGGATCCAGAATATTAAATTTTGTCCTTTGTTGTACAATGTGATTTGGAACCTAAAATCATTTTTCAGGATCTGTTTCCCACTGCATAAAGCAGAGTTATTCTGCACCTGAGCAACAACTTCAGATACAGAGAATTTAGGTAACATGGATGTTGGATTTTGGTCCACAAGTGTGAAATATTTGTTCCCTGATGCTCAGATTTTGAATGTAAAGTTAGAGTTGGAGAGTTAGGTGGATTGGCCATGCTAAAATTGCCCGTTAAGTGTCCAAAGGTGTGCAGGTTAGGTGGGGTTATGGGAATCGGGTGGGGGAGTGGGCTGTTGTAGGGTGCTCTTTCAGAGGGTCGGTGCAGACTTAATGGGCTGAATGGCCTCTTTTTACACTGTAGAAATTCATTGGTTCTATGGTTCTAAACTTACCTCCCCAAAAGTCACCAGTTCTCAGATGTTAGCTTCCATGAGAACACCTTGATTGCACTCAGTTTTCATGGGTCTACAGGAACCTTGAAGGAACCTCTTGTGGTCACTTACAAAAAGTAAATTAATTTTACAATGAATTTGCGGATGTTATAAAAGAACAAATCAAACGGCAACTTCCAGTGACAAGACGTACACAATGAAATGTAGAATTGAAGTTTTTCTGTCCATGATTCCCTACTTCACCCAGCCAGTGTCTCACCCAGAAACCTGGCATTGAAGAAGCCAAAAAGCTATTAATTTGTTGTACACATTCATTAGCTAGCCAATAAACTCACAAGTGAAAATGTATTTTAGTCCACTACAGTGTAACTGGATTTTATCAGGGGCATAAATTTTAATTACCTTCAAATGACTTCGCTGGCACCAAAATTAACTTTTACAAGTATGGGGTCTCAATCCCTCAGGTTGTTATTTTTATTGGTGATGTTAATTGTCACAATTTCCAAAGCAAAATCCCGTGGAAAGTCTGTGGAAAACTTAATTGCAATGATCAGTATCAGATGCTCATTCATCGCTGACTACAAAATCTGAGTCAATATTTTTTAACCTAATGTTTTTGTTAAGTCAGCAGGAGCAGAAGTGTTCTTCCTGGTTCCACAACAATGCAGGTTGCTTCAGTTTGAGAAGCTGAATGGTTTTGTACTGTTTGCTGGAGGGTGGCTGCCAGGGCTAGGGGGAAGTAGCGGGGAAGACATTCATATCCTTATACCCCAGCTGACCCACCAACAGGATGGCCATGGCCTACCTCAATTAGTGGTACGCCAGATGCTGCCACTCCTTAGTGCTCTCATCAGAAGTGCGGCCCCACTACAGGGGAAGCAGTGGAATAATAATAATAATAGCAGAGCTATTTAGTACACTCCCTGTCACACTGCCTCTCTCAGGGCAGAGGCCTCACCAGTGACACTAACAGTTATGCCACTGCCAAAGACCACCAGCTGTCTCCAAGCCCTACCTGCCCACCGCCTCCCTGCTCCCATCCATCCTGCCCCCAGACAACCTGTGTATCACACCCAGGACCCACATCACACTGTAGCTACCCTCCCAGCAGATGCACACTTCCCTCGCTCACCCCCACCTGAGGACCAGTCCACACACAAGCCTCTAAGCATGGAGCCGATTAGTGGCACAGAGTGACCCTCTCTACCACACAACCAGGTACCATCCTGCTGGCGGGGTATGTTATGGGCGAGGTGTTTTCAGAACCCCAAAATGTATCATGGAGTTCAACCAACCTCTCCCTTTAATGGATTATTGCTTTTGAAGCACACGGCTTGTTCCCCAGGTGTGATATTACAATTATGGACACGTGGTTTTTAACACACAAAATAATGTTTATTCCATGAACTCAACTTAACCTTTTAAATAAACAGTGGATCCCTTAACACCCCTTACTTCAAAGATAACCCCAAAAATAATACAACACTAAATAATCCCTCAAAATGTTCCTTCAAACATCCAAAAGGCTTCAAACCTTCAAAACAGTAACACACCAGGTCACAGAATATATATATTTTCTGTTGGATGGCAGAGATATATCAGCTTGTTTGACTTCAGCTCCAGCACCTTGCTTTTCTTCCTGCAGCTCTCTGGAAAAACACAAACAGACCCAAGCTGCTTTCTCAAACGGAAACCAAAAGCAGAAGTGAGCTCAGCTCCCCCCCCCCCTGTGACATCACTTCAGTAATATGATCAGCTTCATCTGTTAAAGGTACATTTCTTCAGCATCCAATTCTTAAAGGCATTCTCACATGACAGGTAACACATGGCTATCGAAAAGCTCTGCGCCTGCATCTCCACCAGTGACGGAAGGCGGTGGCATAGTGGTATTGTCGCTGGACTCATAATCCAGAAACCCAGGATCTCGGGCCCCGGGTTCGAATCCCACCATGACAGGTGATGGAATTAAGCTCAATAAAATATCTGGAATTAAAAGTCTAATGATGACCATGAAACCATTGTTGTAAAAACCTAACTGGTTCATGAGGAAAGGAAATCTGCCATCCTTACCTGGTCTGGCCTACATGTGACTCCAGACTCACAGCAATGTGATTGACTCTGAAATGCCTTCTGAAACGGCCTAGCAAGCCACTCAGTTGTCTACTGCTACGAAAACGCAAAAGTTGGATGCACCCTCCGGCATCGAACCATGCACCAGAAAAGACAACGGCAAACCCAGCCCTAGTGACCCTGAAAAGTCATCCCTCCTAACATCTGGGGGCTTGTGCCAATGTTGGGAGAGCTGTCTCACAGACTAGTTAAGCAGCAGCCTGGCATAGGCATTTTCACAGAATCATTCCTTACAGACAATGCCCCAGACATCATTATCACCATTCCTGGATATGTCCTGTCTCACCGGCAGGACAGACCCAGCAGTGGTGGTGGTACAGTGGTACACAGCTGCTCTGGGTGTTGCCCTGGGAGTCCTCAACATTGACTCTGGGCCACATGAGGTCTCATGACTTCAGATTAAACATGGACAAGGAAACCTCCGTCTGATTACCACGTTCCGGCCACCAACAGCTGATGAATCAGTACGTCTCCATGTTGAACACCACTTGGAGGAAGCACTGAGTGTGACAAGGGCACAGGATATGCTCTGGGTGGGGGACTTCCATATCTCCTAGCATATAAGACAAGGCAAGGCTGAGGCATTCGCAACAATCTTCAGCCAAAAGTGCTGAGTGGATGACCCAGCATCACAGGTGTCAGTCTTCAGCCAATACGATTCACTCCACGTGATATCAAGAAACGGCTGAAGGCACTGGATACTGCAAAGGCTATGGGCCCTGACAATATCCCAGCAATAGTACTAAAGACTTGCCGTGCCCCCTAGCCAAGCTGTTCCAGTACAGCTACAACACTGGCATCTACCCAGCAATATGGAAAATTACCCAGGTGTGTCCTGTACACAAGAAACAGGACAAATCCAACCCAGTCAATTACCACCCTATCAATCTACTCTCCATCATCAGCAAAGTGATGGAAGGAGTGATCAACGGTGCGAAAAGCCACACCAGCTCAGCAATCACGGATGCTCAGTTTGGGTTTCGCCAGGGTCACTCAGCTCCTGACCTCATTACAGCATTGGTTCAAACATGGACAAAAGAGCGAATGCCAGAGGTGAGGTGAGAGTGACTGCCCTTGACATCAAGGCAGTATTTGACCAACTATGGCATCAAGGAGCCCGAGCTAAACTAGAATCAATGAAAATCACACGGAAAAGTCTCCATTGGTTGGAGTCATACCTGCCACAAAGGAAGATGGTTGTGGTGGTTGGAGGTCAATCATCTCAACTCCAGGACATCACTGCAGGAGTTCCTCAGGGTAGTATCTGTGGTGTTGGGTGCTCTGAGGTACAGACGAACCAACACGGTTGCGATTGGTACAACGCAGTTTTATTCCAACTAGTTATTTACACATCTGACTTGGTACTCAGCATGTGGTGACAGGATGAGTGTCTTGTTAATGAGGTCCTGGCCTTGTCCTGTCTCCAGATGGACTGGCCAGCAGGTGTCGTGTTTCTTGTCTTATACTGTGTCTGCTCTTGTCTGTGATTGGCTGTCGTGTTATGTGTGCTAATTGGTCTGTTGGTCTGTCTATCATGATGTGTGTGTTGTGATGTGTGTTTGAATATCATGACATCCCCCCTTTTTTACAAGATTATGTGCCTACGTGGTTATAAATAATGTGTCCTGAGTGCAGCTAAAGGTGTGTGTGCGTGATATTTACAGCATGTACATGTGGCGTAACTATATACAAGGGGCGATGTCAGGTGTGACATGCTAACGAGGTTGTACCATAACAAAAGAAGAAGAACGTTGAAATTTGGACCGATCAAACAAGGCCTGGAACGATAAAACAGTGACATGTTACAATACAGTAGTTGCTAAAATGTGACGTGTGAACAGTCTCATAAGTCCAGTCTAGTTGGTGGGCGACAAATTTGGGTTGACCGCCTCAAGGGTGGGTCGAGAACCATTGGCTGAGGTGCGAGCCTGGCCACGGGTGGCGACAGAAGGGGCATGGTATATGGCAGCTCCACAAAGTTACTATCAGGAACCAGTGGAGGACACGGCGTCTGTGTATGGTTCCGTTGCGAGCGGGGAAGTAGGCGAAGGGCTCGGCGATTGCGCCTACGCACGGATCCATCCGGCATGCGTACCAGGAACGAGCGGGGAGCCACGCATCGGAGAACTTTGGCAGGTGCTGACCAGCCACCGTCTGGTAGGTGAATGCGGACGTTGTCCCCAGGGGCCAGGGAGGGAAGGTCAGTTGCCCTTGTGTCGTACGATCTCTTCTGGTGATTGCGCTGCAGTTGCATCCTATGCAGTACCGTAGCATGGTCTATTGTTGGTACCAGGATGGAAGGCACAGTGGTTCTGAGGGCGCGACCCATCAGCAGCTGTGCTGGCGAGAGACCCGTGGCTAGTGGGGCCGAGCGATAGGCCAGCAGGGCGAGGTAGAAGTCTGATCCGGCAGCAGCAGCCTTGCAGAGGAGCCGCTTGGCAATGTGAACGCCCTTCTCCGCCTTTCCATTGGACTGGGGAAGCAGAGGGCTAGACGTCACTTGTGTGAAGCCATACGAGGCCGCAAAGGACGACCATTCATGGCTGGCAAAACAGGGCCCATTGTCCGACATAACATTCATCGGAATGCCGTGGCGCTCAAAGGTGTCTTTGCAAGCCCTGATGACAGCAGACGACGTGAGATCGTGCAGGCGTATGACTTCTGAGTAATTGGAGAAGTAGTCCACTATGATAACATAGTCCATGCCAAGCGCGTGAAATAGGTCGACACCCACCTTCGCCCAGGGGGACGTCACCAGCTCATGGGGCAGAAGCGTCTCAGGAGGTTGCGCCGGCTGAAACCGTTGGCAGGTTGTACAGTTGATCACCATGTTGGCAATATGGTCACTGATGCCCGGCCAGTATACCGCCTCTCGGGCCCTCCGTCTGCACTTCTCGAACCCCAAGTGGCCTTTGTGTATTTGATCGAGAACCAGCTGGCGCATACTGTGCGGAATGACAATCCGGTCCAGCTTCAGAAGGATCCCATCAATGATGGCTAGGTCGCCTTGTACATTATAGAACTGCCCTTTGAGCCATCCTCCCATCATGTGGCGCATCACTCGCTGTAAAAGGGGGTCGGCCGCTGTCTCTCGGCGGATGCGGGCCAGACTGGAGTCGTCAGCCGGCAGATTTGCCGCTGTCAAGGCCACCTGTGCCTCGACCTGACATACGAACCCTTCTGCATCTGGCGGCGTGCTCACTGCTCTGGATAGGGCATCCGCCACGATGAGGTCCTTCCCTGGAGTGTAGACCAGTTGGAAGTCGTACCTCCTGAGTTTAAGTAGGATGCGCTGGAGGCGAGGGGTCATCTCGTTCAGGTCCTTGTTTATTATGCTGACCAGGGGGCAGTGGTCAGTTTCGACCGTGAACCGTGGAAGACCATAGACGTAATCATGGAACTTGTCCAAACCGGTTAGCAAGCCCAGGCATTCTTTTTCGATTTGCGCGTAGCGCTGCTCTGTGGGGGTCATGGCCCGCGATGCATAGGCAACCGGGGCCCATGACGACGTGTCATCCCTCTGCAGGAGCACTGCTCCAATGCCGGATTGGCTGGCATCAGTTGAGATTTTGGTGGGACGAGACGTGTCGAAGAACGCCAACACTGGTGCCGTGGTGAGTTTGCGTTTGAGCTCCGCCCATTCCAGCTGGTGTGTGTGTTGCCACTGGAACTCTTTAGATTTTTTGACGAGGTGGCGCAGAGTCGTTGTGTGGGAGGCAAGGTTGGGAATGAATTTCCCTAGGAAGTTGACCATTCCAAGGAAGCGTAGGACAGCCTTCTTGTCGGCCGGCTGCAGCATGGCTGTGATGGCGCTCACCTTGTCTGCATCCGGACGGACCCCTGACCGGGAGATATGGTCCCCCAGGAACTTCAATTTGGTCTGGCCAAAGGCGCACTTGGCTCGGTTGAGGCGCAGGCCGTTTTCCCGTATGCGGGCAAAAACGCGTTGGAGACGACGTATGTGCTCTTGCGGTGTGGTGGACCAGATGATGACATCGTCCACATATACGCGCACCCCTTCGATGCCTTCCATCATCTGCTCCATGATTCTGTGGAAGACCTCGGATGCCGAGATGATGCCAAATGGCATCCGGTTGTAGCAGAATCAGCCGAAAGGGGTGTTGAAGGTGCATAGCTTTCAGCTAGACGGGTCCAGTTGGATCTGCCAAAATCCTTTAGCAGCATCCAGTTTTGTGAATATCTTCGCTTGGGCCATTTCACTGGTGATCTCCTCCCGTTTGGGTATGGGATAATGTTCCCGCATAATGTTATTATTGAGGTCTTTGGGGTCTATACAGATGCGGAGCTCGCCAGAGGGTTTCTTGACACACACCATGGAGCTGACCCATGGCGTGTGCTCCGTGACCCTGGATAGGACCCCTTGGTCCTGGAGATCCTGCAGCTGCAGCTTGAGGCGGTCTTTAAGTGGCGCAGGAACCCTGCGAGGTGCGTGAACGACCTGGATGGCGTCCGGTTTGAGGCAAATTCGGTAGGTGTATGGCAGTGTTCCCATGCCCTCGAATGCCTCCTGGTTGTGGGCGAGGAGCGATTGGAGCTGTGCGTTGAACTCTGCATCCGGGAAGTCAGACGTGCCGTCTGGAGAGAGAGAGAGAATTTGTTGCACAAGGTGGAGAGCCTTACATGCCTGTGCGCCCAGCAGGGAGTCCATCGATGAGCCAACTATCTCGAACGAGAGTGTGGCCGTGTGTGTTTTGTGTGTTAGCTGGAGCTGGCAGGATCCCATGATCGGGATAACGTTCCCGTTGTAGTCGACCATCTTGCACCGGGATGGCTGGATTGGTGGTCTGACCTTCATGGCATAGAATGCTGACCATGCTATGAGGTTGGCGGAGGCGCCAGTGTCCAGGCGGAAAGTGATCGGTTGACCGTCAGGGTGGCACTCCATTCATCAGCCGGATTGATGGCGTTGACCCGGTTTACATCAATGACAGCAACCCGGAAGGCGTCTTGGTCATCTGTGTCATCGGTTTGGATGTCGTGATGTGGAGGCTGGATGGTCCGCACGTGTCTGCGAGGTTGTCGGAGATGTGGAAGATCCACAGGTTGAGCCGCTCGACAGTAGGCAGCGTAGTGGCCCATCTTGCCACAGCCTAGGCATTGTCGGGTTTTTGCAGGACATTACCCTTTTAAATGTGCAGCTCCACAGTTGCCGCACGTCATGACGTCATGGCGTTCGTTACGCCACTCCGCATGCGCAGTTCGGTCTTGCGTCGGTGGCGCCTGCGCAGCACGTCCTCAGTGTTGCCGTAGGTTTTGGCGCGCACAAACACGGGAGGCTTCAAAAAGCGCGCGAAACGGCCGCCCTCGTCCGGGAGAAACTCGATTGCCTGGATGCGTTCGGCCTCATGGGCGGCCTGGCTTGCCGATTCGATCGCTTGGGACCCCCTCCGTGCCGATTCGGTCGCCTGAAATTGGGCGTAGCGGCTGGTCGCATTTTCATGCAGGACACAGGCTTCAACTGCAGATGCTAAGGTCAGGCCTTTAATTTTTAGAAGCTGCTGGCGTAGGCCACTGGAGGCAATGCCAAAAACGATCTGGTCCCGGATCATGGACTCAGAGGTGGTGCCGTAACCGCAGGACTGCGCGAGTATGCGGCGGTGCGTCAGGAAGGACTGAAAGAGCTCATCCTTACCTTGTAGGCGCTGCTGAAAGATATACCCCTCAAAGCTTTCATTGACCTCAACGTTGAAGTGCTGGTCGAGCTTGAGGAGGACCATGTCATATTTAGATTTGTTCTCGCCTTCCGTGAATACCAAGGAGTTGTATACATTGATGGCGTGCTGACCTGTGGTAGTGAGGAGCATGGCAATCTTTGTTTCGTCCGAGGCGCCCTGTTTTTCGTTGGCTCGCACGAACAGTTCGAATCGCTGCTTGAAGAGCTTCCAATTGGTGCCCAGGTTCCCAGCGACTTGCAACGGCTGCAGTTTGTTGTGGGTGTCCATGGCTCAGGATGGCAGATTTGCCGGTAAGTATCGATTCACTCACTGGTACCATGTGGTGTTGGGTGCTCTGAGGTACAGACAAACCAACACGGTTGCGATTGGTACAACGCAGGTTTATTCAAACTAGTTATTTACACATCTGACTTGGTACTCAGCACGTGGTGACATAGTGAGTGTCTTGTTAATGAGGTCCTGGCCTTGTCCTGTCTCCAGATGGACTGGCCAGCAGGTGTCGTGTTTCTTTTCTTTTACTGTGTCTGCTCTTGTCTGTGATTGGCTGTCGTGTTATGTGTGCTAATTGGTCTGTTGGTCTGTCTATCATGATGTGTGTGTTGTGATGTGTGTTTGAATATCATGACAGTATCTTCTGCCCAACCATCTACAGTTGCTTCATCAATGACCTTCCTTCCATCATAAGGTCAGAAGTGGGGATGTTTGTGGATGAATGCGCAATGTTCAGCACCTTTTGTGAAACCTCAGATAATGAAGCTGTCCATGTCTTAATGCTGCAGGACCTGGACAATATCCAGGCTTGGGCTGACAAGTGGCAAGTTACATTTGCACCACTCAAGTGGCAGGCAATGACCATCTCCTACAAGGGAGGATCTAACCACCGTCCCTTGACATTCAATGGCATTACCATCGCTGAATCCCCCACAATCAACATCCTGGGGATTACCCGTAATCAGAAACTGAACTAGACTAGCCATATTTTAGCCATATTAATGCTGTGGCTACCAGGGCAGGGCAAAGGCTAGGAATCCTCCGGCGAATAACTCACTCCTGACCCCACAAAGCCTGTCCACCATCTGCAAGACACAAGACAGGAGTGTAATGGAATACTCCCACTTGCCTGGATGAGTGCAGCTCCAACAATACTCAAGAAGCTCAACACCATCCAGGACAACGCAGCCCGCTTGATTGCTGCCCCTTCCACAAACATTCAAACCCTCCACCACCGATCAACATTGGCAGCCGTGTGTATACCATCTACCAGATGCACTGCAGTAACTCACCAAGGTTTCTTAGGCAACACCTTCCAAACCCACAACCACTACCATCTAGAACAGGCATTTTCGAAGTGGGGGTAGCGACCCGCGGGAGGGTTGCGGGCGGGTGTCAGGAGGGTCACGGCGCCAGCCATTGCGGCATTCCCAAACACGGGAATTCACACGCAACAGCCTCAGCAGCCAGCTTTTAACAATACCGGCTGCAAGCGGCTTTACAAATGGCGGCCGCGACCAACTAAAGAAATGCGAACGCACTGAGCATGCGTGCCCGCTCATCAGTGCGCATGCGGCCTGGGAGTGTTGGGACCTAAACCCAGGGTCAAAGTGCGATCGCAGCTTGCCAGCGGCTGACTGCGTGGTAATCACCGATGATGAACAAGGCTATGACCTCGATCTGTTTTGCATCCCTAAACAGCACTCAAATGTTCTGGAGAGAGTATATGTTCCTCATGGTTTAATCATGGATGGAACTGAATGTTTGGCAAGGGATACAATGAAAGCATGGGAAATCATCACATCGTCGCCCTCTGTGTACTGAAGTGTGGCGAAAAGTTTTTTGCTGACCTTTTAGACTACATTAAAGCATTGAATCGAAACAGTGACCAGTCAATCTCAATGGCGGTGGACTTCATCCGCTTGAAGAGTTACTGTAATGATCAGTCAACAGGGGAGCTACTCAGAGTTTACGAATTGAGGTACGAAATCCATGCTTTCCACCTCGAGAAATTATCCTCTCTGACTGATTCGTTTCCAAATGAAACTTGGATGTTAATTATGTCTTACCTTGCAGACATATTTTCAATTCTAAAAGAACTGAACCTCAAATTGCAAGGGAAGGATGATGATTGCTTCCGCACTGTGAAGAAATTGTAGCTTTCCAAAAGTCATTGAAAGTTTGGCAATTGCGAGTGCAAAGCCAAAATTACTACATGTTCCCCACACTGCTACGACACATCAAAAAAGACAGCATTAGTAAAGAAACTGTCAATGGACTGGCAAGCCTGACTCCAAATGAAGCTGACTGAACTTCAACGCCCCAGCTTTGACAGCACATTAAAAACACGGCACAAGCCAATGAAACTGTCAGCATTCTGGAGAAGTGTCTCCGAGGAGTATCCGGAGCTGAGTAAAACAAGCATTTTGTTGCTTTTGGCTTTCACAACGACCTACATTTGTGAGGTTGGATTTTCTGTCCTCACAAAGATGAAGACGGCACCAAGGAACCTGCTGAATCCTGAACCCGATATGTGCATAGCCCTCTCCTCCTGTGAACCTGATTGGAGTGAAATCGTGAGGACCAAGCAGGCTCACCTCTCGCATTAAAGGTAAGAGAAAATGGTGGGTCGCGAAGGTCAGCCGGCGTGGGTCACGAAGGTCGGCCGGCATGGGTCGCGAAGACCAGCCATCACGCCCCACCCCTATGGCCACCTACCCTCTCCCCTGTACCCCCGACCTGCAATCCATCCCACCCAACCCCAGCACCTCCACCCCCCACTCCGAGCTTCCAACCAACTTCACCTCAGGGTGTTGGCCCTGCGTTGGCAATATCAGCAGGTCTGGTCCTTGGGATAACGGCCCACAGTTCGATGAACTCTGGTGCTCCGCATCATTTGACAGAGTCCGTTTCCTACCCCGGTGTCACATTCCACAGTCCGCCAGGGGGACCCCTGCATACATGCTGGCCATTCCATCAGATAAGTCCTAGGCCATCAGGAGAGGTTGGGAGAGGAGGGGGGCTAGTGCTGGGGGTAGTGTGCGAGGATGGGTCACTCACCAGGGCAGCCCTACCACATGGATCCCCACATCTCTGGTCCAGTCCCCTGCCATCTCTGGTGGGTACCCCCAACTGTCCTGGGGGCCCTGGCCTGTGCCATCCTCCAATGCCTACACCCCACTTCATCGTTCTCCTACATGCCACTCCACTCTCTTCCCCCCCCCCCCCGCCCCCCCCCGCCGCCCCCCCACACCCCACCCACCCGGCACATCCTATGCACCCAGCCCATCCCTCACATCCTCCAGATAGATGATTGAGGCAGTTTGGAACTTGCTGAAAGGAAAAGACAGGCTTCTGTAACATTCCTCCACCATACGCTAGCGCTTAACTCAGACCTCGTCAGTCATTCTCCAATGAGCAACTAAGGAGCAGGAGCATGAAGAGTGGGGGAGGAAGAAGAAGGGGAAGGGGAGACGCAAATTAGATCAAACCTTTCTGAGCAGGCCGTCTGTGAAGAATTCATCTGAGTGCAATACGAGTAACTGCAGCCAAATTCCCCATTCATCAATTGTCCCGCACCTAACCTTGCATCTGTTATTGACCATCACAGTATCCAGTTGGCCAAAAGGCAAAAATGTATGCTACCACAATATAACTATTTCATAACAAATGTATAAAAGGAATCATTCCTTATTGCACACAAAGGCCATCTCATCATCCTTGTGCATTGGTTTAGACCCTGTCTTGCATGTGCCTTTGCCTGTCTTGGTGCTCCACTTCGACTATGGCTGGTGAAGGCTGCTCATTTTCATTGGAAGAGACAGGAGGTAGCCCCGTGGGATAACCTTGAGTAGCTTTGGGACCAGAACTCTGAGTGCACTGCACCCTCTTGGCAGTGGTGTCAGCAGACAGGCAAGAACATGAACACTGGTGGAGTGACAGGATAGGAACAGAGAACATTACAGCGCAGTACAGGCCCTTCGGCCCTCGATGTTGCGCCGACCTGTGAAACCACTCTAAAGCCCATCTACACTATTCCCTTATCATCCATATGTCTATCCAATGACCATTTGAATGCCCTTAGTGTTGGCAAGTCCACTACTGTTGCAGGCAGGGCATTCCACGCCCTTACTACTCTCTGACTAAAGAACCTACCTCTGACATCTGTCCTATATCTATCTCCCCTCAATTTAAAACTATGTCCCCTCGTGCTAGACATCACCATCCGAGGAAAAAGGCTCTCACTGTCCACCCTATCCAATCCTCTGATCATCTTGTATGCCTCAATTAAGTCACCTCTTAACCTTCTTCTCTCTAACGAAAACAGCCTCAAGTCCCTCAGCCTTTCCTCATAAGATCTTCCCTCCATACCACGTAACATTCTGGTAAATCTCCTCTGCACCCTTTCCAATGCTTCCACACCCTTCCTATAATGCGGCGACCAGAATTGCATGCAATACTCCAAATGCGGCCGCACCAGAGTTTTGTACAGCTGCAACATAACCTCATGGCTCTGAAACTCAATCCCTCAACCAATAAAAGCTAACACACCGTACGCCCTCTTAACAACCCTCTCAACCTGGGTGGCAACTTTCAGGGATCATGTACATGGACACCGAGATCTCTCTGCTCATCCACACTGCCAAGAATCTTACCATTTGCCCAGTACTCTGTCTTCCTGTTATTCCTTCCAAAATGAATCACCTCACACTTTTCTGCATTAAACTCCATTTGCCACCTCTCAGCCCAGTGCTGCAGCTTATCTATGTCCCTCTGTAACTTGTAACATCCTTCCGCACTGTCCACAACTCCACCGACTTTAGTGTCATCTGCAAATTTACTCACCCATCCTTCTACGCCCTCCTCCAGGTCATTTATAAAAATGACAAACAGCAGTGGCCCCAAAACAGATCCTTGTGATACACCACTAGTAACTGGACTCCAGTCTCAACATTTCCCATCCACCACCACCCTTTGTCTTCTTCCAGCTAGCCAATTTCTGATCCAAACTGCTAAATCACCCTGAATCCCATGCCTCCGTATTTTCTGCAGTAGCCTACCGTGGGGAACCTTATCAAACGCTTTACTGAAATCCATATACACCACATCAACTGCTTTACCCTCATCCACCTGTTTGGTCACCTTCTCAAAGAACTCAATAAGGTTTGTGAGGCACAACCTACCCTTCACAAAACCGTGTTGACTATCTCTAATCAAATTATTCCTTTCCAGATGATTATACATCCTATCTCTTATAAACCTTTCCAAGATTTTTCCCACAACAGAAGTAAGGCTCACTGGTCTATAGTTACCGGGGTTGTCTCTACTCCCCTTCTTGAACAAGGGGACAACATTTGCTATCCTCCAGTCTTCTCGCACTATACCTGTAGACAAAGATGACTTAAAGATCAAAGCCAAAGGCTCAGCAATCTCCTCCCTAGCTTCCCAGAGAATACTAGGATAAATCCCATCCAGCCCAGCGGACTTATCTATTTTCACACTTTCCAGAATTGCTAACACCTCCTCCTTATGAACCTCAAGCCCTTCTAGTCTAGTAGGCTGAATCACAGTATTCTCCTCGACAACATTGTCTTTTTCCTGTGTGAATACTGACGAAAAATATTCATTTAGCACCTCTCCTATCTCCTCGGACTCCAAGCACAACTTCCCACTACTGTCCTTGACTGGCCCTACTCTTACCCTAGTCATTCGTTTATTCCTGACATATCTAGAGAAAGCTTTAGGGTTATCTTTGATCGTACCTGCCAAAGACTTCTCATGTCCCCACCTGGCTCTTCTTAGCTCTCTCTTTAGGTCCTTCCTAGCTAACTTGTAACTCTCGAGCACCCTAACTGAACCTTCATGTCTCACCTTTACATAAGCCTCCTTCTTCCTCTTGACAAGTGTTTCGACTGCTTTAGTAAACCACGGTTCCCTTGCTCGACCACTTGCCTGACAGGTACATACTTATCAAGGACACGAAGTAGCTGTTCCTTGAACAAGCTCCACATTCCCAATGTGCCCATCCCCTGCAGTTTTCGTCTCCATCCGATGTATCCTAAGTCTTGCCTCATCGCATCATAATTGCCTTTCCCCCAGATATAACTCTTGCTCTGTGGTATATACCTATCCCTTTCCATCACTAAAGTAAACTTAATCGAATTGTGATCACTATCACCAAAGTGCTCACCCACCTCCAAATCTAACACCTGCCCTGGTTCATTACCCAGTACCAAATCCAATATGGCTCGCCTCTCGTTGGCCTATCTACCTTCCTGAGTGAGGAAAACAGGTTTGTGCTCCATAGAAACTGTCATTTCCCCAGGGTAGCATTTCAGAAATGCTAGTAATCTGTTAGAGGATCGATTACTGGACTTCTGTGACATCCCACAGATGCCTCTGGCCAAGATAATCCAATTTATGGCAGTAAACTGGCCTTGCATGACAGCAGTGTAACCTTCCACTGCAAGCACTCAAAGGTTAAGTGGGGATGTCTTGTGTTGCATGGAAGCTATGACATTGACGATCATACACTCCACTATGTTGCATCCACATGTGCAGAAACTAAGTCGATCACACTTCCATGGTTTCACATTCTCACAAAGCCCTCTGCCAAGTTAATGCCAAATTCCTTCATATATCTTAACATTGACCATAGGTTCCCTAGTAGGTTTTCCAATGAACCCAAGCATGTTACTGTGCATTACCATCAGTATTATTTTGCAGGTTGCCCAGTATAACGTTCATCTGAGTCTCTGCGAGCAACCTGACTCTCTGGTGAATAATACCTGCACTCGCCTCGTTCCTTGCCCTGGGGCAGGCCACTCTTGCCCAGTGTCTCACTCATGTAGATCCCTCATCTGTGCTCTCCTCTAAGCCATACACTGTGTCTGAACCAGAAAGAGTGGCTGTGAAAATCAAATCGAGTGTTGACCAATCTTCACCATCATTGTTGTCTTACTGTCCATCCGCTGCCTGGTCAGATTGTGCTTATTATCTGAAAGGAGAAAAGCACAAGTGCACGGTTGGGGTGTAGCAAGGGGAAGGAGAGGGAAAGGTAAGAGGTGTATACTTACATCATATTCAACTTAGAAAGCAGATGGGGCGAAGGAGAGATGGGATGTGTGAAGGAGTATTATTAGGTGTTCATTGGGGTTCAGCTCCTCAGCTGGCCATGGGCTGAGTGATAAGCCTCCCAATAATGGTCAGCGCTGACTCCTCGTTGGGAGTTAATACATGAAAGTGAGAAGGTCCTCCTCCAGTTGAATCCTGCAGCCTCTGCTTGTGTATTACCCTGTCCTGCAAGAGAGAGAGAAGTGCATCAATGGGGTCAGTTTGGGTGATGCAAGTGTCATATTGAGTAATGAGCTGATGGTGCGTAGCCAGTAAGATTAGGGTATGAGGCATGCAGGAGTGCTCAGTGTATGAAGGTGAGGTGAATATATGAATGTCAAGTATGAGCTCCGATAGATAAGGGTTTGTTGGTGGGTGAGTGATGGAGGTCTGGTGAATTAAGCAGTGTCTAAGGCTGTTGGTAAGAAATGGCATTTGACGGTACATTCACTACCCTTGTCCACTGGTGTGAGTTCATTCAAGTTTTGCTGCACCATGTTTAGGTGCTTGGGATCCCTGGCTTTTAGCTCCATAGCTGTCTGCTCCCACTATTTTCTGGGTATGTGTCTTGAGGGTCTCTTGTGAATAGAACCTCGCTCCTCCTTTTCACCTCCTGCATTAAGGCCTCTAACGCAACATTCAAAACATTTTAGCCCACTCGCTTCCAGTTTCCCAGGCCAGAGTCACTTCCTGCATACTTCCAACCTTCTCCAACTGCAATGCAGCTCCCTTTGAAGGAGGTGAAAGTTAGCTTAAAGCAGTTTACACCATAGCTTTAAGTGGCATTAACCCCTCACAATATAGGCACCCTGCTGATGTGTCCAGCGAATGAACTGCACAGTTAGTGCTAACTGGATGCCAAAATCATTAAAATAAGCAGGTTGCACTACGTCAGCATGCTGCTTGAGTTAATCACGCATCATGATCTCTGATTTTGAGGACAATCCAATTGATTTCTTGAAATGTTCTGTGTTTCTTTAATTTTAAAATATGTCAATCTTTCAGAGACAAGTCCTGAAGTGTTTTGATGATGTAATTGTGCGTTAGTTTTCGCTGGGTTATAATTATTTTAAGCACAATTATAAAGGAAATGGAAAAATCTGTGTAATGGATCGTAGCATTTCAAGTGCAAATTACACTCAGCACAAAGTGAGTTTCTGGAACCTGTAAAGCAAATTAAAAAATATATCACTATAAGCCGCCCACAAATGTGGCTGATCCCTAAAATCAAATTATTTACCATTGGAAAAGTTTCCATTAATTCTGCCCATTTACGAGCTGGTTCTTTCGGGTGTAAATTTTGGAATATATATACTTTTAAAATCTGTTACAAAACTGTACATGCGCACATGGGGAGGCGGTGGCATAGCGGTATTGTCACTGGACTGGTAAACCAGAGACCCAGAGGAATGCTCTGGGACCCAGGTTCAAATCCCACCACTGCAGATGGTGAAATTTGACTTCAATAAAAGAAATCTGGAATGAGAAGTCTAACGATGACCATGAAACCATTGTTGATTGGCGTAAAAACCCATCTGGTTCACTAATGTCCTTTAGGGAAGGAAATCTGCCATCCTTACCTGGTCTGGCCTACATGTGACTCCCAGACCCACAGCAATGTGGTTGACTCCGAACTGCCCCCTCAAGGGCAATTAGGGATGGGCAATAAATGCGGCGCCAGGACCCATGAACGAATAAAAAAATAAAAAAACTGGCAGAAGCCTCAGTACAGATTTTAAAGTAATTTTCAGCTATAAGAAATCAGTTACTCACAGGTTCAGGAGATGGAAACAAAGTTGGAGCCTCTACTTCACTATCCATAGCCGCAGACTGGAACCTGCAGCTGAAGTGCACATTGCTACAGCAGCCTGGATCCCTGGGTGAATGGTAACACACCACCAGCACTCACAGGTTCCAGAGCAGACACTCTGATTAAGAACATTTATTTTTTGTGATAAACCTATTTTCAGCTTGTTATGCATCTGGGATTGCATCCCTGATGGTTAAGCGTCACATGATGGACAGTGATGTCAGCAGAGTATTTGAGCAGGCTTTGCAGTTCTCCATCTTAGATTGTATGAGCAAAAGGAAGAGGAATCTGGGCACTACGTTCATCTTGATCATCTGCATCCTCCCCGCCAGGGAGTGGGAGTACACCCTGATAGACATCAATTCAGATGAGACGCTGAGAAGCAGTGAACTGATGCTTTAATAAGCTAAATATGTGCCGACCTGTAGCTCCTCCCGCACTGCAGGGCTGATCCAGGTCAACAGGCTTTATACCTCCATAGCTGGGTGGAGCCACAGGCGGAGCCAACAACAGCACCAATAACAACATTCCAACAGTACAACAGCAACAACCAATAACAGAACAGCAATAACAATAAGTATATACAACAGTGGAGATAACAATACTAATAGAACAGTAGAACATATATACACCAGCCTTTCGTAGCCATACATGGCTCACCACATTCATCTCCCATTAAATAAAAGTCCGGCGGGGGTGAAAGGGACTCATAAGTTCAGTCACACAGGAGGATGAATTGTTCGCTGCGAACGCCTCAGCTGGGAGACTTCTAGACCGTACGGCCAGAAGGACGGCCTTCCAGACCGTAGCATTCTCCCTCTCCACCTGCCCGTTCCCCCGGGGGTTGTAGTTGGTAGTCCTGCTCGAGGTGATGCCCTTACTGAGCAGGTACTGACGCAGTTCCTCACTCATAAAAGAGGAACCGCGATCACTATGTATATAGACGGGGAAACCAAACAGGGAGAAAGTGCTGTGCAGGGCCTTGATGACAGTGGCAGAGAACGTATCAGGACAAGGAATTGCAAACGGGAAGCGGGAGTGCTCATCAACATCGTTGAGAAAGTACACATTACGGTCAGTGGAGGGGAGTGGCCCTTTGAAGTCCATGCTGAGGCATTCAAAAGAGTAGGAGGCCTTCACCAGGTGAGCCTTGTCCGTTCGATAGAAGTGCGGCTTGCACTCTGCACAGATTTGGCAATCCCTGGGCACAGCCCTGACATCCTCAGTGGAGTAGGGCAGGTTGCGGGCCTTGACGAAGTGAAGAAGCCGGGTGACCCCCGGGTGACAGAGGTTGTTGTGGATGGCCCGCAACCGGTCTGTTTGCGCGCTGGCGCATATACCGCAGGACAGGGCATCTGGGAGCTCATTGAGCTTCCCAGGGCGATGCAAGATGCCGTAGTTATAGGTGGAGAGTTCGATTCTCCACCGTAAAATCTTGTCGTTCTTAATCTTGCCCCGCTGCGTGTTATTAAACATGAAGGCAACTGACCGTTGGTCTGTGAGGAGAGTGAATCTCCTGCCGGCCAGGTAATGCCTCCCGTGTCGCACAGCTTCCACAATGGCTTTCGCCTCCTTCTCGATGGAGGAGTGTCAAATCTCGGAGGCATGGAGAGTCCGAGAAAAAAAGGTGACAGGCCTTCCTGCCTGGTTGAGGGTAGCGGCCAGGGCAAAGTCAGACACATCGCTCTCCACCTGGAATGGAAGGGATTCATCCACAGCGTGTATCGTGGCCTTGGCAATGTCGGCTCTGATGCGGTTGAAAGCCAAGCGGGCATCAGCCGTCAGGGGAAAAATGGTGGACTTAATGAGTGGGCGGGCCTTGTCCGCGTAGTTGGGGACCCACTGAGCATAATACGAGAAAAGCCCCAGGCATCATTTCAGGGCCTTGGGGCAGTGGGGAAGAGGGAGCTGGAGAAGGGGACGCATGCAGTCGGGGTCGGGCCCTAGGACACCGTTTTCCATGACATAGACAAGGATGGCTAGCCGGGTTGTGCAGAAAACGCATTTCTCCTTATTGTAGGTGAAATTAAGGAGTCGGGAGGTGTGGAGGAATTTGTCTAGGTTCGCGTCATGGTCCTGCAGGTCATGGCCACAGATGGTGACATTATCCAAGTACGGGAACGTGGCCCGCAGCCCGTACTGGTCCACCATTCGGTCCATTGTTCATTGGAAGACCGAAACCCCGTTGGTGACGCCGAAGGGGACCCTGAGGAAATGGAAGAGGCGGCCATCTGCCTCGAAGGCAGTGTACTGGCGGTCTTCCGGCCGGATAGGGAGCTGGTGGTACGCGGACTTCAAGTCTACCGTAGAGAAGACTCGATACTACGCAATCTGATTGACCATATCAGATATGCGTGGGAGGGGGATACGCATCGAGCTGTGTGTATCGGTTGATCGTCTGACTGTAGTCGACTACCATCTGGTTCTTTTCTCCGGTCCGGACGACCACCACTTGCGCTCTCTAGGGGCTGTTGCTGGCCTCGATGATCCCTTCCTCAGGAGCCGCTGAACCTCTGACCTGATAAAGGCCTTGTCCTGAGCACTGTACCGTCTGCTCCGGGTGGCGACGGGCTTACAGTCTGGGGTGAGGTTCGCAAAGAGCAAGGGAGGGGCGACCTTCAGAGTCGCGAGGCTGCAGATCGTGAGAGGGGGCAGGGGTCTCCCTGTGATGAACGGTTACTGCCTTATCATCATGTAAGGTGATGTCCCCTTTAAGACCAGGCTTGGAACCCTGGGGACTCCGCCTCTGGCTCCGCCCATCTGGGAGCCATACATAAAGGCCTGCCTCATGGTCTGTATAGCAGTCAGCTCTCGCCCAAATCTGTAGCATAGTTATTAGCCTAATAAAGCCTTCTTTACAGTTTAATCTCTAAGCATCATTATTGAGGGTACCTCAATTTATTAGGCTAAACTAGATTCAGGATGGACGCAGGCCTAAAACCAGAGAAGCTCAATCTGGAAGCACGAACAGCGGAGGCAAAGGAAATTTTTAAATACTGGCTGCGGTGCTTTGAGGCCTACCTGGACTCCGCAGAGACTCCCATCCTGGGGCCACGCAAGCTGCGTCTACTCCACACCCGGGTGAGTCACAGAATCTCCGCCACGCTCGAAAAGGCGACGATTTATGAGGAAGCGATTGAGTTGCTCCGCAAGCGGTTTGTCAAACCCGTCAATGAGGTGCACGCCCGGCATCTGCTCTCTACCTGCCGGCAGCGCTCGGGGGAATCGCTCGATGAGTTTGTTGAGAAACTCACCACGCTGGCCAGGGACTGTGACCATCAGGATGTGACAAGGGAAGTCCATATGAACCTGCACATCAGAGATTCTTTCGTGTCCGGCATCCGCTCGACCTACATCCGGCAGCGACTGCTCGAAAACGGGGCAAAAGACCTCCAGGAGACGCTAACGCTCACCTCCTCGCTGGAGGTGGCCCGACATAACTTGGGTACGTACCCCGCAGACTCTGCCAGCCCCCCCCGGACTTCCTCAGAATCGCCCGTAGTACAGGCCTGCGCCACGCGGCGACCCGCTCACCATGGGGGCACACCTTGCTACTTCTGCGGGCAGGGCCAGCACCCACGCCCACGCTGCCCAGCCCGCTCCGCGATCTGCAGCGACTGCGGGAAGAAAGGGCACTTTGCGAGGGTCTGCCTGGCCAGACCCAGGGGCCAGAAAAATAAAGAACAGCCGGCCCGAAAATCAGGCTCTCAGGCCCGCAGGCCTCGCAATGCTGCTGCGCACCGACCTGACACGTCCTCTTCTGACGCGTCATCAGCCTCGTGCGAATCATGGGAGCGGCCATCTGGTCGGCGGCCATCTTCTCGACCCGACACGTGCGACCAACGGCAGCGGCCATTTTACGACTCCGACTACCCGCGACTGGGTGCGATCACCCTCGATCAAACTCGGCCAAAACACCTGCAGAACTCCATGATGCAGGTCCAGGTCAACGGGCACGACACTGCATGCCTCTTCGACTCCGGGAGCACGGAGAGCTTTATCCACCCTGAAACCGTAAGGCGCTGCTCCCTACGCACCCATCCCACATCCCAAACCATAGCCCTCGCATCTGGGTCCCACTCGGTACAACTCACGGGGTACTGTATTGCGGATCTCTCGATCCAGGGTGCCAAATACACCCGTTTCAAATTTTATATCCTCCCTTACCTCTGTGCCCCCCCTGCTGCTCGGACTGGATTTCCAATGCAGCCACCGAAGCCTGACACTGAAGTTCGGCGGACCCTTGCCCCCCCTCACGGTGTGCTGCCTTGCGACACTGAAAGTCGCACCCCCCTCGCTATTCGCTAACCTCACTCCCGACTGTAAGCCCGTCGCCACCAGGAGCCGGCGCTACAGTGCCGAAGATATGGCTTTTATCAGGTCAGAGGTCCAGCGTTTACTGGGAGAGGGGGTCATCGAGGCTAGCAACAGCCCTTGGAGAGAGCAAGTGGTGGTAGTCCGGTCCGGGGAGAAGAAACGGATGGTCGTGGATTATAGCCAGACCATAAACTGATTCACGCAGCTTGATGCGTACCCCCTTCCTCGCATCGCGGAAATGGTAAATCGGATCGCCCAATACCGAGTCTTTTCCACGGTTGACCTCAAATCTGCCTACCACCAGCTCTCCATCCGACCAAAAGACCACCTCTATACTGCCTTCGAAGCAGCCGGCCGGCTCTTCCACTTCCTCAGGGTCCCCTTTGGTGTCACAAATGGGGTCTCCGTCTTTCAAAGGGCGATGGACCAAATGGTGGACCAGTACGGTTTGTGGGCTACATATCCGTACTTGGACAATGTCACCATCTGCGGCCATGATCAGCAGGACCATGACGCTAACCTCAAAAAGTTCCTCCAGACCGCCCGAGCCCTTAACCTGACCTATAACGAGGGCAAATGCGTTTTCCACACCACCCGGCTGGCCATCCTCGGCTATGTCGTGGAAGAAGGGGTCCTAGGTCCCGACACCGACCGCATGCGCCCCCTTAAGGAACTCCCTCTCCCCCGCAGCCTCAAGGCCCTCAAACGGTGCTTGGGGCTTTTCTCCTATTACGCCCAGTGGGTCCCCAAGTGTGCGGACAAAGCCCGCCCACTCCTAAAGACCACCACTTTTCCCCTCTCGGCTGAGGCTCAATCGGCCTTCAACCGCATCAAGGCCGACATCATCAAGGCCGCCATGCACGCGGTGGACGAAACCATCCCTTTCCAGGTAGAGAGCGATGCATCAGACATCGCCCTGGCTGCTACCCTCAATCAAGGAGGCAGACCAGTCGCGTTCTTCTCCCGAACCCTCACCGCCTCCGAGATTCGACACTCTGCAGTCGAAAAGGAGGCACAAGCCATTGTGGAGGCTGTGCGGTGCTGGAGACACTACCTCGCCGGTAGCATGTTTACCCTCGTCACCGACCAATGGTCGGTCGCCTATATGTTCGATAACACGCAACGGGGCAAAATAAAAAACGATAAAATTTTGAGGTGGAGGATCGAACTCTCCACCTACTCGTACAATATCAAGTATCGTCCAGGGGAGCTCAACGAGCCCCCAGATGCCCTGTCCCGCGGCACATATCCAACGCGCAGGAGGACCGCCTGCAAGCCATCCACAATGACCTCTGCCACCCGGGGGTTACCTGGCTCATCCATTTCATCAAGTCCCGCAACCTACCTTACTCAACCAAGGAGGTCAAGGCCATGGTCAGGGCCTGCCAGGTCTGTGCGGAGTGCAAACCGCACTTCTATCGGCCAGACAAGGTTCGGCACGTGAAGGCCTCGGGCCCCTTTGAGCGACTGAGCGTGGACTTCAAGGGGCCCCTCCCGTCCACCAACCGTTATGCCTATTTCCTCACCGTGATCGATGAGTTCTCCCGTTTCCCATTCGCCATTCCCTGCACCGACATGACCTCAGCCACGGTGATTAAGGCACTGCACAGCATCTTCACCCTGTTCGGTTTCCCTGCTTATATCCACAGAGACCGGGGTACATCGTTCATGAGCGATGAACTGCGTCAGTATCTGCTCAGCAAAGGCATCGCCTCGAGCAGAACGACCAGCTATAACCCACGGGGAAACGGGCAGGTGGAGAGGGAGAACGCGACCGTGTGGAAGGCTGTCCTTCTGGTCCTGCGGTCGAGAAATCTCCCAACCACCCGCTGGCAGGAGGTCCTACCCGATGCCCTACACTCCATTAGGTCACTCCTCTGCACGGCCACAAATGAGACCCCTCATGAGCGATTGTTTCTCTTCCCCAGGAAGTCTACCTCCGGGGTCTCGCTTCCACCTTGGCTGACGGCTCCGGGACCTGTTCTTCTCCGGAGGCACGCGAGGAGCCATAAAACGGACCCCCTAGTTGAAAAGGTCCGACTGCTCCACGCCAACCCCAATTACGCCTACGTGGAGTACTCCGACGGCAGGCAAGATACGGTTTCCCTCCGGGATCTGGCGCCCGCTGGATCCTCCACCACAGACGCCCCTTCCCGCGCCGCTCCCCTGCAGGACCCGTCGCCCCCTTCAACACACCCCCTTCCGGCCCTACCACCCGTTGGTGAGCTCCTACCGTGCGCCCCCCCTTGCACCCCCCCTTTACACACCCCGCCGGCGCCGGCTCCGCTACCCCCGGCCCTGCCTAGTTCCTCTGCCCCGACCCGGACCGAAGCTCCGACCGCTGTGCTCCCGGATGTGCCCTCAACCGGGACGTCCGTGCCCGCCGCACCACCGCCCGAACTGAGGAGATCGAGGAGGACGATCCGGCCGCCGAGACGGATGGACCTATGATGGCACTTCACCCCCGCCGGACTCCTTTTTAAACAGGGGGTGAATGTGATGAACGGTTACTGCCTTATCATCATGTAAGGTGATGTCCCCTTTAAGACCAGGCTTGGAACCCTGGGGACTCCGCCTCTGGCTCCGCCCATCTGGGAGCCATACATAAAGGCCTGCCTCATGGTCTGTATAGCAGTCAGCTCTCGTCCAAATCTGTAGCATAGTTATTAGCCTAATAAAGCCTTCTTTACAGTTTAATCTCTAAGCATCATTATTGAGGGTACCTCACTCCCAAATTTCAGTGTTAGGCTTCTGAGGTTGCACTGGAAATCTAACCCGAGCAGGAGGGGTGCGCAGAGATGAGGGTGGATGTAGATCTTAAAGTTAGTGTACTCTACGCCTTGTATTGATACGTTTGCGACGCAATACCCCCTGATCTGTACGGAGTGCAAACCGGACGTGAGGGATATAGTCTGCGAGACGGGGAGGACCTGTAGGGCACAGCACCTCACCATATCCGGGTCGACAAAACTACCTGTGTTCCCGGAGTCGAAGAGACAGGACACCTCCTGCCCGTTGAGTATGACGGCCATCATCGCATTTCGCAGATGGTAAGGCCGGGACTGGTCGAGCTGGACCGAGCTGAGGTAATGCGGAGGACTATCTGTGGCAGCAGCACGATCACAAAATGGCGGCGTCGACGATGTCGGCCAAGATGGCGGCGTCCACTGGTCGCACGTGGCGGGCCGTGGCAGCACCGACGACCAAGATGGCGTCCTCCACGGGTCGCACGCAGCGGATGATGTGTCGGAAGGGGGCGGTCCCGGCAGGCACGATGCCACGTTGTGGGGTCTGTGAGCCTCAGGCCGACCGGCTTTTGATTTTGGGGCTTTAGAGCGGCTCAGACATACCTGCGCAAAATTACCTTTCTTGCCGCATCCATTACACAGCGCTGCCGGGGATGCTGGCCTTGCCCGCAGAAATAACAGCAAGGTCCCCCGGAGCTGGCTGGCAGCCGTGCGACGCAGGAGTGAGATACGCCTGGGTCGGGTGATGGCTTCGCCTCTGAGGTCCCTGAGGATGCCGCGTGGTCGGACGGGAAGGCCTCGATGCTCTGGAAAGCCACTTCTAATGAGGTTGCCATCTTCACTTTAGCCTCGAGGTCGAGAGCCCCTTTCTCGAGGAGACGCTGCCGGACATAGCTGGACCAGACTCCAGCCACATAGGTGTCCTGAATCATTAACTCCGAATGCTCCGATGTAGTGACCGCCTGGCAGTTACAACTGCGGGCGAGTACCCTCAACTCGCGAAGATGCTCCGCGAGCGACTCACCCTGGCGCTGACGCCGCGTGGTGAGTAGGTGTCGGACAAGGACCTTGTTGACCGGCCTCACAAACTGTTCCTTGAGTACATCTACAGCCTCTGTATACGAGCCCACATCTCGGATTAACTGGAAGATCCGGTGGCTCACCCGGGCGTTGAGGGGACATTGCTTGAGTGCCGGGGACACAGCAGCAGTCGAGGATTCGAGGTAGGCCTCGAAGCAGCTGAATCAATGCTCAAAGATAGCCGGCGCTTCAGTGGCCTGTGGGTCCAGTTCGAGACGTTCAGGTTTGAGGGCAGCATCCATTATCAGAATTTTAGCTTATTATGTTGATAAACATCAATTCAGACGAGACGCTGAGAACCATAGAATCATAGAAGTTTACAGCATGGAAACAGGCCCTTCGGCCCAACCAGTCTATACCGCCCAGTTTTTACCATTAAGCTAGTCCCAGTTGCCCGCACTTGGCCCATAACCCTCTATACCCATCTTACCCATGTAACTATCTAAATGCTTTTTAAAAGACACAATTGTACCCGCCTCTACTACTACCTCTGGCAGCACATTCCAGACACTCACTACCCTCTGAGTGAAGATATTGCCCCTCTGGGCCCTTCTGAATCTCTCCCCTCTCACCTTAAACCTATGCCCTCTAGTTTTAGACTCCCCTACCTTTGGGAAAAGATGTTGACTATCTACCTTATCTATGCCCCTCATTATTTTATAGACCTCTATAAGATCACCCCTAAGCCTCCTACGCTCCAGGGAAAAAAGTCCCAGTCTATCCAGCCTCTCCTTATAACTCGAACCATCAAGTCCCGGTAACATCCTAGTAAATCTTTTCTGCACTCTTTCTAGTTTAATAATATCCTTTCTATAATAGGGTGACCAGAACTGCACTCAGTATTCCAAGTGTGGCCGTACCAATGTCTTGTACAACTTCAACAAGACGTCCCAACTCCTGTATTCAGGAGTTAGGACGGGTTAACTCGGGTTAGAAGCAGTTTAATAAGCTTTAATAAGGGTTTAATAAGCTAAATATGTGCCGACCTGTAGCTCCTCCCGCACTGCAGGGCTGACCCAGGTCAACAGGCTTTATACCTCCACAGCTGGGCGGAGCCACAGGCGGAGCCAACAGCAGCACCAATAATAACATTCCAACAGTACAACAGCAACAACCAATAACGGAACAGCAATAACAATAAGTATATACAACAGTGGAGATAACAATACTAGTAGAACAGTAGAACATATACAACAGCCTTACATAGCCATACGTGCCTCACCACACGCCCCACCTCAGCAGGTCCTTTTTAATTTCCTCCTGCAGGGTGGCCACGTTCTAGTTGTGGACTTGTCTCCAATTGTGGGTGATTTGGATCCCCAGGTAGCGGAATTTGTTCTAGGCCAGTTTAAATGGCATTCCCTCTCGCTCTGCCCCTCTCCCTTGTGGGTTCACTGGGAAGGTTTCACTTTTGCTCAAGTTGAGTTTGTAGCCCAAGCAGGCTCCAAACTCTTTCAAGAGCACCATGATTCCTTCCATGCTGCCTGGATCTTGAGCTTTATGCCCTCTTTGAGCTCTTTCTGCTCTCGGGTTAGGAATTTCCACCAGTTGTCGTCGGACAAGGGGGAATTCCTTGCTCGGCTCATTGGCCCTCTCTTTCTGTTGTGGCCAAGGCCTTTTCGCCTCATGGGCCCATTGTCTCGTCCGTTGGTTTCTCTGCGTTACTATTGTCTCTCGTCTCTTTGCAGCCACTGGTGCAGCTGTTGCCTGGCATTTCGATTGAATCCAGAGTATGGGCACCTCCATACCTTTTCTCTTTGCAGCAACAAAAAAATGTCCCACTGCCAGATACCACTCTTAAATATATCAAGGAATATATTTAAAGCAAAATATTTTTCAAAATTGTTTTGTAAAACGCTGTCGAATTGTGCTGGTTCATGGCAGGTTTTACATTAAGCAAGATGCAATGAGCTTGAGCAAAAACCTGAGGGGAGAAAAAAACCTTCTGAAAACTCGTGCAATTTTGATGCAATTCATGGCTGGATCACTGATCATGCCCAAAGTGGAAACTCTACTTGTAATAATATCAATGAGTTATTAAGATTTTCAGCTGAATCCCAACTTGATTTATGAAAACTGCTTTCATTTTATTGTTGGGTATTGTCAAGTTTCACAGGAAATTAAAGAGAAGTGGTTTGATGAGCCATATTATATGTTCAGAATGAGGTTTGAGAAGGCCAGGAAATCAGACAGGAATTCTTTGTGACAAATCCCTGGTTTGATTTGTACTGCATGTAATCATCCAGCCACCTTCAAAGTATTCTTGTACTGAATGTGCGAGAGTTTCATTAAAACCCTAATCCTGTGTAAATGAAAAGAATCACACTGGGAATGTCTGTGTTTTAAGTTTGTCCAGATAAAGTGAATGGAAAAGGCAAACAATTTGTTTCAGGAAATTAATATTTAAAGCATGTGTCTTTGCATTTTTCATTAGTGCAACCAAAATCTTAAAATACATATCCCTCCTATTTGATCCTTTGCTGGACAGAGGCACATGCAAAGAAACAGGCTCACTTGTACTGGAGGTGGACCATCAGTTCTTTGTAGACATATTTACAGGCTCAGGCATGCCAAATGAGAAAGACTAAAATCAAGTGTCCTGGATCCTCTGCCCCTCGGCGCTGGATTCGCAAATTGTGATCGGGCGGAGAATCAGGTGCCCGGCCAAAATCTAGGTTCAAGTTGGCCGGTATGCTCCAACCCCACCGCCAGTGGGAGGATGCTTAGCGGGCCCACACCAGAGTCTCTGGGCCCTCGTGATTCTACGGTACTTTGGGTTGGGAATTACGTCGGCAAGATTCACCTAACGTGAAACTAACCTGATGGACCTCATGGTGGGCCAAGGGGATAGCTCTTTAACAGAGTTGCCCTCAAAATCCATCCGAGGCCCACCCTCCCTCCCCACAATGCACGCCCTACCCACCCCTCCTCTACCAAACTCCCCCACTAACCCCCCCCCCCCCCGCCCCAGAGACATCTAAAATGGGAGATTCCCCTAACTAAATGGACCCACACAGAGACTGCCTCATTAGAGGGCCCGCCCCCCACAGGGACCCCTGTGGCAAATCCCCCCGGACCCCCTAATGAAAGGGACCCCCCCCCCCAGAAAGACCCACTAACTAGAGGGACCCTCCAGGAACCCCCTAACTAGAGCCCCCCCCCCCCCCCCCCCCACAGAGCTCTCCCAGGAAAGAGACCCTTGTCTGGAAGCTAGAAAGCAATCCAGAAGGGGCAGTGACAAAGCATACAGTTGTAACACTTACCTGGAAGCACCACATGTCCATTCCTGGAAAGAGTGTGACCTGTGTTTAAACCCCTCCGATCCATTAGCTGTAAGTCATTCATTCATTTTAGGTAGTGGGCTGTGAGTGGCAGCTTCCAAAAACCAGCTGTGAGCCATGCTCCATTTATCTTCTTCATGGATGAGGAAGTCTAAGTGGTGAAACAACAATATTTACTAATATCAACCAGATCAAAGAGAGTTAAGTGCATTCCAATCATGCCCCTTCATGCTTGAGTGATTTTGAAATGCTGAGCTGGAAATTGACAGCACTTAACTCTCTTTTTCTGTTCCTTGCAGATAAAACACTGCTTTCTCATGATGGGCAATTCTTCTTTTCCTTTGTCTTTTTCTGCTGCCTTCCACAGTATTTGCATCCTTCCCTTCTTCTGCAATTGTTCAGCTCTTTAGACCTGGCCAAAATAATGTATTTGGCCAACATAATGTATCTCCTGGTCTGCTTTGGCATACATATTCACTAGCTAACATTTTATCGCATTCTTGAGCATCAGTTTCTCATCTTTTAATAGACTTGCTCTCATTGATCGGTCTTACACATTAAAGATTAACCTAACTCTTTTAGCTCTCCATATTCAGATGCTTCTGCAAGCTCTGTTATTGCAGTCTCATACTGTTCGATGGTCTTATTTTCACACTGAACTCTAGTGTTGAATACATAATGTTTGTAGGTTTTAGATTAGAGATTATAGAATTTACAGTGCAGAAGGAGGCCCAGTCAGCCCTTCGAGTCTGCACCAGCCCTTGGAAAGAGCACCCTACCTTAAATCCAAGCGCCCACCCTATCCCCGTAACCTGGCCTAACCTTGTTGACACGAAGGGGCGATTTACCATGGATAATCCACCTAACTTTCACATCTTTGGACTGTGGGAGGAAACCGGAGAAACCTGAGGAAACCCACGCAGATACGGGGAGAAAGTGAAAACTCCACACAGACAGTTACCCGAGGCCAGAATTGAACCCAGGTCCCCGATGCTGTGAGACAGCAGTGCTAACCACTGTGCCGCCCCTATGTTCATATGTAAGATACACAAGGTTCAAAACGTGCATTCAGTATGTTCGAAATATCTGCTGTTTGTTTTCTTAGCTCACCCGTTAGATTTAAACTTTGTAGCAGTATCTTCCGAGCAGTGTTTGACGGCTCGGTATTGACAAGGTGGACATCGAAAGGATGTTTCCTCTTGTGGATGAGTCCAGAAGTAAGGGACACTGTTTTTTTTTTTCTTTTTTAAATTTTGTGTACCCAATTAATTTTTCCAATTAAGGGGCAATTTAGCGTGGCCAATCCATCTAGCCTGCACATCTTTGGGTTGTGGGGGCGAAACCCACGCAAACACGGGGAGAATGTGCAAACTCCATACGGACAGTGACCCAGAGCCGGGATCGAACCTGAGACCTCGGCGGCCGTGAGGCTGCAGGGCTAACCCACTGGGCCACCGTCCTGCCCTGGGACACTGTTTTTAAATTAGGGGTCGCCCTGCTAGACCAGAGATGAGGAGAATATTTTTTCTCTCTCAGGGGGTCGTGCGACTTTGAAACTCTCTTCCTCAGAAGATAGTGGGATCAGGATCACCAAATGTTTTAAGGCAGAAGTAGATGGATTCTTCTTGGGCAAGGGAATCAAAGTTTATCGGGGCTAGCTGGGGAATGTGGAGCTCAGCACAGGCGGATCAGCCATGATCTTGTTGAATGGCAGAGCAGACTCGAGGGGCCGAATGGCCAACTTCTGTCCTATTTCGTATGTTCGCCTGTGGCTAATGTCATCAGTTCAGGCTTGTTAATTAAATCTGTTATAATCTTCGAGCTTCACCACATTAAGTGGTAAAACTGCTAGTTTTGCCAAGCATCACTATTCAGCTCGACTGGAGATGGTGATGGAAAATCTACTGCAGCCATTTCACTCACTCTGCAATTTATTCACAGCCATTGTTTGTGTTACTTTTGTTCTTTTTCTGCAGCTTTGTGCTTTTCCTGAACTTCTTACTGTGCAGCTTTGTTTTTCAGATTGGAACATCTATGTGTGGTTTTCTGAGCTGTGTGTCCTCTGCAACATTTCCCGGCATAAAAAATTTATTTTTTCTTCACTTCCTGACACGATGTTTCATGTATAAGGACAGCTGCACTTCGGTGTGTCCTCAGTGAGATGCTTTATTGAATTGATCAGGCATGGAGGCTGCAGTGGGTTTGCCTCATGGCAGAGTCACATGATTATGACAAGACCAAGTAGTACACTTAGTAAAGGTAAAGTTACCATAGGCCCAGATGGCCATAGGCTGCTTTCCCCTTTGAGGGGGGGAGCTGACGGGTGGTGATTTAACCTGAGTATCACCACACCTCAGGCGAGGGAAAAGGTTGAGAAAACAAAGCCCTTGATTTAGCTCAGTGCGCTAGACAGCTGGTTTGTGATGCAGAATAAAGCCAGCAGCACAGGTTCAATTCCCATATCATCTGAGGTTATTTATGAAAGCTCTACTTTCTCAGCTGTGTCCCTTGCCTGAGGTGAGGTGATTGTCATGTTAAACCACCACCAGTCAGCTCTCCCCCTCAAAGGGGAAAGCAGCCAATGGTCATCTGGGACTATGGTGGCTTTACCTTCCTTAGTAACGATTGCATTTCCCAAAATCCAAACAGGCATGAAACTTTTAAACTTCTATCTCTTTCTGTGGTACCTTACTATAAAACTATAGAATTCCTCCAGTGTGAAGAAGGCTATTCAGCCCATTGAGCTGCACCAAACCTCTGAAAGAGCGCCCTACCTAGGCCCACTCCCATGCCCTACCCCCGCAATCGCACCTGACCTGCACATCTCAGGACACAAAGGAGCAATTTTAGCATGGCCAATCCACCTAACTTGTACATGTGGGCAGAAACTGGAGCACCAGAAGGAAACCCATACAGGCACAGGGAGAATGTACAAACTCCACACAGACAGTCACCAAAGGTCAGAATTGAATCCGGGTCCCTGGCACTTTGAGGCAGCAGTGCTAACCATTGTGCCACCGTGCCACCCCTTAGCAGAGAACTGATGTATTATTCACTATTCATCAGAAGAAGCATCTTTTTCACCTTCTTCAAAATAAGGTTGCATTAAAATGGAAGGACTTGTTTCTTTTCTGTCAGATTCTTCATATCAGTGACTGATGACAACCACGTGGCCATCTGGCCACCTAAGAAAATCCCATGGCATTCATGAACGGTAATGGATTTTATTCCATCAATGTTCTGTTGTGCCGTATGCAATTATGTAATATTTTAGACTATGTCCCACAAACCATACTAACCTGCAAAGTCATAGAAGGAAGTGACATATACTCATATGATCTGCAGGTCTAGGAGATAGCAGCATGCAAAGAATATTGAATAAGGGAGTGTTTAATAACTGTAAATATGCGACAATATAGTTAGTGTGTTTGCAGCCAACAATCGTCAGGTGTCATTGAAAGTACTCCAACACAATAACATGGTGGCAAGCAGTAAGAGGATGGTGAGAGAAAAATCTCTATCTCTCCCGGGGAGTTTCGAGAAAGTTGTAGGCTTAAATCAGGCTGAAATGTGGCCGAAGAGCTGCAAGAGATTCAATCAATTTTGCATTGCATTGAGTCCCACAGCAAAGCCTGACTGTGAGCAGGCCAGTGCACTTGTGTGTACAATGAGCGTCTGTATGGGCAATACTTTAGTAACCTTGCCGATCGATGAGGATAAAGTCAGATTTGCTGATGTTATTGATGCTTTGGAAACATATTTCAATCTCTGCAAGATCACAATTGTGGAAAGCACAAAGTTCAATAAATATATCCAGAGACATGGGGAGCGCATTGACACATTTATGAATGATTTGTAGCAATTTGGCAGCAGATTGTGAGTATGGTAATGTGACAGAGGAGCTAATTTCATGACAGAATAGCTGTTGCAGAAGTGCGTGATACATGATCAGATAAATTGCAGTCTCCAGAGGACTTGATGCTGGAGTAGGTAATTCAATTAAGTAAGCAAATAGAGATCAGGAGGCAAAACCGATCAGTAGTCAGAGGAGAGAGAATCCCATTCAAATTCATCAGACATAAAAAAAGGAAAAAATAGAGAAGGAGAGGTAGCTTACATGAAAAGCATGTAATGGTGGCAGCCCGGGCTAATTATTGTTGGTACGGAAGGGAAAGACACGGGTGTAGTCATTGTACCGGCAAAGACTCACAATAATAATCTTTATTAGTGTCACAAGTAGGCTTGTATTAACACTGCAATGAAGTTACTATGAAAAAGATGGGTCATTTCCAGACAGTACACCGCAGTCAGAAAAAATAGGCAGAACATTAAAAAAACCATTTTGAACAGAGAACGGAGTCCATGAAGTTGAAGATCCACAAGACATTGAGCTATCCTTCTTCGGAGTGATTGAAAAATTAAGTCTGTTGGGAGTGCAGAGATCCTGGTAGAAAGTCACAAGACTCACTTTAAACTAGATACTGAAGAATCAGTTTCATTTCCTTCAGCTGCTGAACCATAATTCGTCAACCTTCCTTCAGAAAGCCACACAGACTGGCAGGAACAGAGCGAAAGGTTCTGGGAGAATTAACAGCTACTTTAAAGCATAGAGAGAAAGTAATTACTGAATACTGTACATAATTCAATATCAGAGTTGAAAACCAGTTTCAACTGTGCCAGTGCCAAGCGAGAAACCTTTGTGTCAAGCTCGGGGTAACTTTTCACTGGTTTATGTGTCTGTAAAGATATTGCTGGGGTAAAGGAATTTGAACTGGCATGTGTGGAATTTAACTAAATTCACACAATAAAGAAATAAAGAATGGCGAAGATCAATCAGGAGACTTCAAAGCAGAATTTCAAAGTTATTTACCAGACTAGGAAAGCTCACAACAGCATATCGTATAACACTAAATCCAGAAACAAATCCAATATACTTATGTATACCCAGAAAGTTTCCATACCCATTATTTCCAAAGTTCAGGAAAGAGATCGAATCAACAGTAAGACAAAGAGTATTTCACTTGCCAAAGAGCCATTGAGTGGTGCACAGAGATACTATATGTTCTAGAAGACTATCTGTTGACATCACACAACTCAGTAAAGCTGTGGAAAGGGAAGTCCATCCAATGCTATCTGTGGATGAGTGTCTAGTTAAACTGGGGAGGAGTTCAATATTCTCTAAATTAAATGTTAACAGTAGATTCCAGCAAATAGACCAGTAGAAACCAGTAGAAGAGGAGTCCAAGCTTCTCCTCATGTTCACAACACTATTTGGAAGATTCACGTTTAATAGGTTACCCTTTGAAATAACATCAGCACCAGAGATCTTTCAAACAACAATGTCAATGGAGGGCTTATATGGAATTATTTGCCACATGGATGATGCGTTGATATAAGTGTCCACTCAAGCTGAGAGTAGGGACAGTGCTGAGAAGAGGCAGGATTGACACTCAACAGTAAGTGTGAGTTTTCACAGCCACATTTCAGGTTTCTTGGTCGTATAGTGAAGACCAGAGGTATGAAAGAATTTCCAGCTCCAAGGAATATCATGGAGTCACAAAGATTCATGGGAATGGTGAATCAAATGGCACAATTTCTAAAAACAAAAACTTTAGTTGGAGGACTCAGTAAAATGATTAGTTTAGCAGAGATGCTACAAGAAGACAAAGTTAAGGGAACTAATTTATTTGCTTGCTGTTGAAGGGACAGTGAGTGTAGAGTGCATTTTTTTAATGTCGCAAGGAGGGTTAAGAGTTAAATGAGAAGCATCAAGTGAATGCTCAAGAATTCATGGGAAGAAAACCAGTTTCAACTGTGCCAGTGCCAAGCGAGAAACCTTTATATCAAGCTCGGGGTAACTTTTCACTGGTTTATGTGGCTGTAAAGATATTGCTGGGGTAAAGGAATTTGAACTGTCTTCTTCTCTTTGTATTGAGATCTCTCCAACCTGTGCATCTGGTAGTTCATTTTTCCTGTTTTAATAAATATTTTATTCTTTGCATTAAATATTCATCAGCAGATTCCTGTGAATCTGTTCAGTTACTGTCGTCCACAATTTCTTTAAAAAAGATAGGGGGCTGGATTTTCCGTTTTTGAGACTAAGTGTTGACACCGGGGCAAGATTCGAGGACTTTCAAAGCAGCAAAACTGGCACTGAACCTGGACCGATTCAGCGACTGTGGAGGGGCTGGCACCAGTGTCACATGGAACACAATCAATTCCAATGAAAATTGGTGTGGAATTCGCCGGGTCCGTGATTGACACTCGGGAGGCTGACAAGTTGCAGCCGCATATACACATTACAATCCTCAGACACACTTACCCCAGCCAACAAGATGGCACTGTATGTGCTGGAGCGCGCCCATACAGCTGATGGGTTGGCTGGGGCCAGAGGGCACCTAGGGGGGGTGGTCTGGGGGACACATATACAACCCGTGCCCGTAAGGTCACGGTGGGCTGTCAGCAGCGTGTGCAGCTGCATGGATGCCTTTCTGGCTATGGCAATAGTGTTCCGTGCCGACCCCACAGTCCACCTCCTTGCCACTCCTCGCTACATTCCCCAGCCCTGGCAGAAGTCCCCTGGCCAGCGGCACAACTGTCAGCAAACTATGGCAATGTTGGACATTTTCCTCTTCCTCTCTCTACCTCAGCAGCCATGACGCCAGTTTCACGATTTTTAAAAGCACAAGTGAACCAGGCCATCGGGAACTCGGCCCATCGGAGGCGGAGAAGCATGGAGGCCCCGGAGAATACCGGGTCAGGCCCACTAATGATATGCAAACGGTGTTTACTGTATGTGCGTTCCGGACTGCATTGATGCCGCTGACGAGGTGACAGATAATTGCAATTTAGCTGCAAATCGACGCCCACCGCGATTTTGGCGTCGGAGCCGATTCGCCGCCCAATCGCGTTTCCCGATTTCGCCATCAGCCAACGGAGAATCCCTAAATCAAGTTTCACTCAGGGATCTGACTTGTCCAGTATTAACAGCAGCTGGGATCATGACAACAGTTAGAGTATTTACAGTTGGAAATCATTGTGAGTTATTGAAACTGCTCCAACCCAACAACATGGTAATATAGAAAAGATGAATTTAATGATTTAATTCTCTGGTGGAACAAGGTCAAAGGTCCGAATGGCCTAATCTGTTCCTATGTTCTTGAAGACTTCATAAATTTGAGTTCCTTACAAAGTTACGTTACCTTTTTCTCGGGTTGGATTACCCGAGTTGCAGACTAAGTGCTGACGCCGACGTGGGAACAGTGGCGTTTACGCCAGAAAAAATGGCCAAAAGCTGCACCGTTCCTCCGTCTGGTGGGGGGGGGGGGGCTAGCAGGAAGCAGTGTAAAGCCCCCTGCTTTACCTGCGGATATGGCCGGAGAATTGCCAGGTCCATGGCCACGCATGCGCACGGCGGTGGCCATGCCGTGTGACGCACAATCAATGACCACTAAAGCGAGGTTGTAGTCCAACTGAAGGCTTTAATAAGCTTGATGTTTCCCCCAGCAGCGCAGGTACAGAATGAGGGCTGCTGGGGCGGCACGGCTCTTATACCCCGCCTATCAGGGTGGAGCTATCATACATTCTAACCAATAGAAAGCATACAGTTTCCACCAATGGTGCTTTAGCCTATCAGGTACCGTAATACCTATAATACCACATTCACCCCCTGTTAAAAAAGAGTCCGGCGGGGGTGGTGACCAGAAACTACAAAACATAACAACATGGTATAATTAGTAATGGAGGTACCATAATACCTCCGTACAGTGTTTAGTAAATATTTACAAGTCTGGTAGCTATGTACATTTGATGGTTAATATTTACAAATTACAGTTAAAATGAAGCAATCAGTCGATCGGGGTCCCTGGTCATCCTCTGTGATCGTCGGTGGTGACTCCGGTGGAGGCTTAGGCGTCTGTGACTCCAGGAGCGTGGCTTCGATCTCCATGGCAGCTTCGTCACCCCTAGACGGCGCTGGTGGGGAAAACGGCTGACCTGGGGAGGGAGCACCTGCGGGGGGCGTCGGTGGGTGGGGAGGCCTAGACGGGGGCGGCGGAAGGACCGATCCTCCTGTAAGGTGCTGCGGTGGAGGGGAGGGTGGGACTGGTGGCTGGAATGTGCATGGGGTTCCGGCGGGCGCCAGGTAGGTTGACCGTATCTTGTCGGTCGCCGGGGTACGCCACGTAGGCGTACTGGGGGTTAGCATGGAGCAGATGGACCCTCTCGACCAACGGGTCCGACTTGTGTGCCCGCACGTGTTTACAGAGCAGGATGGGTCCGGGTGCTGCCAGCCAGGTCGGGAGCGAAGTCCCAGAGGAGGACTTCCCAGGGAAGACAAGGAGACGTTCGTGAGGTGTCTGATTGGTGGTCGTACAAAGCAGTGGCCGGATGGAGTGGAGGGCATCCGGGATGACTTCTTGCCAGCGGAAAACTGGGAGGTTCCTGGACCGTAGGGCCAGTAGGACGGTCTTCCGGGCCAGTAGGACGGTCTTCCAGACCATTCCGTTCTCCCTCTCTACCTGTCCGTTACCCCGGGGGTTGTAACCGGTCGTCCTGCTCGAGGCGATGCCCTTGCTGAGCAGGAATTAATGCAGTTCGTCACTCATAAAGGAGGACCTCCTATAACTATGTATGTAAGCGGGGAACCCGAACAGTGCAAAGATGCTATGAAGGGCCTTGATGACGGTGGTTGCGGTCATGTCGAGCAGGGGATGGCGAATGGGAACCGGGAGTACTCGTCAATCACATTCAGGAAGTACGTGTTGCGGTCGGTGGAGGGGAGGGTGCCTTTGAAGTCCATGCTGAGGCGTTCAAAGCGACTGTAAGCCTTTATCAGGTGCGCCCTCTCTGGGCGGTAGATATGCGGTTTGCACTCCGCGCCGATTTGGCAGTCCCTGGTGGCTGTCCTGACCTCCTCGATGGAGTAGGGCAGGTTGTGGGTCTTGACAAAATGGAAAAAGCGAGTGACCCCCGAGTGGCAGAGGTCCTCGTGGAGTGCTCGGAGGCGGTCCACTTGTGCGGTGGCACATGTGCCGCGGGATAGGGCATCAGGAGGCTCGTTTAGCTTCCCGGGACGATACAAGATCTCGTAGTTGTAGGTGGAGAGCATTATCAAAGATGAAAGCAACCGACCGTTGGTCAGTGAGGAGAGTGAATCTCCTGCCGGCCAGGTAGTGCCTCCAATGTCACACAGCTTCTACTTTGGCCTGGGCTTCCTTTTCGACTGAGGAGTGGCGGATTTCGGAAGCATGGAGGGTACGGGAGAAGAAGGCCAAGGGTCTGCCCGCTTGGTTGAGGGTGGCCGCCAGAGCTATGTCGGACGCATTGCTCTCGACCTGGAAGGGGAGGGACTCGTCGATGGCGTGCATCGTGGCCTTTGCAATGTCTGCTTTATTGCGGTTGAAGGCCCGGTGGGCCTCTATCGACAGGGGAAAAACTGTGGATTGAATCAGGGGACTGGCCTTGTCCGCGTAGTTGGGGACCCACTGAGCGTCGTAAGAAAAAACCCTAGGCAGCGTTTCAGGGCCTTGGAGCAGTGAGGGAGGGGGAACTCCATAAGGGGGCGCATGCGTTCAAGGCCGGGGACAATAACTTCATTTCGCACTACGTAGCCGAGGATGGCTAGACGGTCGGTGCTAAACACGCATTTATCCTTGTTATATGTAAGGTTAAGGATTTTAGCGGACTGGAGAAATTTTCAGAGGTTGGTGTCGTGGTCCTGCTGGTCGTGGCCGCAGATGATGACATTATCGAGGTACGGGAATGTTGCCCGTAAACCGTACCGGTCAACCATTCGGTCCATCTTGCGCTGGAAGACCGAGACCCCGTTGGTGACACCAAAGGGAACCCTTAAGAAGTGATAGAGCCCCCCATCTGCCTCGAAGGCAGTGTATTTGCGGTCACTAGTGCGGATGGGGAGCTGGTGATAGGCAGACTTGAGATCCACCGTGGAGAAGACCTTATAATGCGCGATCCTGTTTACCAGGTCGGATATGGGGGGGAGAGGTTACGCGTCCAGCGGCGTAAACCTGTTGATGGTCTGACTGTAGTCGATGACCATCCTATGCTTCTCCCCAGTCTTTACCACCACTACTTGAGCTCTCCAGGGGCTGTTGCTGGCTTCAATGACCCCTTCTCTCAGTAGCCTTTGGACTCTGACCTAATAAAGATCCGGTCCTGGGCACTGTAGCGTCTGCTCCTGGTGGCGACGGGTTTGCAATCCGGGGTGAGGTTCGCAAACAGGGAAGGCGGGTCGACCTTAAGGGTCGCGAGGCCTCAGACAGTAAGGGGGGTATAGGGCCGTCGAATTGGAAGGTCAGACTTTGAAGATTACACTGGAAGTCTAAACCCAGGAGTGTAGCCACGCAGAGGTGGGGAAGAACGTAGAGACAGAAATTTTTGAACTCCCTTCCCTGGACTGTGAGGTTTGCTACACAAAACCCCTTTATCTCCACTGAGTGTGAACCGGAGGCCAGTGAGATTTTATGATTAACGGGGTGGATGAGGAGAGAACAGCGCCTTACCGTGCCGGGGTGTATAAAGCTCTCAGTGCTCCCAGAGTCGATTAGGCAGGACGTCTCGTGCCCGTTGATGAATACGGTCGTCGTAGTGGTTGAGAGTGTTCGAGGCCGAGACTGATCCAGAGTCACCGAGGCCAATCTCAGCAATTGAGAATTCTGTTCGGGCAGTGTGTGGTCAGCCGGGCTGGAGTCCTGGGGGTTCATCCAAGATGGCGTCTCCCATTGGTCACACATGGCTGGAGGTGCACAAAATGGTGGCGCCCATCCTTCCAACGTGGCATCCGCTAAACAAGATGGCGGCACCCGGGGTCCGCACGTGGCCCTGGAATATGGAGGTGGCGGCGACCGCTGGCCGCACGGGGCCCATGGAGAAGTCTGGTTGCGGTCCGCACTCGCCGCTGGAGACCGCGACCACCTCTCGGGCCTGGCATACCCCCACGAAATGGCCCTTTTTGCCGCATTCCTTGCGGGTGGATGTGCGGGCTGGGCAGCGCTGGCGGGGGTGCTTGGCCTGCCCGCAAAAGTAGCAGCGGGGCCCCTCGGGGTTGCCAGGCCACCTTGCAGCGCAGGCCTGTGGGGGAATGGGGGATGTCTCGGGGTCGGCCACTGAGGGCTTCCACGCTGCCCAGGCGGCTGCCGCGCGGTCGGGAACGTAACCGCGGGCGTTCCTGGAGGCCATGTCCAGGGAGCCTGCAAGGGCCTGTGCCTCCCTGAGACCCAGGGTGTCCTTTTCTAACAGGCGCTGGCGGATTTGTGACAATAGCATACCTGCCACGAAATTGTCCCCGACGAAGAGTTCCGTGTGTTCGCTCGCCGAAACTTGCGGGCAGCCGCAGCTTCTGCCCAACACCAGGAGTGCACGGTAGAATTCCTCCAGCGATTCCCCAGGGGTTTGTCGCCTTGTTGCAAGCAGGTGCCGGGCATAGACCTGGTTTACCAGGCGAATATAGTATCCTTTTAGCAGCTCTATTGCTGCATCAAAGTCTTCCGCTTCCTCGATGAGGGTGTAAATCTCCGGGCTCACCCTTGAGTGCAGGACGTGATGTTTCTGCTCTCCCGTGGGTGCGTTTTCGGCCATCCCGAGATATCGTTTAAAGCACGCCAGCCAGTGCTTAAAGATTGCCGCTGAGTTCGCCGCGTGGGGGCTAAGTTGCAGACACTCCAGTTTGATTCGGAGCTCCATCCTTTCTTCTTAAAAAACTAGCTTATTAAATTGATGCACGATCAATGACCACTCAAGCGAGTTTGTTGTCCAACTGAAGGCTTTAATAAGCTCGATGTTTCCCCCAGCAGCTCAGGTACTGAATGAGGGCTGCTGGGGTGGCACGGGCTCTTATACCCCGCCTATCAGGGCGGAGCTATCATACACTCTAACCAATAGCAAGCATACAGTTTCCACCAATGGTGCTTTAGCCTATCAGGTACCGTAATACCTATAATACCACACCGTGCAACAAGGCGCTGCCGGGCCAGGCCCCGGTCTGCCACATACTGTCCCCCAATAACACCCGTTGCCACCCCAGACCACCCCCTACTAGCGCCCCCAGCTCCCGCCAAAGCCCCCCCTGCCCGTGGAGTGGCTCCCTCCCGACCGTGGCAGCGCTGGACTCAGTGCGTAGCCGCCACGCCGGGTTCACGAAAGAAAGGATAAGTTTTCCACGCCGTCGGGAATTCAGCCTATCAGGGGCGGAGCATTGGGGGAGAGCCTCAGGTCTGAGGCCATTCCGATGGCGTTTGGCGTAATTTTCGAGTACGCCATTTTCGAGGGGGCGGAACATCGCAAAAGCGGCACCGCCCCCGATTTCGGCGTAAACGGGGATTCTCCGGCCGATCGCCGAACGTAATTTTGGTGTTACCGATCGGAGAATCCCTCCCCTCGCCTCACGCCAGTTCTATTCACCCAACATCCCTGTGTTCACTGACCTACATTGTGTCCCAGTTGAGCAATGCTGCAATTTAAAATTTCTTATTCATGTTTTCAAGTCACTCCATTGCCACTACCCACAGTTGAATCTGTTTGCTGCAAAGTGGATCTCACCCTATGCTGGAAACATAATCCAGGCCATAAACACATTTGTCATAATATACACCAGTATATCATGGTGCAAGTACACACACACTGATGGACACCAATCAACACACACAACACTGCAGCCAATCACCAGTTAGAGCACATTCACTATAAAGACAGGGGGCATCAGAGTTCCCGCTCATTCGAGATACAGCCTCCTACAAGGACAGAGCTTACAGCTTACAGCACAGACCCTCACCATGTGCTGAGTGCATAGACTGGTTCGGACAGGCATAGGTATTTCGTTTAATCTAACATTGTGTTAACCCACAGTGAAAGTATGTTCAACATTTTCTAACTTAATAAAATAGTGTTGCACTATTTTAAGTGTTGGTGGCCTATATGTGTTCCACGGATCCAGAGCACCCAACACATCATGATACCAGGAGTTGAGGGATATTAGAATGTCTCAGACCTACCTGCAAGTGATCTGCCTTCCACCAGCATACAGTCATCCTGCAAAATGGACAGCGTCCGCCCGCCACTGCCGCTCTGATTACCGGTAACCTGGGAGCCAACTGGAAGATATTCAAACAATGCTTCCAGCTCCACCTTGAAGCCACAGACCGGGAAGATGCCTCGGACACCAGGAAGATCACTCTCTTCCTATCCAAGGCCGGGGAACATGCTATCCACATTTTCAATTCTCTCACCTTTGCTGATGATGAAGATCAATCAAAATTCAAGACGGTCCTCCTTAGGTTCGACAGTCACTGCGACATCGAGGTGAATGAAAGTTTCGAGCACTATGTATTCCAACAGCGTTTGCAGGGTAAGGATGAACCTTTCCATCCTTTCTCACCCACCTCCGCATCCTTGCGCAGTCCTGTAATTACAGGCCCACCTCTGACTCCATGATACGCGACCAGGTCGTTTTCGGTATTCAGTCGGACCCCCTACGCCAGCAGCTCCTCAAGGTGAAGCAGCTCACCCTAGCGACCGCCATCGAGACCTGCGTGCTACACAAACACGCCACTAGTCGGTATTCCCACTTCCAAGCGGCTGAAACAGTGCGGCAAGGTTCCCACGAGGCAAAACGGGTCCAAGCAATCGAGCAACTCCAGGGCCTCAGCCTGGATGAGGGCGGCCATTTTGTGCCCTTTTCGCGGACTCCCGCGCTTGTGCGAACCGAACGAGGGGACGGCGATGTCGACGAACGTACTGCGCAGGCGCGCACCATGTACGGCCGCACCGCGCATGCGCGGTGGCGCAGCGAACCTACTGACGCTACAACGTGCGGCAACTGTGGCTCCACCCACTTAAAGCGGCAATGCCCTGCCAAATCCCGACAATGCCTGAGGTGTGGCAAGCCTGGCTCATTCGGGATACAGCCTCCTACAAGGACAGAGCTTACAGTTTACAGCACAGATCCTCACCATGTGCTGAGTGCATAGACTGGTTCGGACAGGCATAGGTCTTTAGTTTAATCTAACATCGTGTTCACCCACAGTGAAAGTATGTTCAACATTTTCTAACTTAATAAAATAGTGTTGCACTATTTTAAGTGTTGGTGGCCTGTATGTGTTCCACGGATCCAGAGCACCCAACACATCAACATTTATTTAGTTTACATGGTTTTCGCTCTGCATCTGTTATTTCTTTGGGCAGGTTGAGGAGCACTACTCTCTGCAAAGTATCATCCTGCAGAAATGCAGTGTTTCTGTTGATGGATCTACACTCCCATGAATGGGGCCAAAATATTTTTAAACTTACTTTTCCAGCTGTGATAAAATCTACATTTGTGTCGACCAAACACACTTCGATAACAATAATAATTGCTTATTGTCACAAATAGGCTTTAATTATGTTACTGTGAAAAGCCCCTAGTAGCCACGTTCCGGCGCCTGTTCGGGGAAGCCGGTACGGAAATTGAACCTGCGCTCTGGCATGGTTCTGCATTACAAGCCCTACTCCTAGCACTTAGCCTCTCTAACATTTTCCAGTACAAATTGACCAACGTGACAAAACTGGTTGTCCTCTGAATACTCTCCAAAACCTCTCTAACCATCTTATTCCCTTTCTTTTTACCTCCTTTCTTAGCTTAACCTCAGAATTATTGGACTCCATCGAAACTTAATGGTCATGAGGACTTCTGCCTCTAGTTCTGTTCTGGGGCTGTTTTGTGGCCATTATTTCATTGTGTAGCCTATTCAAGCTTCAGCCCCCACTTGCACTTTTTGTCTGTTGGGACTACGACAGCGATATCTCCCTCTAGCACGATCAGAGAGTCTTTCTTCAATACGTGATCATTTTCAAATGCTAATGTTGGCTTCCACTGGAATCACCAGAGAAAACTGCACTGAGCATAGTTTCACCCATCCGATGGACTGCTCAGAGTGAGCTCTCCTCAAAACAAAATCATTGGCAATTCTGTAACATATTTCCCAAGCTCAAGGCGGGCTGAAGCTCTTCACAGCCAATTAAATACTTATGAAGTTAATGTTTTCATATGGTGAAACGTGGAAGCCAATTTGTAAGCAACAAGGAATCACAAAAGTGAGAATAATGACCAGATAATCTGCCTTTCATTTAATGACGGCTGTTGAAGGATAAATATTTGTCAAGACACCAGTTTAACTTTTCTGCTCTCCTTTGGAAAGCGCTGCAACATCTTCTGTATCCATCAAAAAAGACAAATGGTTATTCAGTTTTACATTTCATCCGCAACCTGGCACCTCCAGAAACACTTGTTTTCGAAGCCCATGGTCAGGGAGAAGCCCAAGCCATGTACCATTTTCTACAGCACGAGCTGCCATATTTTAGTACGTCCTTATTCACTAACACAGCAAAAAGCTTTGGAACATTTAAATTGTCTTTCGGTGCGTCAGAATGCGTGTATGAACTAAGTGGTTAAGTAGGTAGGATTGCAGGCAGGTAGGTGGCACGTTGGGTCGAGTGCCAGGGTGGTAGTTAGCAGGCTGGTAGGTGGCAGCATATTAGGGGGGTAGGTGGCAGCATGGGTAAAGAGACAGGTGATAGGTTGGCAGGGTGGTAGGTGGGAGTGAGTAGGGTGGTAGCCGAGTAGGATGGCAGGATGGGAAATGTTGTGAGGTTGGGTCAGATTGGTCAGAGTCGGGGGGGGGGGGTCAGTATGGAGTCATAGGGTTGAGGGGTTGTTGGAAGGTTGGAGGAGCTGGAAGTTCAGGGAGAGTCCGAGGGTTGGAGAAGACAGAGACAGGGGGATTGGGGTGAGTGGGCCAAAGGGTCAAGGAGAGTCGGAGAGATGGGGTTCGAGAGATTGTCAGGAGTGGAAGAGGGAGTCAAATGGCAATGGAGCCTTGTAAGGGGTGAGAGTGCTCGGCTGGTGTGCCACAATTTGGAAGGCTAGGTAGACCACCACAAAGTGGGCGACCCTCTGGGCGGTGTACTGTAGTGCACCACCGGAGCAGTCGAGGAATCGGAACCGCATTTTCAGGAGTCTGATGCACCGTTCAATGATAGTCGAGATGGCCACATGGGCCTTGTTGTATCGGGTCTCCACACTGGTGCCATTAGCCATGTCCTCAGTGGGTGTCCTTATCCCCCTTATCCTCCAAGAGCCACCAAAGAGGACAGGAATGTCTGACTGCCCCAGGCTGCAGCTGTTGTGCACATCCCTGAGAAGCATATACACACATACATGATCTGCAGGTGGTGGTTGTACGTGAGCTGTATGTTCAGGGAGTGGAACCCATTCCTGTTGATGAAGGGCATGCCCTGATGACCCGGTGCACGCAAAGTGACATGTGTGCCACCTATTACCCCCTGGATCTGGGACATTCCAGCGATGGAGCAGAATCCTGATGCCAGGACACCTTGTTGGGCTGCTCCATGACAAAGTTTATATAGTTCACTGCCTGGGCAAACAAGGCATCCGCGACCTCACTTGTAGCTTGTTAGGTGCCATGCAAGTCCCCACCCGAGCCCTGGAATAATCCCGAGAAGTAGAATTTCAGGGCTGCGGTGACCTTGATGGCCATCGGGAACGAGTATCCTCCTCCTCTTCCAGGTGGTGCCAAGTCCCAAGCACATGACACTGGTGCCGCACCATCTCGTTGTTGAGGCAGAGCGTCCCGCGACACCCGCTGTCCATCATCTCTTCGAAAGACCATGATGTCTTTACATCCTGGGCCATTGCAGGCCTCCCTGTCTGATTGGGATGATGGACAATAACCCCCACATGCTACATGGATGCCTACCCATGGAAATCCACTTGGGAACTGTGAAGTGCTCACTTAACTACAACTGCCAATAATCCTTATGAGCAATAACCGTCACCTTCACGGCCAGACGCCTCCATGGTCAGTGGGAGTTATGGATGGTCAGTGAGACAGACTTGTAGGGTCTGGGATTGCCCCCATAGCAGGTACACATGACCCAGTGGCAGACCCACGGGTGCTAAGACACACACGCCCTCCCAGCCAAGGGGCGAACCCCCGCCCCCCCACCGATGGTGGCGCACCCCAATCAAGGTGCTCCCCGGGGGCTCCACCACCCTCCCTCATTGCCTGGGAGCAAAGATGGGTCCTCAACTCCTCGGATCCCTGCAACAGCCCTTCCGCCAGCTTCACGTTTTTAAAATGTGTACTCATCGGCGCCCGGGTGACCATTTGCTGGGAAGGAGCTTAGATCACAGGAGGCCGTCGGATGAGGATCATTCCCGATAATTGTATCGAAATTATCTTTAATTAGTGATTATTGATTTCTCGCCACACCACGGTGGGATTTGATTTAATTTGATTTGATTGATTGTCACATGTACCGAAGTACAGTGAAAAGTATTTTTCTGTGGCTGAGGAACGTACACAGTACGTACATAGTAGACAAAAGAATAATCGACAGAGAACATTGACAAATGGTACATCGACAAACAATGATTGGTTGCAGTGCGGAACAAGGGGCCAAACAAAGCAAATACATGAACAAGAGCAGCATAGGGTGTCGTGAATAGTGTTCTTCCAGGGAACAGATCAGTCTATCAGTCCGAGGGAGAGTCGTTGAGGAGTCTTGTAGCTGTGGGGAAGAATCTGTTCCTGTATCTGGATGTGCGGATCTTCAGACGTCTGTACCTTCTGCCTGATGGAAGGGTCTGGAAGAAGGCAAAGCCTGGGTGGGAAGGGTCTCCGATAATGCTGTCTACCTTCCTGATTCTGATTTCGGCAACGGGAGCAGGCCGGTTAGATTGCAAACCCGATCAGCGCCCGGCGCTGTTCTCAGTTTTGGCCTCTCCCGCGATCTAACCACCTCTCTGTGTTCTTGCTCAAGTGCAACGCGGCCATTAAATCGCACCCTAGTCGAACAGCAGTGCATTAGCCCAGGTTTCTTATGTCGTGTTATTCACCCTGGGGTAACACGGACTGCAACACGATGCAGTTAAATGATCAAGCATAGGCAGAACGACATCTGGGAACGTGAGATCCGGTGGTGGCCAGGCAAGTTTGTGTAGTGCCCTTCTGTTGCGCCAGACAATAAATCCATCAGCCTTGCCAACCACAAACGACCTGGGAGCAGCCTGTCGAACAACAACAGCTGGAGCTGATCGGCCTCCACCAGGCAACTTGATGCGAACAGCATCCTTCGGAGAGAGCACGGAAAGATCAGTAACATGAGCATCATATGTCAGCTTTTGCCGGGTTATGATCTGCTGCATCTTTTGCAGCACTGGAAGGTGATCCAGGTCAGGTACATGAATGGCCAGAACAGTCATCCTCTGGATCCGTGATGGGATCAGGTTCCAAATCCAGCAGACCTTGCTGCACACTTCGAACGCATCTTGATTGGAACTGGGATCGCGGCCCCCTATCGGAGGTGCAGACCCGCACAAAGCTGCATAATGGCCAAGCTTCTTGCAGTTGAGACATCGCCTGCCTTTTGCAGGGCATTGCTGCTTTAAATGGGCGGTGCCGCAGTTGGGGCACGTCATCACGTTGACGTCGTGACGCTCGGTGCGTTGTCGCACATGCGCAGTGCAGTCAGCCGCCGCTCTTACCTGCACAGTGTAGTTTTCGGTCGCTTTGTTCCCCCAACCGTGGTGCGCATGCGTGGGACCCCTGGAAAAGCACGCAAAATGGCCGCCTTCATCGATGCTCAGGCGCCACATTCGGGCGATGGCCTGTACACTCTCAGCCTCGTGGGAGGCAGGTTGGTCCTGCTCTGCCGACTTAAGGCTGGAATTGCGACTTTTCGCCTGTTCGTGGACTTTGCATGTCTCGATGGCCACTGGCAGGGTTATATATTTTATTTTTAGGAGCTGCTCCCACAGGGCATCGGAGTGGACGCCAAACACAATCTGATCCCCGATGAGGGAGTCAGTGGTGTCACCATAGTTGCAGGATTGCGCTAGAATGCAAAGATGAGTGAGAAAAGACTGGAAAGGCTCATCCTTACCCTGAAGGCGCTGCTGGAAGACATAATGCTCAAAGCTTTCGTTCGTCTTGACCTCACAGTGACTGTTGAATTTGGCTAAGACGGTCTGGAACTTGGTCTTGTCCTCACCGTCGGCAAAAGTAAGCGAATTGAAGATTTAGATGGGCTGGTCCCCCGAAGTCGACAGTAGCAGCGCGATGTTTCGGGCATCGGACTCACTTTCGAGGCCCAAGGCCTCAAGGTATAGGCGGAATTTCTGTTTGAAGACCCGCCAGTTGGCGCCAAGGTTCCCGGAGATGCAGAGCTGTGGAGGTGCCTGGATCTTTTTCATGCGCTGGAAGGCAGCTGCTGGTTGTCAGTGAATTTTCAAGGTAAATTACTTAGAAGCAGTAGCCACTCCTGGTATCATGTCGTGTTATTCACCCTGGGGTAACACAGGTGGTGTCTGACAGGCTCCGCTGGCCAGAGGACATCCGCCAAGCTGCTCAGTGCCGACAGGACATTGCGGCCAGCAAGCTGTCACTAATGCTGCTGCCAGTGAGGTTGGGGGAAGCACTGAGACCCAGCATTCTCAGGCAGATGATAAAGACACTATATAGACAAGAGAGGTTGTCATGGGTTATATAACTTCAGTTTATATGTGTTCAATGTTCAAATTGTGTAAAAATGGTCACCATTTAAAGATTTTATTATGTATCATGGCCTGAATGTGCTTTATTCTTTTCATTGATGCTGGGACTGGCTTGTAACAGATGGGGAGGGCTACAGAACTTTATTTCACAGGTTATTATTTGACAAGAGAGTCACAGGGTGGTCTCATCAAAAACTTTCAGTAAGGTGCAACACTCTCCCCCTCACTTTCAAGCCATGTCTTGGATGCCTAGCTGAATGAACGGTGAATCAAGGCATCCCTAGTCTCCTGGCTTCCCACAAGGTTAATCAGTCTGGGCCTCCTCTGGCTCCTCATCAGATCCATAACTTGTGTTCTCCTCTGCAGCCTGTGGAGCTGCCATGCTGTGTTCATCCTCTAGCGGAAACCCCCCGCCAGAGTCAGATTGTACAAAGTGCAGCACCTAACGCCAATAAGCAAAATGCGACTTGGAGGATGTTGCAGAGCACCCCTAATCTGGCCTGACAATGGAATCTCATTTTGCAGGAAAATGGTCCTCTCAATTGCTGCTTGATTTATTTTGTACCTCTGCTCCATTCTGCCCTTGGGTGTTGGAGTGGTGTGATGAGCCACCTTTTCAGGGGATAGAATTCGTCACCAAGAAGTCAATCATCCAGCCCAGCTGGAGCAATGAAATAACTGCGCTGGCACCTGGGAATGGCACAGGATGTATGCAGCATGGAACTGGCAGGGTACTTGGTACAAACCTGCAAAACCAGTGTCTTGTGGTCGCAAACAATCTGAACGTTCAGGGGGTGGAAGCTCTTTCTGTTGATAAAGGCACCCAGCTCACCCGCTGGCATCTCTATGCCCACATGCATTCTATGGCATCCTGGATGCAGGGAACCCGGCAATTGCAGTGTGGCTCTGGCACCCTCGGCCTAGTTGGCTGTGTCGCTCTGGAAATGAGTGAAGTTCATCACCGTCTGAACAGAGCTCAGTGAGCAGCTTGACTCAGCTTGGGCAGCAGATTGGGAAACACCACATAGATCTCCCACTGACCCTTGTAAAGAACTGGAGACAAAAACATTCAGGGCCACTGTGTCCTTCAGAGCCACTGATTTGATTTGATTTATTATTGTCACATGTATTAGTATACAGTGAAAAGTATTGTTTCTTGCATGCTGTACAAACAATGCATACCGTACATAGGGAAGGAAGGAGAGACTGCAGAATATAATGTTACAGTTATAGCAAGGTGCAGAGAAAATATCAACTTAATACGAGGTAGGTCCATTCAAAAGTCTGATGGCAGTAGGGAAGAAGCTGTACTTGAGTCGGTTGGTACGTGACCTCAAACTTTGCTATCTTTTTCCTGATGGATGAAGGTGGAAGAGAGTATGTCCGGGATGCGTGGGGTCCTTAATTATGCTGGCTGCCTTTCCAAGGCAGCGGGAATTATAGACAGAGTCAATGGATGGGAGGCTGGTTTGCGTGATGGACTGGGCTACATTCACGACCTTTTGTAATTCCCTGCGGTCTTGGGCAGAGCAGGATCCATACCAAGCTATGATACAACCAGAAAGAATGCTTTCTATGGTGCATCTGTAGAAGTTGGTGAGGGTCGTAGCTGACATGCCAAATTGCCTTAGTCTTCTGAGAAAATAGAGTCGTTGGTGGGCTTTCTTAACTATAGTGTCGTCATGGGAGGACCAGGACAGGCTGTTGGTGATCTGCACACATAAAAGCTTGAAGGTCTCGACCCTTTCTACTTCGTTCCCAATAATGTAGACAGGGGCATGTTCTCCATTACGCTTCCTGAAGTCGATGACAATCTCCTTCGTTTTGTTGACATTGAGGGAGAGATTATTGTCGTCGCACCAGTTCACCAGATTCTCTATCTCATTCCTGTACTCTGTCTCGTCATTGTTGAAATCCGACCCACTACGGTGGTGACATCAGCAAATTTGAAAATCGAGTTGGAGGGGAATTTGGCCACACAGTCATAGGTGTATAAGGTGTATAGTAGGGGGCTGAGGGCACAGCCTTGTGGGACACCGGTGTTGAGGATGATCGTGGAGGAGGCGTTGTTGCCTATCTTTACTGATTGTGGCCTGTGGGTTAGAAAGTTCAGGATCCAGTCGCAGAGGGAGGAGCCGAGGCCCAGGCCACAGAGTTTTGAGATGGGTTTTGTAGGAATGATGGTGTTGAAGGCTGAGCTGTAGTCGATAAATAGGAGTCTGACATAGGTGTCTTTGTTATATAGGTGTTCCAGGGGAGAGTGCAGGGACATGGAGATGGCACCTTCTGTGGACCTGTTGCAACGGTAGGCGAACTGTAGTGGATCAAGGCAATCCGAGAGGCTGTAGTTGATTAGTGCCATAACTAACCTTCGAAGCACTTCATGATGATGGATGTCAGAGCCACTGGACGATAGTCATTAAGGTACGCTGCTTGACTTTTTTTTGGTACAGGGATAATCGTCATCTTCTTGAAGCAGATAGGGACCTCAGATTGTTGTAAAGAGAGGTTGATGATGTCTGTGAATACCCCCGCCAAATGATCCACGCAAGACCTAAGTGCTCGTCCGGGTACCCCATCCGGGCCAGTGGCTTTCGAGAAGGCTGGGTCGACCTTCGAGAAGGCTGCTCTGACGTCTGCAGTGGTGATCTCAGATACAAATTCATCCGCGGCTTCTGGGGGTGGAGAGCTCGCTCTCGCTGACCTCTTGCTCAAAGCGGGCATAAAATGCATTGAGCTCATCAGGGATGGGTGCGTTGGAGCCGGGGATTTTACATGCCTTCATCTTGTAGCCCATTATGTCTTGCAGACCTTGCCATAGACGGCGGGGATCCGTGAAGCTAGCCTGGGACTCGAGCTTGGCCCGGTACTGTCTTTTGGCATCTTTGATGGATTTCTTTAGATCATATCTGGCTTTTTTGTAAAGGTCAGGGTCGTCTGACTTGAACGCTTCAGACCTAGACTTCAGCAAGCAGTGGGTATCCCTGTTCATCCAGGGTTTCCGGTTGGGAAACACGCGGATTTGCTTCTTTGGCACACAGTCTTCGACACACTTACTAATGAAGTCAGTTACTGTAGTGGCGTACTCGTTCAGGCTGGTCGCAGAGTTTTTAAATACTGACCAGTCCACTGACTCTCAGCAGTCCCGTAGGAGATTATCCGATTCCTCAGACCAACAATGCACTACTTTCGTTGACGGATTCTCCCGCTTTAATTTTTGCTGATGAGCCGGGAGCAGGAGCACAGCCTTGTGGTCAGATTTGGCAAAGTGTGGGCGGGCGATAGAGCGGTAGGCATGTTTGATATTTGTGTAGCAGTGGTCCAGGATGTTTGGGCCTCTGGTGGAACAGGTGACATGTTGGTGGTAACTTGGTAGTATGCTCTTGAGCTTGGCCTGATTGAAGTCCCCAGCTACAATGAACAAGGCCTCAGGATGTTTCGTTTCAAGGCTATTTGTAGTGGTGAATATTTCGTCCAGTGCGATTTTCACGTTCGCATGGGGTGGGATGTAAACTTCTGTCAGGGTAATGGAGCTGAACTCCCGCGGAAGGTAGCGGCATTTTAGCGTCAGGTATTCTAGGTCCGGGGAGCAGAAACTCGCCAGTGTTGCTACATCTAGGCACCAGGAGGTGTTGATTAGGAGGCAGACCCCACCTCCCCTTGCCTTGCCTGAGGACGCCGTACGGTCCATTCGGTGGATTGAGAAGCCCTCTGGTTGTAGGGCACAGTGAAGCAGGAGTGAGCCATGTCTCCGTGAAACAGAGCACACAGCAGTCCCTTAGTTCTCTTTGAAAAGTGAGTCTGGCTTTAAGTTCGTCTAGCTTGTTTTCTAGAGATTGGACCTTAGCTCGGAGTAAGCTAGGCAGAGGGGCCTTGGGGCCGCATTGTTTCACTCTCACCTGCAAACCTGCACATTTTCCACGCTTCCTGGAGTGACGGCTTCTTTTCGAGCCTGGGAGACGGTGAGAGAATGCAGTGTTGAGGGAATAGTTGTGTCCAATGAGGTTATTCACTCTGGGCGGTGTGTGGATGGGGGATTTGTTGCCTTGCTTGCGGTTCCTGCGTCGGTCGATGGGTCTGCACGGTCGAGCGTACCGGGTCGCTATCCAGCTACGGTTTGTCTTCACAGGTTGGTGGATGTCCAGACCACGCTCCGGCGCGGGTGGGGTGAAGGCCGGCAAGTGTATGACGTCTCTGGGGTCACGATTGCTGATGAGGCAATGGCCGGGTCCATGTGTTGGGGTCCACAGGGTCCTTTCCAGATCGTGGTCTTCCTTCAGGGGTTACAGGATCTCTAGACCTGCAAGTAAATTCAAAAGAGCAGTATTAGTGATTGTTAGACTGTGAGAGTTCATTTTTAGGATTGTGGGGCGACTGTAGAGCGGGGGAGTGGAGGGAGAGCTTGGGGCCTGCGGGAGGTCACAGCTCTCCGCGTCAGAGGGGTTGGAAGCTTGGGGGGTGGTGCTGGGGAGGGCTGCAGCTGCTGCGATGCTGGTCTGGTCGTTGGAGAGTAGCAGAATGGAGGTCCCGGCTTCTGCATTGTTTTCCAGATCTCTGAAGCCTGCAGAGTGAAGTCCCTGGCTTCTAGAATGTTTTCCTGGTCTCTGGCAGCTGCTGTAAGGGAATTCCCAGGCCTGGGACTGCAGCTCCGGCAGCTGCTCACACGTGGTCGGCTGGTCCAAGTCAATTTCAGGTCGTCAGTTTCAGGTGTCTCCAGGGTCCTAAAGATCGCTAAATCTGTAAGTAATTGAATAAGAACATTGTTGGAGAGTTTAAAAGAGTTAGAATGAGGTTTTAGAAGCATAGAATGAGAGTAAAAGATAGAATTAGAGGGTATGCTGGGCACAGCTTGCAAGAAGTCGCCTCGTCCGGCACCATCTTTTTTTCAAGCCACTGGCATAGGGTGACCACCTACACAGTTTGAGGTGATCTCTGGGCCAATCATCCAGCATATAGAGGTCACAGTGTCCCGAGAGAGACTGAGCCTCCTTTGGCGCTGGACCTCAGATATGTCGAGGAAGCTAGAGCATTAGCGGTAGACCCAGTCTGCAGGATATTGGTATCTACTGCAGACCTTTCCATCTTGCACTTCCTGCTAGCCCTACACCTCCTCTGGCTGTGCCTCTCTTCCCACATGTTGCTCCCTGGCATCCAGCCTGGTGACACCAGGCCTCCTCTCCCTTCTGACTCTTTTCTCCTCAGAGGAGGAAGTCGCTCCAGCAGAGTATACAATTTTCATTTGCTGGAATACAGGTGGGACAGCCCCGACAGCTACACGCCGCAGAAAGCCTGTAAGAAAACTTGGAAGCCAAAGAATCCTCCAGAAATCACAGGAAATTCAATAACTGTCAGAAAATCACCGACAACCAACTCTCACCTCAAATACTACCGACTCACAATGCCACAGCCCTGGGCGACCTTTATCCCTACCTGCCTTGAGTTTCAATAAAAGATGGGATGGCCGTCTGTCTGCTGTGTGATCCGTGTGCCGAGTACAAAATTGGCAGAAATTCAGCCAGACATTTTAATGGGCTTAACTGGTTGTTTGATTGTCAGTGGGCGCACTTCTGTGCCCCACTTGTGCCTGCTGAGTGTAATATGGCGCGATGGTGCGATGACATCAGATGCCCTCCTGACGGGATTTTTGGTGATTTCACATGAGTTTGGATAGGCCACCATGTGCACTCTCCCAGAGCGTGAAATTCCACCCCTGGTTTCTTTCAGTCTAACATTTCTTTGGTAACTATTGAGGAAAGCGAATCGGAACTCTAACTCAGATACTTTTTTGGAGGGTGCGGGGCAGCTGGGTAATTGCCCACTGGAAGTTGAAATTTCCCAAGCAATTCCTGCAGCATCCTTTTGTATTCAGACTTTCGAGGGGTCCTGCAGCTCAATTTCCAGGGTATAACCAGGGTATGGTCAGCCGGAGACTGGAAGATATGGGTCACTATCAAATAGTGTGATCAATTCAGTGTAACATATAAAGAATGCTTATCAATAATGAAAACATAAAATAGATGCTTTAATGAAGAAGAGAGATAGATGGTGTCCAGGAAATTAAACCACTTACCCTAATCTCAATGATAGAAAAAATAATGAAAGTTTTATTCAAAGAAGTAATGACAAAAACTAGAAAGTTAAAGTATAATACAGCATGAATTTTAAATGGGAATGCTTTACCAAACCTACTGAATTCTTTGAAGAAATAATAGAAAGGGTAGATAAGGGTAATGAGGTTGATGTAATATATTTGGATTTTCAATACGTTTGGATAATAGACACATGTCTGGAGACTTCTCAGACTGGGAAAATTGAGAAATGGGCTGCATTTTACTCTTCTTCCAGGAGAAGACTGGCAGGTAAAGCGTGTAAAATTAGTTGGGATTACAGCGGCAACATGCCCACCGCCTACCCACCCTCGCCACCTTGATCCTTTGGGTATTTTACAGCAGGAGAGTAAACTGCAAATAAGTCATCAAATAAAGAGGCCCAAAGCTGATCAGACCAACATAGTAAAGGTAAACTTACTCTATGGGTGTTGTGGTGAAGAAGCTGTCAGCATTTTATCTCTATGGCCCCATCCTTGGAGGCTCCAGATCCAATGATCATCCAACCTGACAATGAGAGGCCACCTCTAATGGGTTGGTAATATCTGCACTTCATGGGTGGCCGTTCTGATGGTGGGGAAGTTGCAACATGATCCCCAATTGGCTGCCTGCCTCCATGGCAGTCAACCCTTGTCCAAGACTGTCCCGGAAAGTACCTGGAGGCAGAAATGTGTTGTCAGAGCCTCAATGTGGCTTCTCACTTCTCCAAGTCCATCTCCGTGTGGCCAGAATGGTTCAGCCAAATTAAACTAGGGGTAGGACTTTGCATGGTGAGTTTTCCGCCTTAGCACTCAAAGAGTTAGTGGGAGATGCACTCAGAAGATCACAGCAGCCCCGTAGGCATTTACTGCACTCATCCTCATGTGGGCAGTTGTCGTTCCTCAGCCAGATGCTGGGAGATCTGATTGGCCTACAGCTCTGCAGTTCCACCAGCATTAGTATCAGAAGTAGCCAGTACTGAGGATACAAGCAGCCATCAGAATCTTAATCCCAGAGTCAAAGACCAGGTAAATACTGGAGGTCACACAGTAGGGAGAGGAGAGGCCCATGGACAGGGCAGGGAGAGAGGCTAAGGGGTCCTGAAGAAGAGTCCAGGGAAGAGAGAGCGCGCGTGGGGACTGACCTTGAGTGGGGCACCTGATTTCGATAGCCGGCCTTGAGCAAAACACTATCCCTTTTGCACCTGAGGTCTGCCTGTCTCTGAACTCTATCTGCCAGCCAGGCTGGGTGGAAAATGGCCCCAGGATCCAGACCTCATGTAGATGTGTGGACTGGTCGGGCACATGCAGGAGGGCAGTGGAAAGCCACTCGGGAAATTTTCCGGGTGCTCCACCTGCAAACCCGCAAGCGGTGGATCATGACATTTTGCCCTGGATAAAGCATAACAAAGCGGAAGATTTAGATTGACATCAATTTCTTGTTGGACCAGCCCCTAGTGGTGTGATCAGTTTATTAGCAACAATGGTGACTTTAAATTTTACAGCAATTTTTGAAAATGAAACTCTTTAAACCTGTTTAAATGCGTGATACTGTTTCATTACATTGATAACATAATTTGCCGGTGTTAATAGTTCAATTGAAGATATTCACATACTTCCGACAAAGCTCAGATTTGATTCTAATTTTACCATTAATGCCTCACTGAATTGACTGGAAACATGTCTTTTTAATGGACTCTGAACAGACTTTGCTGTACTGAATCCAGTCAATTCAGCATATTTCAAGGACTGTTGCCTCCTCTCAAGTTGTTGCTGATAATGCCATTTATTTTTTTCTGTATAATTTATTCATTTCTGAAGTCAAGTGTTGAAGAACTTGAAACTTCACGGGTTAAATGAATATAATCTAACAACAAAAGTCATGGAGCAACACTTATGCTTCAAGCAGTGCTTGCGATCCCCCACATTGAGTATTTCACATGCTCACAGCAGCAAGCACATATTGTCTCCAGTGATAAAGATTGTTCACACACATCCTTCTTATATGCGATATAAAATATAATTTCATCAGGTTTCATTAACTTTACAGCATATACATCCGGAAGTCCAAACCCAAACCCACCTTCCATGGGCATGATGATTTCTACTTGATCCAAACTGTCCACATCTTTCACAAAATGAGAAGCTTGTCAGTATTAAATTTGTCATATCATTTTAACACATGCAGCACTCGATCCCGGATGCTGTCCAGTGAGAGAGGAGGCAGAGCCCCATAGTGATGCAATGACTGTACCAACAGACGACAACTCTGAGCTTGGGGCACTGTTACAAGAACCTGCCTGTTGCAAACATGCTGAGAGTAGTCGCTGCTGGCTGCAGCCCCAATGCTCGGCCTGTCCAATGCCAGCTCCAAGATTGCGGTCACTGGCGGCACAGTGGTCCAGTGGTTAACACTGCTGCCTCATAGCACTAGGGAACCCTGGTTCAATTCCAGTCTTGGGTGACTGTCTCTGTGGAGCTTGCACTTTCTCCCTGTGTCTGCGTGGGTTTCCTCCGGTTCCTCCCACAGTCCAAAGATGTGCAGGTTAGATGGATTGGCCATGATAAATTGCTCTATAGTGTCCAAAGATGTACAGGTTAAGATGGGGTTATGGGTTACAGGATAGGCCAGGGGAGTGGGCTTGGGGAGGGTGCTCTTTCAGAGGGTTGGTGCGGACTCGTTGGGCCAAGTGGCCTCCTTCTGCACTGTGGAAATCCTATTGTTCTGCGCAGCATTTATAAGAAATCCATTCCAACCAGTCACAGCCCAAGCACTCTGCATGTGGCTAATTTAATTTGCATGTCACTCACATTAGGAGCAAAAGAGAAAGCCCAAGCAGCAGCTGTTCAGCACCTATTAAGTGCTTTAACAGCCCTCGTAAATGTGGTAAAAGCACTTGGGAAGAGTGCTGTCCAAGAAACATGTGATTCTTATTGGTTAAAATATTTTATTTTTGTTTAATGTTCCCTCCCAGTTAATGTAAAGAAAATAAGAATGCAAATTAACAGATTAAATGTTGAAACAGGAAAGTTCATATTAGCAATTAATGGTACAGGTATAAATTATTTTCTGAAACATTTAAATTGTCAAAAGCTCCTTTTTAAAGGTTGTCATGCTGTTATGATATTGAATATTCTCCACATGGGATTCATAGTGGGGTATAGTGTCAGCCTAATGATGCATTTTGTAAAATTAATAAGTATTAAATGTGTTTATTGATTGTGCTGTGTCTGTGTTGGTGATATAGCTCGAGCTTCTCACCAACTAATATGCCAGTTCGCAGGTTACACCAGTGTTATTCACACTTTTTTTCCTCGTACCAACGTTTACAAACCGGCTAACCTTCGCGACCCACGCCGGCCGACCTTCACAACTCACGACAGCTGATCTTCACGACCTACGACGGCCGATCTTCGCAGCACACCATTTTCGCTTACCTTTAATGCGACAGGTGAGCCCGCTTGGTCTCACGATCTCACTCTAATCAGGTTCACAGGAGAGGACAAAGCTCATATCAGGTGCAGAGTTTAGCTGCTTCCTTTGTGCTGTCTTCACCTTTGTGAGGACATCAAATTCCAACGTCACGCAAGTACGTCGTTGTGAAGGACAATTTTCACCCGCCCCTTCTCTTTCAAAATCTGAAACTCCTCCTCTAGAAAGCAGTGAACAAAACTGTTGATCAGCGCAGCCAGATGTGACTGAATAAGGCTTGCCAGACTATTGACAGTTCCCTTACTAACTCTCCTGCAATCGGAAACACCGTGACCAATTGCTCCTTGACCCTCCCAATACCCACCCACGACCCACCCACAGGTCACAACACACAATTTGAAAAGCCGTGGGTTACGCAACAGCTAGAACTCACCAAACATGTATGGAAAAAAGTGACATGGATTGTGAATGCTGTGCTGGAATCTATAAGAAACACTAAGGGAGTCCAGAAGAAATTTGGTGGCGTTGGTAAAGTTACCAAACTAAGCGATCGTAATGCTAATAATAATAATAATAATAACCTTTTATTGTCACAAGTATGAAGTTACTATGAAAAGCCCCTCATCGCCACATTCTGGCGTCTGTTCGGGTAAGCTGGTACGGGAATTGAACCCGCGCTGCTGGCCTTGTTCTGCATCACAAACCAGCTGTCTAACCCACTGGGCTAAACCAGCCCTGCTAGTTTAGTGACAGTCCTGTACGATACCGTACCACATCGACCAGCTAATAGTGGTACAGAGCTGGCTTGCTAAAGCTAGGTATGGCTGCTGCTTGATTTTTTTCCTCTACTGGCATCTTCTGTTAGAGCATCTCCTCATTGAGCGTGCGGAATGATGAGGTCACCCCAACGATCCGCACTTGACAGATCTCCAATTCTGTTTTTGTGGGATACAACCGAATGGAACCTGAATGACAAGTCTGTGCAATCACCAATGTCATATATTAAATATTAAAGTAGCCATGTTACCTACATCTCTACTGTAGGAAGGTGCCAAAGCATATCTGAAAGAGAGCAGATGTGACATTTTCGATGATCCATGCATTGGTATATTCCCAGGATTATTGAATGCCAAGGGTTGTGCCCCCTTGCAGGCCTCTTCCCTGGATTTCTGGACAGTAAATGTAAACACTGACACTGATGTTCAGCTTGTGAAGTCCACAACATTTGCTTTACTCCTGTTATTTAGGATTCCAATTCAAAGTGAAGGCAACCATTGACAAGATGTTTAGGAAGAAATTAGCTGGCAGCAGTATGAATGGAAGTAGTACGTACGACAATCCGGATGCAATTTGCACGATCAAATTAGAAACCAGCCCTCAAAATAAATTTTGCTCCTGTTCTTAATTACCGTTTGCAGCTGACTGAGGAATTGCGTTTCCATCTGTACCAATAACTGCCACTGGTACCTTCATTTCTGACATTCTCCCTTTGAAGTAGTGTCAACTGCAGCAAGTGCGAGGGCTGAAAATGTGTGAAGAAGTGAGCTGTACAGTTTGGCATCGCCTCAAAAAATTACTTCTTTCAAAATAAAAATGAAATGAAACTGCAGATGCTGGAAATCTAAACTAAAAATAGAAAATGCTCCAACTAAACACCTGGGTCTATCATTGCCTGTGAAGAGGGAAGACAAGTTAACTGTTTTGATGAGAGGTCTGTACACAACATACAATCTGTCTCTTTCCTTTACAGATGCTCATATCTCCAGCATTTTCTTGTTTTGTTACAACTTTCATTATAAATTTTTCTAGGATCAAGTATAAATATATATTCCATTATATATGCACTAATTTTGAAGTGTAGGAAATAGCCGCCTCCATGTTTACAGTTTAACAAAAATCCAAAGAGACACAAAATGTTGTCCTTCATGATTATAATTCTAGTTGTTTGCAACCAACACGAATATTGAGATAATAAGTTATATTAAACACTAAATCCAAGCAGATGTGAACTGATTTAAATAAATGTAACTTTTAAGCCAGTTTAATTTTAAACTAACTTTTCTTATTTTCTGAGATCAGTCCAATGAATCAAATGAAAGGCCATTTTTAGTGATTTTGCTTCATACTTCCTTGAAGGATTGATTCTGAAACAGAGAGCAATTTCTCCTCATATTACCTTTATGTATATTTGACATGTTTCTGTTTGATGTTGTTGCAATCTGGTTAGAGACCAGTAACTTCTAGTTTAAAGTAGACAGTCTGAAATCCCAAGGCACTTGCTTAGAGAATAGCACCACAATATTCCATGGTTTCAAACAAACAATATAACTTTATTGTACAAGATAAGAAAAGTAAAACATAGTTACTTATGAAACTGATCTATAGCAATAGTCATCATATTTAAAGGAATGCCAATGCTTTTTATTATTATTCTACTGTAAAAAATATCTGCCATTAATATTATCTGCACTGAGATATCTAAGCCAATCTTGAAAACACTCATTTTTTAATTAAAAGCCATTAACATCTAATGTCTCCTGGCATACAAAGGTTTTAAGAATTGATTTTATTAATTGATGCTATTGACAGTAAATCACATTTGTCAGAGCTGTATAGTGTGATGGTAGATTTGCTTCCCATTATTTTTCAACTATTAATTGGGGTGGATGGAAAATTGTGATGAAAACTAAAATGCTGCAGGACATTAATAGGTTGCAGAATGGGCAGATAGGTGACAGATGCACTTCAGCGTGGAAACGGAATTGGTGCAATATGGAAATAAGAATATCAAAAAGAATCAACCTTAAATGATAAGGTTTTAAATGGAGCAGGGCGACCTTGATGTAGCGATGCAAGTCATTTATGCCACTGGTGCTAGTAAGTGAGGTCATTAACAAAAAAGGCAAATGTTACTTTTGGTTTTGTTTCTGGAATGCCAAAGCGAGGAGGGATTGTTGAGCTTGTACAACTGATGATTGTGTCGCCTGTTTTGGGTAACCTGTTATTAGAAGGAAAGAAGACCAATGGGAACATACAGTTTAGATTCATTTGGATGTTACCTGGCATGAAGAACATTTTTTGGAAGAGAGGTTTGAGTAGTTTACCCGGTTTTCACTGCAGCTTTAAATCTTATTGAGCATCTTGGAAGAGATAAGTAGCCAGAGATTGTCACACAAAGACATAAATTTAAGATAATTACAAAAATAATAAATTGCTTTCCCATGTGCTACATAGAGAAAAAGAGGGTAGGGATGTTGGGTTCCTGCCACCTTTACATTGCTTCAGGGTCTGCCTCACATCTGCTGATATTCCCATCTCTACAAGTGGTCCGAAGCAGGTACAGGACTGGATAAACAAAGTGATTGGAAAATACAGAGCATTCCAGTTGCACGCCCTCAATTTTCAGTCATTTGGTGTGGAGATTGCTCACTTCACCTCATTCGCTGACAGGCAACAGAGAGCACTGGACCTGTGGTCACTGTTCAGACAATGGGGAGCACTGGACCTGCAGTCACTGTTCAGACAGCAGAGACCACTGAATGTGCGGTCACTGTTTAGACAGCGGAGAGCACTGGATCTGCTGTCACAGTTCAAACAGCAGAGAGCACTGGACCTGTGGGCACTGTTCAAAAAGCAGAGAGCACTGGACATGCGCTCATTGTTCAGACAGCAGACAGCCCTGGACCGGACAATGTTCAGACAGCAGAGAGCACTGGACCTGTGGTCACTGTTCAGACAGCAGAGAACACTGGATCTGGGGTCACTGTTCAGACAGCAGTGAGCACTGGAGCTGCGATCACTGTTCAGACAGTGGAGAGGAACTAAATTCATTCTTTGCTTCTGTCTTCACAAAGGAAGACATAAATAATGTACCGGTAGATTTGAGAAACACAAGTTTTCGTGAGCAGCTGATTTAAATCAGTGTTAGTCGAGAAATGGTTTCGGGGAAATTAATGGGATTGAAGGCAGACAAATCTCTAGAAGCTGATAATCTTCATAAGACCATAAAACATAGGAGCAGAATTAGGCCACTCGGCCCATCGAGTCTGCTCCACCATTCAATCATGGCTGATATTTTCTCACCCCCATTCCCCTGCCTTCTCCACATAATCCCTGATCCCCTTGTTAATCAAGAACCTATCTAACTCTGTCTTAAAGACACTCAAAGATTTGGCCTCCACAGCCTTCTGCGGTAAAAAGTTCCACAGATTCACCACCCTCTGGCTGAAGAAATTCCTCCTCATCTCTGTTTTAAAGGATCGTCCCTTTAGTCTGAGATGGTGTCATCTGGTTCTAGTTTTTCATCCCAGAGTACTTAAGGAAGTAGCACTAGAAATAATAGATCCATTTGTGGTCATTTTCCAAATTCCTTGGGCTCTGGAATGGTTCCTATAGATTGGAGTGTAGCAAATGTAAACCCCCTATTCAAAAAGGGAGGTAGAGAGAAAACAGGGAACTATAGACGAGTGAGCCTTACATCAGTAGTAAGGAAGTTGCTTGAGTCCATTATTAAGGATTTCAATAACACAGCATTTGGAAAGCAGTGGTGTAATCAGACAAAGTCAGCATGGATTTATGAAAGGAAAATGATGCTTGACAAATCGACTGGAATTCTTTGAAGATGTAACAAGTAGAGTTGACTAGGGAGACCCGGCGGATGTGGTTTATTTAGACTTTCGACAAGGTCTCACATAGCATATTACAATGTAAAGTTAAAGTGGCATGGGATTGATTTGATTTGATTTTGATTTGATTTGATTTATTGGCACATGTACCGAAGTACAAATAAAAGTACTTTTCTGCGGCCGAGGGAGGCAGATTACTATTTGAATGGGTGTAAATTGAGAGAAGGGGATACTCAGCGAGACCTTGGTGTCTTTATGTATCAGTTGCTGAAGGAAAGCGCACAGGTACAGTAGACAGTAAAAAAGGCAAATGGTATCGCTTCTCGGCCTTTTGGCTAAGATGAGAGTGAGGTCAGGTGTAATGCCTGGATCTGGTAGGTCTCTCTTCTGGGGACCATGAATTGGATTCAATTTGAATTGGTTTTTGGAGCAGGCAAGGAGCTAGATTAGGAGTTTGCCCCTGTCCACACTCTGATCTCTGGCTTTGTAACTCTGATAAAGTAATTAAAAAAAGAAGGCAAATGGTATGTTCGCCTTCATAGCGAGAGAATTTGACTATAGGAATAGGAATGTTTTACTGCAATAGTATAGCGCATTGGTGAGGCCACACCTGGAGTATTGTGTGCAGTTTTGGTGTCGTTATCTGAGGAAGATGTTCTTGCTCTGAGATAGTGCATCGAAGGTTTACCAGGCTGATTTCTGAGATGACGGGACTGGCATATGAGGAGAGACAAAGTCGGTTTGGATTATATTCATTGGAGTTTAGAAGAGTGAGGGGGGATCTCCTGGAAACGTACAAAATTCTAACAGTCCAAAACTAGGGGTCATAGTTTGAGGATAAGGGACTGAGGTGAGGAGAAATTTCTTCACCCAGAGAGTGGTGAATCTGTGGAGTTCGCTACCACAGAAGGTACTTGAAGCCAAAACGTTTTGTACTTTCAAGAAGGAATTAGATATAGCTGTTGGGGCGAAAGGGATCAAAGGATATGGGGAAATTCATTCAGGCCCGCCTTCTCAACCTTGCCCCTTGCCTGAGGTGTGGTGATCCTCGGGTTAAATCACCACCAGTTAGTTCTCCCCCTCAAAGGGGAAAGCAGCCAATGGGACTATGACAAGTTTACCTTACATTTTAGCCCGGACTACGTTAATTGCTGGTTAATTGCCCATCTCGCACCCATGCCAGCTCTTGGGCGGGATTCTCTGATCCTGAGGCTAAGGGTTGACGCCATCGGAAATGCCGTCGTGTTTCTCGACATCGTCAACACGGTCGCAGGATCAGCAATTCTGGCCCCGATAGGGGGCCAGCACGGCGCTGGAGCGGTTCACGCAGTGGGTCCGGCGCGAATCCGCACATGCGCAGTCCCACCGGCGCGATTTCCACGCATGCGCGGTGTCACCCTTGTCCGCGCCGGCCCGGACCCAGCATGGCGCAGGAGTACAGGCGCAGCGCGGAAGAAAGGAGGCCGGGAGACAGAGAGGCTGGCCCGCTGATAGGTGGGTCCCGATCGCGGGCCAGGTCACATCGGAGGCCCCCCCCCTGGGGTCGCCCCCCCACCCCCCAGGCCACCCCCCCAACCCCACCCCCACCCCGCCACAGGCCGCCACCCGACCCTTTAACGCTGAGTTAGAGCAGGTGTGGACGTCGCTGGCGGGACTCGCCGTTTCCACGACGGCCGTGCAGCCCACCCTGGGCCGGGAATCGGCGGGCCAGCCGCGTAGAGTGGCCCCCGACCGGCGCCACACCAACCACGCATTGTCTGTCCGTTTAATTATAATACTGTACATAATAAAAGATTACTTGTGTGAAAGTTACAGGCCTGGTGACTGCGGTATATTGGGTTCAGCCAAGGACCTCTGGTATTTTAAATAAAATCTTATTTCACCTGTGTTTTTAATCCAGGTGAAGTGGGGCTGGAGTTGGCCGTGCACTGGTGCAGGGGGCAGTTGCTGAACATCCCGGCCACTGCCTCTCATCTCCATCAGCTTTCGGTAACCCACTTCCACAGGCTCAGCATCAGGCCGGGACCCAGCTGAGTCCTGGGATCCAGCAGCCCTCCAACTGCTGTCTCGCCTGGCGGTTCCTGCCTTCACCTGATGGGCGGCACAGCAGCAGAGTGCTTAGCAGGGCGACATGGTAGCACAGTGGTTAGGACTGTTGCTTTGCATCTCCAGGGTCCCAGGTTCGATTCTCGACTTGGGTCGCTGTCTGTGCGGAGTCTGCACGTTCTCCCGTGTCTGCGTGGGTTTCCTCCGGGTGCTCCGGTTTCCTCCCACAGTCCAAAGATGTGCAAGTTAGATGGAATGGCCTTACTACATTGACTTTAGTGTTCAAAAAGGGTAGGTGGGGTTACTGGGTTACAGGAGCGAGGTAGGGGGCTCTTTTCAAGAGCTGGTGCAGGCTTAATGGGCTGAATGGCCTCTTTCTGCAAATTCTATGATTCTATGATTTAGAGGGCGCAGAGGAGGTTTACCAGGATGTTGCCTGGTTTGGAGGATATTAGCTATGTGGAGAGCTGAATAGACTTGGTCTGTTTTCATTAGAAAGACGGAGGTTGAGGGGTGACCTGATAGAGGTCTACAAGATTATTAGGGGCATGGATAGAGTGGATGGGCAGGCACTCTTTCCCAAGGTGGGGTCGGTCAGTCATTAGGGGGTATAGGCTTAAGGATCGTGGTGCAAACTTTAGAGGAAACGTGCGAGGCAGGATTTTTCATGCAGAGGGCGGTGAGTGCCTGGAACATGTTGCCAGGGGAGGTTGTAGAAGCAGATTTATTAACGGCGTTTAAAAGGCATCTTGACAAACACATGGATAGGATGGGTGGAGACGGATACGGCACAAAAAACTGCTGAGGGTTTTGGCAAAGGTTGGTATCATGACAGGCTTGGAGGCCCGAAGGGCCTGTTCCTGTGCTGTATTGTTCTTTGTTCTTTGAGTCTATTCTAGGGCTGGTGGAGCGTTGGTATCTACTCACTCATGCTACCCGGTGTAGGTCATTGACCTTCTTCCTGCACTGCTGGCGAGTCCTCTTGGTCATACTACTTGAGCTTCCGGCCACTGCAACCTCACCTCAGGCAGCACTGGCTGCCCTGTTGCTCACTCTCCGGATCCTCGGAGGAACAGAACGTCCCTCCCGGCCTCCAACGCATGCAAGAGCCTCCCAGGTCAGTGTCCCTGAATCTTGGGGCTGGTCTCCTCGATACCATTGTTACGAGCTGGCTGGGGTTGGCTGAGTAAGTGCAGCTTAGTTAGTCGGGGGCTGGTGAATCAGATGGCGAGCTAGGTAATGGGAGCTAGGTAGGGGGCTCTTTCCAAGGGCTGGTGCAGGCTTGATGGGCTGAATGGCATCTTTCTAGCTCTTGTTATTTACGGCGTTAAGTGGACCATTTAATGGTGAATTGCGTTGCTGGCCTTGCTGGGCCAAGCTCCGGGAAGCTCGCTCAATTCCCGCTTGCTACCGCACTTAGAAATTTTTCAGGAGATTTGCGCCCTGTGAATCTGACCTGCTGCTCAGTTGCTTAAACTTTAAATCAGCTTTTCCAGCTGACAGCCCATCCCCTGTCATTACTGTCACATATTAAAGGAGAGATCCTCCAGCTGGTTGGTCTGGTTTATTATCCACCTTCAAATACCTAGTCAGAGTTTCAACCACCTAGATCAAATACATCTCTTGCTTCTTCAAGATCTTATGGTGACCTCCAACCTCTCCACCATTGACCTGCCCCTCAACTGATGCTGAACATCTCCTTCATTCCACAGAAGATACATCCATCAGTGCCTCTTCTAACACTCACTTCTGCCATGACAACGGATCATAGCCTCAAATTACTTCCGAACATAAGGAAAGGCATACAAGGAAAAGCTGTCTGAGAATGTAAAGTAACCACTTACTGGAATTCCTATGCGGGTTTCACTTGCTTAACTAGTCCAGAGAGAACTGAAGGTCACACCTGCAGGGTGTCTGGGGCGGCTTCAAACAGAGATTTGAAATGGAGATCGAAGAAAATGCAAAACTTTGAACTTTAATCTCCAGTGGTTATGGAAACAATGGAGGCTGATTACCATCTCAGCCAAAACCATCTCCTGTGAGTTATATCCCAGACAGGGGCTGCAACTTTCCAGCCGTTGATGCCGATGGGATCTTGCGGTCCCGCTTAATGTTTCATGGCAACAAGGAATGATTTCAACAGGAAATCCCATTGACAACAGTGGTACCAGAAGATCCCATTACCAACCAATAGCGGGTTGCATCCGCTGCCGCGAAACACATGGCAGGTTGTGCGATAAATCCCACCCATGATCTGAGTTGAAAGAAAGCAGTTTCTGGGCAAAATACATCCAGACATTTACATGATAATGGGTTAAGAGCCAACTGCTACCCAGGTCTCTGTGATCTTTTTCGGTGCTCTAGTTCTACTGTGCTAGTAGGTGCTTTGAAGGTCATAAATACGTAGATACATAGAAGATAGGAGCAGGAGGAGGGCGTAGAAGGATGGGTGAGTAAATTTGCAGATGACACTAAAGTCGGTGGAGTTGTAGACAGTGCAGAAGGATGTTACAAGTTACAGAGGGACATAGATAAGCTGCAGCGTTGGGCTGAGAGGTGGCAAATGGAGTTTAATGCAGAAAAGTGTGAGGTGATTCATTTTGGAAGGAATAACTGGAAGACAGAGTACTGGGCTAATGGTAAGATTCTTGGCAGTGTGGATGAGCAGAGAGATTTCAGTGTCCATGTACATAGATCCCTGAACGTTGCCACCCAGGTTGAGCGGGTTGTTAAGAAGGCGTACGGTGTGTTAGCTTTTATTGGTAGAGGGATTGAGTTTCGGAGCCATGAGGTCATGATGCAGCTGTCCAAAACTCTGGTGCGGCCGCATTTGGAGTATTGCTTGCAATTCTGGTCGCCGCATTATAGGAAGGATGTGGAAGCATTGGAAAGGGTGCAGAGGAGATTTACCAGAATGTTTCCTGGTATGGAGGGAAGATCTTATGAGGAAAGGCTGAGGGACTTGAGGCTGTTTTCGTTAGAGAGAAGAAGGTTAAGAGGTGACTTAATTGAGGCATACAAGATGATCAGAGGATTGGATAGGGTGGACAGTGAGAGCCTTTTCCTCGAATGGTGATGTCTAACACGAGGGGACATAGCTTTAAATTGAGGGGAGATAGATATAGGACAGATGTCAGAGGTAGGTTCTTTACTCAGAGAGTAGTAAGGACGTGGAATGCCCTGCCTGCAACAGTAGTGCACTCGCCAACACTAAGGGCATTCAAATGGTCATTGGATAGACATATGGAAGAATAAGGGAATAGTGTAGATGGGCTTTAGAGTGGTTTCACAGGTCGGCGCAACATCGAGGGCCGAAGGGCCTGTACTGCGCTGTAATGTTCTATGTTCTATGTTCTATTGGCCCTTCGAGCCCACTCCCTCATTCATCACGATCATGGCTGATCATCCAACTCAATAGCCTCATTCTGCTTTCTCCCCATAACCTTTGACCCCCGTTTGCCCCAAGTGCTATATCTAGCCGCCTCTTGAATATCTTCAATGTTTTAGCACCAACTACTTCTTGCAGTAATGAATTCCACAGGCTCATCACTCTTTGAGTGAAGAAATTTCTCCTCATCTCTGTCCGAAATGTTTTACCCTGAATCCTCAGATTGTGTCCCCTGGTTCTGGACACACCCACCATCGGGTCACCTTCCCTGCATCTACCCTGTCTAGTCCTGTTAAAATTTTATACGTCTCTATGAGATCCCCCCTCATTCTTCTGAACTCCAGCGAGAACAATCCTAACCTCGTCATTCTCTCCTCATATGACAGTCCCGCCATCCCTAGAATCAGTTTGGTAAACCTTCGCTGTACTCCCTCGAGAGCAAGAACATCCTTCCTCAGAAAATGAGACCAAAACTGCACACAATACTCCAGGTGTGGCCTCAAAAAGGCCCTGTATAATTACAGCAACACATCCCTGCTTCTGTACTCTGGCAGTAAAGGCCAATATACCATTAGCCTTCTTTAGCACCTGCTGCACCTGCATGCTTACCTTCAGCGGCTGGTGCACAAGGACACCCAGGTCCCGCTGCACACTCCCCTCTCCCAATTTACAACCATTCAGGTAGTAATCTGCCTTCCTGTTTTTGCTTTCAAAGTGAATAACCTCACACTTATCCAAATTATACTGCATCTGCCATTGGTTTGTACACTCACCCAACCTGTCCAGATCATAAGAACATAAGAACTAGGAGCAGGAGTGGGCCATCTAGCCCTTCGAGCCTGCTCTGCCATTCAATGAGATTATGACTGATCTTTTGTGGACTCAGCTCCACTTTCCCGCCCGAACAACATAACCCTATATTCTTTTATTCTTCAACAAACGATCTATCTTTATCTTGAAAACATTTAATGAAGGAACCCCAACTGCTTCACTGGGCCGGGAATTCCATAGGTTCACAACCCTTTGGGTGAAGAGGTTCCTCCTAAACTCAATCCTAAATATACTTCCCCTCACCCGCCAGTGGAAACAACCTGCCCACATCTATCCTATCTATCCCTTCATAATTTTATATGTTTCTATAAGATCCTCCCGCATCCTTCTAAACTCCAATGAGTACAGTAAGTCTATTCACCCTCTCCTCGTAATCCAACCCCCTCAACTCTGGGATTAACCTAATGAATCTCCTCTGCACACCCTCCAGCTCCAGTACATCCTTTCTCAGGTAAGGAGACCAAAACTAAACACGATAGTCCAGGTGTGGCATCATTAGTATCTTATACAGTTGCAGCATAACCTCCCTAGTCTTAAATTCCATCCCTCTACCAATGAAGAACAAAACTCCATTCGCCTTCTTAATCACCTGTTGCACCTGTAAACCAACGTTTTGTGACTCATGCACTGGGACACACAGGTCCCCCTGTTCAGCAGCATGTTTCAATATTTTATCACTTATTCTTACCAAAATGGACAACCTCACATTTGTCACCATTGTATTCCATCTGCCAGACCCTAGCCCATTCACTTAAACTGTCCAAATCCCTCTGCAGACTTCCAGTATCCTCTGCACTTTTTGCTTTACCACTCAGCTTAGTGTTGTCTGCAAGCTTGGACACATTGCCCTTGGTCCCCAACTCCAAATCATCTGTGTAAATTGTGAACAATTGTGGGCCCAACACTGATCCTTGAGGGACACCACTAGCTACTGATTGCCAACCAGAGAAACACCCATTAATCCCCACTCTTTGCTTTCTATTAATTAACCAATCCTCTGTCCATGCTACTACTTTACCCTTAATGCCATGCATCTTTATCTTATGTAGCAATGTTTTGTGCGGCACCTTGTCAAAAGCTTTCTGGAAATCCAGATATACCACATCCATTGGCTCCCCGTTATCTACTGCACTGGGGATGTCCTCAAAAAATTCCATTAAATTAGTTAGGCACAACCTGCCATTTATGAACCCATGCTGCGTCTGTCCAATGGGACAATTTCCATTCAGATGCCTTGCTATTTCTTCCTTCATGATAGATTCCAGCATCTTCCCTACTACCGAAGTTAAGCTCACTGGCCTATAATTACCCACTTTCTGCCTACCTCCTTTTTTAAACAGTGGTGTCACGTTTGCTAATTTTCAATCCACCGGGGTCAGCCCAGAGTCTAGTGAATTTGGGTAAATTATCACTAGTGCATTTGCAATTTCCCTAGCCATCTGTTTTAGCACTCTGGGATGCATTCCATCAGGGCCAGGAGACTTGTCTACCTTTAGCTCCATTAGCTTGCCCATCACTACCTCCTTAGTGATAACAATCGTCTCAAGGTACTCACTTGTCGTAGCCTCATTTCCATCAGTCACTGGCATGTTATTTGTATCTTCCATTGTGAAGACCGACCCAAAAAACCTGTTCAGTTCTTCAGCCATTTCCTCATTTCCCATTATTAAATCTCCCCTCTCATCCTCTAAAGGACCAATATTTACCTTAGCCACTCCTTTTTGTTTTATATAATGCAGTAGGATCTCTGCATCCTCCTCACAGTTCACCCTCCCATCACAGTTCATCCTCCCGGCTCATCTTCACAGCTGAAGAACATCCATTAAGCATCCCTGTGCTTTAGGTAAAACGTCTCCCCCTCTGATTGCTCAAAACAAGTCACAAGTCAGCAAAGTCACAATCGAAAAGGGACAGGATGATTCCTTGCAGCTGACCTGCAGAACCAAGAATCTCCAAACCAACTGCTCAAGTGCCAAAATCAGCACCACAGGAATCACCTAATGGTCACCATCTACTCACAGACCAGCCAAAAGGCTGATTCATACCTCTTTACTCATTTTTACTTTTGGACTCACTTCTTGGCGTGATTCAATGGATGGCCATGTTGCACTTAAGCAAGGGTGCGACGAGACCATTAAGTTGTCGGAGGGGCCAAAATAGAGAACCATGCCGAGCTGATCTAACCGGTCCGTCCCCATTGGCAAAATCAGGATCCTGCCATAGCATGGCCAGAAACCAAATCACTGCTTCACGCCAATCTCCATGCACTTAACGGGAGTGACACCCTATCTAGTGACCTCCCATGATCTAACAGTCTCCCCAGCAGCCGGTCACATGGGTGAGCGCCAAGGGTGAGCGCCAATCAGTATTCCTTTCTTAAAATGTGAAGCTAGCGGAAGGGCTGCTGCAGGGACCCGGGGAGCTGAGTAGCCATCTTCGCTCACAGTCAATGAGCCCAGCGGGCACTGGGGCTGCTGCCCCTGTGCTTAGAGAAGGGTGGGGGAGCCCCGGTCACGGTGGGCCACCAATCTCGGGGGGGGAAGGGAGGGGGGGTTGGAGAGCAGGGGGAGTAGTCGCCCATGGCTTCAGCTGGGGAGGGGTGGGGGGGGGGGGGGAGATGGGTGTCTCAGTGCCCATGGGTCCGCCATGCCAACCCCTGAACCATGAGTTCCTGGTCTGGAGGCAATCCCAGCCTACCTGCCCCACCGACCACCCATAACTCCCATTGACTGCGGAAGCCTCTGGCTTTGTGACAGAAGGAATTTGCAATCATAGTTAAGTGAGCATCTCACAGATTCCAAGTGGATACTCGTGGGTAGGTGTGCTATATAGCATGTGGGGGATTCTGCCTAGCATCCCAATCAGACTGTGATGCCTGGACACTGCGCCTGAGCAATGTGGGAATAGAGGGTCCTGGGAGAATGGGGGAATGGATGGGGCATATGGGGGAGGCGGTGTATTACAAAGAACAAAGAACAAAGAAATGTACAGCACAGTAACAGGCCCTTCGGCCCTCCAAGCCCGTGCCGACAATTCTGCCCCACTAAACTACAATCTTCTACACTTCCTGGGTCCATATCCCTCTATTCCCATCCTATTCATGTATTTGTCAAGATGCCCCTTAAATGTCACTATCGTCCCTGCTTCCACCACCTCCTCCAGTAGCGAGTTCCAGGCACCCACTATCCTCTGTGTAAAAAACTTGCCTCGTACATCTACTCTAAACCTTGCCCCTCTCACCTTAAACCTATGCCCCCTACTAATTGACCCCTCTACCTTGGGGAAAAGCCTCTGACTATCCACTCTGTCTATGCCCCTCATAATTTTGTAGACCTCTATCAGGTCGCCCCTCAACCTCCGTCGTTCCAGTGTGAACAAACCGAGTTTATTCAACCGCTCCTCATAGCTAATGCCCTCCATACCAGGCAACATTCTGGTAAATCTCTTCTACACCCTCTCTAAAGCCTCCACATCCTTCTGGTAGTGTGGCGACCAGAATTGAACACTATTCTCCAAGTGTGGCCTAACTAAGCTTCTATACAGCTGCAACATGACTTGCCAATTCTTATACTCAATGCCCCGGCCAATGAAGGCAAGCATGCCGTATGCCTTCTTGACTACCTTCTCCACCTGTGTTGCCCCTTTCAGTGACCTGTGGACCTGGACACCTAGATCTCTCTGACTTTCAATACTCTTGAGGGTTGTACCATTCACTGTATATTCCCTACCTGCATTAGACCTTCCAAAATACATTACCTCACATTTGTCCGGATTAAACTCCATCTGCCATCTCTCCGCCCAAGTCTCCAAACAATCTAAATCCTGCTGTATCCTCTGACAGTCCTCATCGCTATCCGCAATTCCACCAACCTTTGTGTCGTCTGCAAACTTACTAATCAAGCCAGTTACATTTTCCTCCAAATCATTTATATATACTACAAAGAGCAAAGGTCCCAGCACTGATCCCTGTGGAACACCACTGGTCACAGCCCTCCAATTAGAAAAGCATCCTTCCATTGCTACTCTCTGCCTTCTATGACCTAGCCAGTTCTGTATCCACCTTGCCAGCTCACCCCTGATCGCGTGTGACTTCACCTTTTGTACTAGTCTACCATGAGGGACCTTGTCAAAGGCCTTACTGAAGTCCATATAGACAAAATCCACTGCCCTACCTGCATCAATCATCTCAGTGACCTCCTCGAAAAACTCTATCAAGTTAGTGAGACACGACCTCCCCTTCACAAAACCATGCTGCCCCTCACTAATACGTCCATTTGCTTCCAAATGGGAGTAGATCCTGTCTCGAAGAATTCTCTCCAGTAATTTCCCTACCACTGAAGTAAGGCTCACCGGCCTGTAGTTCCCTGGATTATCCTTGCTACCCTTCTTAAACAGAGGAACAACATTGGCTATCCTCCAGTCCTCCGGGACATCACCTGAAGACAGTGAGGATCCAAAGATTTCTGTCAAGGTATTGGGGGGGGGGGAATATTGGGGGTTGGGGCTCATGGGGGGATATGGAGCATTGTGGGGTAGGGGATGGGCAGCATAGTAGCACAGTGGATAGCACTGTTGCTTCACAGCTCCAGGGTCCCAGGCTGAATTCCCGGTTTGGATCACTGTCGTGTGGAGGTTGCATGTTCTCCCTGTGTCTGCGTGGGTTTCCTCCGGGTGCTCCAGTTTCCTCTCAAAAGTCCCAAAAGACGTACTGTTAGGTGAATTGGATATTCTAAATTCTCCCTCTGTGTGCCCGAACAGGCGCCGGAATGCGGCGACTAGGAGATTTTCACAGTAACTTAATTTCAGTGTTAATGTTAGCCGATTTGTGAAAATAAAGATTATTATTATGGGAGTGGGGTGGCATGGGCAGCACTGCTGGCCATGGGTGGGGAGCATTGGGGGAATGGGGAGTATTGGGGGAATGGGGAGTATTGGGGGGATGGGGAGTATTGGGAGGATGGGGAGTATTGGGGGATGGGGAATATTGGAGGAATGGGGAGCATTTGGGGAATGGTGCGTATTGGGAGGATGAGGTGTATTGGGGGATGGGGAATATTGGGGGGATGGGGAGTATTGGGGGATGGGAAGTATTGGGGGGATGGGGAGTATTGGGGGATGGGGAGTATTGGGGGATGGGGAGTATTGGGGATGGAGAGTATGAGAGGGGATGGGGCAAATGGGGGAATGGAGATTTTTGGGCTAGGACAGCGTGGGAGGCACTGCCGGACATGGGTGGGCTGGGGCACAGAACGGTGCTGGGCGGGGGCGGTGCCAGGCCAATCTCGAGATGGGGGGGGGGGGGTTTGAGGGTTTGGTGCCAACCCACCCGTGTGGCCCGGTGGAGGTTGTTGATCTTCTTACGGCAATGGGTGCCAGTCTCCTGGTCACACACTCCGAGTTGACGGCTGCTGCCACATTCTCCCAGGCAGCACTGGCTGCCCTGTGGCTGACCCTCCGAGACCCGTTGGGGAATAGGGCATCCCATCTGGCCTCTGCTGCGTTCAACAATCTGCCCAGGTCAGCATACTCGAATTGTGGGGCTGGTCTTCCCGGTAGTATGGCTGCGAGCTGAGTGGGGCTGATTGTGCAGGATCGGTTTAAGTGCTGCTCTCCCTTGTTCGTGGGGGGCTGGTGAGCACGGTCCTGGTGAATCAGCCGGTGGGATCATCTTTTGCAGCATGAAACCCGTGGCGCCTTGTTAAGTGGACCAATTAATGTTTTATAGTGGTGACAGCCTCGTCGGTCCGAGCGTCGTAAGCTCGCAGCAGGATCCGCTCATTACCATACTTAGAACACTTTTGGTTAAATCGTGCTCCTCGTTTCTAATCTGGCTGTTACATTTTATTATTTTTTCTTCTATTTTAATAAGCTCAATCTTTCTTTAACTCAAGAAGGTCTGGTTAAATTGGCTTATTTTAAAACATAAATAAGTTTGAATTGGGAAAAGATATCCACAAGGAAAGGGATCCTTTTAAAATTAATCTTAATGAGAAAAACCAAGGGTGTTGAATAAAGAAAGGAAAGCAATTCATTCCTCATCATAAGTTTAGGGACATCTCCCCAGGAATCAGAACAAATTGGGGGACCTTATCTGGGGACCAGTTGTAACAAGTTTGGGGCTCGTCCAGGATCAGGATCATAACACATTGGGGGACATCACATGGGGACCGGTCGTAACAAGTCGGAGGCTCGTCCGGGATCGTAGCAAATTTTGGGGACCTCGCATTGAGATCGACAGTAACAGTTCTGAACTTACTTGTCTGCTGCACCTGTTTCCAAACTTGGATGTCAGTTTGTAATTGTTTCATGTTAACTTCCCTACATTTATCCCAATTTTATTCCATCATGAGAGCCCCCAATTTAAATCTGGACTTCCACCTATTCTGTCTTTTCTATTCTCAATTTACTACCATGATGTATGAACAGGCTTTTACAGCAAGTGGGGGGCATAAACAGCACTGAGCCCTTCAAGCGTCTAATGACTAAGATGGAACTGTAAAACCCTAGTGCCGTAAAATCCCACCCTCTGTCTCTTAATCTTGCTGTGTAACCAGACCAATGCAATTTGAGTTTTCCATATGCTTCTTTGCCTGTGCATTCTACATACTGCCACTTGGCTACGTCATCCAAATGTACAATGTCTGGTTCCACATCCGTACTAATGACAGGAAACTCTATCTTACCCTTGTCTTTCTCAGCCCTTCCACTGTCTCTAAAATGTCAGGCTGCTTGTCCATCATCCAGAACATGATGAGCAAAAATGTCCTCCAATTAAACATTGGGAAGCCATTGTCTTCAGTCCCTGACACAATCTCTGTTCCCTCACCAATAACAGCATTCTTCTCCCTCGCAGATTTCCAAGACTGAACTGGACTGGTCACATATTTGACCTTGGGGCAAATTTCTGAACAAATATTAATGTTGTTACTTGAATTGCTTATTGCCGCCTCTACTGCATCTCTTGATTCTGTACCTGTCTCAGCTTATCTGCTGCTGAAAGCCCATGCACACCTCTGTTGCCTCTTGACTTGACAATTCCAATGCACCCCTCGATCCCCTTTCAATTGCCACCCTCCATTAAATTACAGATCTAAATCGCAGTCGGCCATATTGTCATGAGAATATCGCTTTAAGAAATGGTTAGCTGCTCATGTTACTGCAGTGATGTCAGAGTGTGGGTGGAGCTGAGCTCTGGTTCTGCTTTTTAGTTTCACTTTGAGAAAAGCTTGGACGTGTCTGTGTCTTTTTGTTTTTGTTTTTCAGTGTGTTGCAGCTGAAGTCAGCCAAAGCAGCTGTACTGTTGATCTCTCTGCCATGAAATGAAATGAAATGAAAATCGCTTATTGTCACAAGTAGGCTGCAAATGAAGTTACTGTGAAAAGCCCCTAGTCGCCACATTCCGGCACCTGTTCGGGGAGGCTGTTATGGGAATTGAACCGTGCTGCTGGACTGCCTTGGTCTGCTTTCAAAGCCAGCGATTTAACGACTATCTCTTAATCATTTGGTGAATTCAAAACTATAAATGTTTTCAGTGTTGAATGTAAACCCTGATGTGCTTCTGTTTAAAGGTTTGTTAAGTCTTCTGGGTGAAAAGGACAGCCTCCAGATTACTTGGTGTTATATTCTTTGGGGGGTGTATTTGATTTACTGGTTGCTAAGATGTTCACTGTTTGTTTCAGAAAGGTTAACTTGAGTTCATAGAATAAACATTGTTTTGCTTTAAAAAAATACTTTTCCATTTCTGCTGTACCATACCTGGAGAGTGAGCCGTGTGCTCCCCATACCACAATCTGTTAAAAGTTGTGGGTCAGGTGAACTCCATGATACACTTTGGGATTCTCTAAACCCTGACCCATAACAATATCCAAACCCATGCCAAATTCAGTTCACCGAGCCTGCATTGGCTCCTGCAGCAGTGCCTTGATTTTAAAATTATCATCCTTGTTTTCAAATCCATCCATGGCCTTACCCCTCCCTGCCTCTGCAATCTCCTCCAGCCCCACAAATGTCTGAGATCTCTGCATTCATCCAATTCTGGCTCTTGCGTATCCTCAGTTTTAATTGCTCCGCCATTGATGGCCATGCCTTCAGCTGCAGGGGACCTGCGGAAGTTTTGGAATTTCCTGCCATAGCCCTTCTGTCTCTATGGACGCTCCTTCAAATCTATCTTGAAACAAACATTTGGTCAACTTCCCCAAAGTCTCCTAATGTGATTCAGTGTCAAGTTTAGTCTGATAACTCTCCAATGAATTGTGACATTTTGCTACATTAAAGGCTCCATAAAAATGTATTTTGTTGCTTTTACCTCACACATTAGCTGGAACATTTCTTGTGCTGCAAGTTGCTCAGAATTCAATTATAATGGTGTGGCAAGGGCAATGGGCTATCTGGGTCTTGAGGGAATAATGAATCCTGAACAGTAAAAAATATTCCTGGCCAAATTTTCAAACATTTGCAGGGTCGTGAACAGAGGCAAACAGCCCACAGCGTGGCTCACATCTTCTTATCAGGATGAGAAACCCCATTTTCCACACTGATCAGACAATAACATTCACAGTGCACTGCCACCGATATTTCAGGGCAGTCTTCTGATGGCGGATCCTTCACATCCAACCCAGTGCAGCAAGAAATGTTCCAGCTATTGTGTGAGATAAAAGCAACAAAATACATTTTTACGGAGCCTTTAATGTAGCAAAATGTCACAAGGCAATTCAGTGGAGCGTTATCAAATTAAACTTGACACTGAATCGCATTAGGAGACTTTAGGGACGATGACCAAATGTTTGGTTCAAGACAGATTTTAAGGAGTGTCCTCGTGGGGAGCAGCACAGACAATAGCGCAGAAACCACAACATCTTTTTACTGCACTAGCTGCCGTATTCTGATAAGTAAAGAGTTTAAATGTACCAAAGCTGCCATTCTCCCTGTGTGTGCGTGGGTTTCCTCCGGGTGCTCCGGTTTCCTCCCACAAGTCCCGAAAGACTTGCTGTTAAGTGAATTGGACATTCTGTGCTCTCCTTCTGTGTACCCAAGCAGGCGCCGGAGTGTGGCGACGAGGGGCTTTTCACAGCAACTTCATTGCCGTGTTAATGTCAGCCTACTTGTGACAATAAAGATTATTATTATTATTATTTGAAAATAGCTATGGAGAGAAGTTACATGTTTAAGTCCGTGGGTGAGAGGGTAGACCGGTTAAGGGGGTAGGGTGGGTAAGGGGGTAGGGTGGGTAAGGAGTAGGGCAGGGAGTAAGGTGGGAGATGGGTGGGGAGGTGAAGGGCAGGTGGCAGATGGGAGAGGTGGGTTGGAAGGCAGGTGGGTGAAGTGAGTAGAGGTGAGTAGATGAGTTTGGGGCTCGTCAGGTCAGGTCTGGGGTGTAGTCTAAGGGTCAGGGGTTTAGTTGGGAGGTTAGGGGGTAATTAAAAGGATAGCCAGTGTGAATGATGACGGAGGTCGGTTGTATCATTATCTCGGTGTTAGAGTCTAGTTAACTGTCCAGGAAAGTAAAAAGTAAGGACAATCCAAAGTCTCTGGCTCTAACTCAGAATTGGAAACTTTTTCAGAGGGTCCTTTGGAGAAGAGTAATTATCCATCAGCCGTTCAAACTTGCAATTCGCAGAGTCCTTGCATTAGGGTTTCCAAATGGTCCAGTAGTGCATCCTCCAGGATACGGCTGGTCGCCAATTACCCAGAGACGAGAAGATCTGGGCCATACGAGACCAAATTATTTAATGTTTGCAGAGGCGGAACCGGAGGCGAACAGGCCCATAATTTCCTGACATTAACCAGCGTGGCAGTATTGTTGATCTCCAAATTTCTTTCTCTGTCAGTCTGGCCTCAATAAAAGTTGAGACGGATTCGCACGTAAACAGAAGTTATTTATTTAGCTTGCAAGCTTAATCATCTTACAGAAATGTAAGAGACATCCAGCCTCTTTCATTCCAGAAAACGACTGACTAAAAGACAAAGAGATCTCTGCAAAATCAATTCAAATGGTATCAAGTTTCACATACTCGACGGACATAGGTCAGCCTAGGTCCCTCCTGACCTGTTCGATCTATTCTGATTGGCTCACTTCCAATCCCTTTCTCTGGCCCCTATCAATGCAGTCTCACTCTCATAGACACACCTCTTCCTGCTTTTTCCATGCGGTCTCAAATTCCTTTGTCCCTAACTGCAAAAATCAAAGTGGCTTATTTCTACATTACATTAACTAGTATCTCTAAAGTAACTATTTTATATCACATTCGTCATTCCCTCCTTTTATCATTCCATGATAACCGAACTATCCAATCTATAGCTACGGTCCCTCATCTAAAAAGATCCGTCGCTGCATTTCCAATTCCTGTCTTAGCCCCCCTTCATCTGCTTCACCCTCATGGATTTTAACAGTTAAATTTTTTTTCTCGGTGATTGGGGCGGTGATCTGATCTAGTGCACCCCGCATTCTACCCATCACACATTTAAGGATGGCCAGGCCCACAAAGATGCAGCCGATAGCTACCACTAGATACATGGCCATATTTATCAACCAGTCCTTCCATCCTCCAGATCCCCAGTTACCCCAAGAGTCAGGATCCTGCATCCCGTCCAAGTGATCCCGTATGCGATCCATAAATTTAGTAATGTTAGCGGTCAAGTCCTGAACACCCATGATCCACTTGCCCTGTACTATGGCGCATACCCCACCCTCACGGGCCAGAAGATAGTCAAGAGCATACCGGTTCTGCATTGCAAACAACCGTAGCTGAGACAACTCCTTTGTTATTGCCCCGAGGGCTCCCAAGGTTTCATTTCCCAAAATGGTAAGGCCGCAAATAAAATAATTCCGATCACTAACAGCCAAGGAACCCCCCACACCTCCCAGTGTCAATACGCTCAGAATGCCCCACCCGGCTGAGTGGCCCCGGTTGGGTGCAAGAACCTGAGGTTTTTTCCAGTTCTCGCAAAATTCAGCAGAGACTGCCCGGCGTGCTAACTGATTATGCAGCTTCCACGCCGAAGGGCAGGGGACTGTGGTAGGGACTAGAGTCCCTATAGCAATTCGGCGGGGAAATGGGGTGACAAAACGTTGGTCGCCGTACCATTAAATAAAAAGTAGTATCCTTGTTCCGTGTGGAGACTAGCATCACAATCAGCATATCGGTTGCGTAAGGACCTCCCAGTAGCCCAGTTTATCCAATTTTGAAATGCCCATTCGGGCCGCCCAGCAACGCAGAAAGCCCTATTCCCAACAGTGATATGAGAGACATTCGCCCAGCCACAAAGGAGCTGGAGGCCAGCGTTCAATGGAACGCAAGTGGTGCTATAACAAACGCATTGGCCAGACGCCTAGGTGATATGGCACCTCCTGTCCGTACAGGTGGGAAACAGACATGTTATATTTGTGTCCACCTCTACCAGCAAACAGCCGTACCCTTCACTGCTGAAGCAATTCTCGTACGACCGGGAATCCCTATTGGGAGTGAAGTGGCTAGGTATGTACGCCCTCCACCGTCGCAGCCTATCGTACTGTGAATGGGAATTATCCCGAGGGAGGGGAAGGCAAATAGCCGGTGGTGCTGAATCCGGATCGTAAGGAAGAGTGACTTGCTCGGGCAATGGCTCGGAACGCTGACAATGAACCACCGTTTGGGGAGTGCCCCAAAGCGGTGAAACAGAAAATAACCTAGACACCGTTGCGGGGTTTGGGTAGCAGACAACCCGTCCCTGGCCATACAGACGGTGGTAAATCTGGTAGAAGAGATTCATACTACCCGGGTTTTCCTCAGTTTGGCCTTTAATTAACTTAAGTGCATCTCCCGGTAACCTACGTTCTAGCTGTACTTCCCTTCTCACACGCCCCGTCCTCTCTCTAGTCCCTTTCTCTTTCTCATGGTCTCTTCCTACACTCTTCTGACAGCTTGATGTTACCTTTATTGTACCACTTTTAACACATCCAAAATCAAATTTACATGTATTCCAAAAACAAGGCAATGTCCATATAATGTTCCCTTCCCATCGCCGGGACCGGTGCAGCTGCTTCATGACTCCCGCATTCTCCTTAACTTTGATGACCTTCCATGAGTCGATACCATGTCCTCGTATATGGGGGCAGTGAAGAACATCACCTGTGCATAGGTGATGTATCCTTGTAGATTGGTTGGGGCTACACAGATACATAATATTCCCCTTTTCCATGTCCATCGCCAATAACACGCCAAGCGAAGTGAGGCCAAATATCAGACAGACTATGCGTAGCCACTCCATCATGCTCCACACCTGTAAAATAGCACTGGAGAAGGGAGGCAGGTTAGTATCCGACCTTTTACAGTAGTGGAGATGGACTCAATTTACAGTGATGTAGGTGGACCCAAGCACTTCGCCCCTCCACTTTAACTGCTGTGGGGGTGGTAAGGAGAACTTGGAAGGGCCCGTCCCATCGCGGCTCCGACCCCTTCCTAGTCCAATTTTTGACCATTACATAACTACCGGGCTGGACTGAAAGTGAGCTAGGTACTGGGCAATGGCTGGTGAGCCGCACGGACTGGGCCATGGAGTTCCTTGAGCACTTGCGTAAGGGCTAGAACATAGGTGGTCATTTCTTCAGTCATCTGATGAAACTGAACCCGTCTGGGAACCTGCAGGCTCCAGGGAGTTCTAAGAGGCCTGCCATAAAGAATCTCGGCGGGAGAGAGCCGGGCTGGTCCCGCAGGTGTAACCCGCTGCTGGAAGAGGGCAACGGGGAGCAACTTAAGCCATGTCAGTCCCGTGTCTGCTCTTAATTTAGCCAATTTAGTTTTGAGGGTCTGATTGTGTCTTTCAACCACCCCGGCTGCCTGTGGTCTGTAAGCACAGTGTAACTGCTGGCGTATGCCCAACTGGGAGCAAAACTCCTTGTTAATTTGTCCAATAAAATGAGGCCCATTATCAGAACTTAACTGAGCTGGTATACCGTACCGGGGAATGATTTCCCTCATCAAGACTTTAACCACAGTAGCAGCTTTACTATAGATAGTCGGATACGCCTCAACCCATCTGCTGAACACATCCACAATGACCAAAACATATTTATAACATTGACACCTTTCCAACTCAATGTAATCCATTTGGAGCGTCTCAAAGGGACCACTGGGCAACGGGGTTTGCCCCTTCCCACAAGGGATACCTTTTCCGGTGTTATATTGCTGACAAATCAAACACCGATTACTGATACTTTGGGCCAACCCCTGCATTTTAGGGTGCCACCAAGTGTCCAGCAACAAATCACTAGTCCCCCGAGCCCCACAATGAGTTGCAAAGTGTACACATTCGATGACCCATAGAGCCAGTAGATCAGACATACAAGTCTGATATGCAGGCGTGGTCCATAAAGAGGAAACAGAATCATATGTACAACCTAACCGTTTGCACATTTGTTTATCACTCTCAGGAGCGTCCTCCTGTAACCTTATGACGTCTGGCATTGGCTTGTCAGAAGCAGACACATTCATAGTAGATCGTTTAGTCTGACTTAACATTTTAGGCACCATCACTTGCTGAATTTGTGCGGCTGTGCGCGCTGCACAATCTGCTCGTTCATTACCAACGTCAACTGGGGTTGTACCATTCGTGTGGGCAGCGCATTTAATAACGGAAATCTGCGCTGGCAGAAGGAGGGCCTGCAGTAGGTCATTAACTAAACCCCGGTGGGATATTTGACCACACATAATCATGTCAGGTTGTTCTGACGAAATGTCACTCAAATCGCCCCTTATTGTGGTAGTTTCCTGAATCAAGGCTAAACAGTCGTGGCCAGGTGCGTCTTCATGGACAGGGGGACCACTAAGAAAACAGGCTGGATTGATAGTGGTACAGTATTTAAATGTCAGACGTGGATTGTTCAAAAGGTATATCTCATACCTATTCTGACGAGCTGCGGTAAGATGCTGACCATTCGCCCCATATCCCTGGCATGGTACTGGTCATGGACATGACGTGTAATATGAGGGCTTACCGAAGCTGACTGTGGCCATAAATGTGGTGATATTGTAACAAAATCGGCTGTACCTTCTTTTCCCGTGACTGTGGCTGTAACCTTGACTGGCCATTCGGTCTCAAGTAATGGCCGGTATTTGTCCTCCAACTCCCTGTTTCGTCCAGTTCTGTCATAGGCCAGGGTAACGTGATGCAGTGATAGTTGCTGTTCAATGTCTAACGTCCACCACTGGGGGGTGATAGAAATATAGCACTGTTGTCTCATCCTCCTCTTCGCTGATCCACCCACCCAAAGTCACTATATTGGAGCTCCTGCTGGTAAACTACCATTTCTGCCGCTTGTTGGGATCGCAGATCATCCTTTTTCATTACATACTCAGTCTTAACCTTTGTAACTGAGCCTCCTTCTTGGCCTACACCCTCCTTCCAGTAAAATCTGACTGCCCTTGCCATCTGGGAAGGGTCGTTCTCCGTCCAATTCATGTTATTACATTTCACAGCAGTAACCACAGAAGGTGGTAGGCAATGCATTAACATAGCACAGTATTGAGGGGAATTCTGACCATTTTGATACAGCAAATCGCCTGACTGCCCCCGGTAGATTTCATTAAAACGCCCCAGACATTCCTATGGCTCACCAATCTTCCCAGGTTTTAGGTCTAAGATAACAGAAAGATTTATGGGCCTTTGAAATGTGCTATTCAACGCATTCAAGATCTGTGTCCTTCTTTTCTCTATTTGCTCTCTTTTTTTTTTAACTTAAAAATGTTTGAAAATTCAAATTGAATTACTGCAACTTGCAAGCTTAGCTCTGATCTCAACTCAGAACTAAATTTACAATTTGCTTAACACAAACTTGTATAACATTTACAACTTAATTATTTCTTTATCTTAACAATTTTTTCTTTTAACAAGTTTTTTTTCTGTTACATACACATAAGTATTAGCAAAATCAACTATCATAAGTATTAGCAAAATCAATTATCATCTCCAGATTGACACTTTTTAAAATGGTGTCCATGATCTTCTTTAAGTTTCTATTAATCTCCAGATAAAATGAGATAAACCTTATTTCAAGTAAGTGAAATTTAAGATTCTTGCAATTTCAATCAATTGCTTTCGAAAATAATAACTTTTATCAAAGAGATGGAGAAACCCACTGGTTTCCTTTAATTAATTCAAAACGTAACTTTGCTGGTGTTCACTGACTCAAAGGAAAGGTATCCGATTACACTGCAGACTGTTATCTCAAGGCCTGAGTGAGAAGCACTGTCTGTTTTCAACTCCGCCTGCTGCTGTTAACCCTTTGAGAGACTTCTGCTTCAACCTCACAATCTCAACTAGACCTCGGAACTTTACAGTCCAAGGAGACAATTTTAGCTTAATCAACTATATATTTAAAACACTCACACATAGAGTTGAACCATCTTCAGATTTAAAAACAGTTATACTGGACTGAGCCCCCATCTATTGAAGTCCCATCAGCCCCTGAACCCATATAATAGACTGAACCTTTATTATTTAAAGTCCCATCAGCCTCTGAACCCTGATAATAGACTGAACCTTTATTATTTAAGTCACATCAGCCTCTGAACCCCGATAATAGACTGAACCTTTATTATTTAAGTCACATCAGTCTCTGAACCCCGATAATAGACTGAACCTTTATTATTTAAAGTCCCATCAGCCTCTGAACCCTAATAATAGACTGAACCTTTATTATTTAAAGTCCCATCAGCCCAAAACCCTAACCCAAGCCGAAACAACAATATGAAATCCCATCAATTAAAGTGCTAATCCCCAGACTGACCTGTGATTTCGTCGAGGCGGTCTTTCTGTGCCAACCGCGAGTGACCAGACTAATCAGACGATAAGAAGAGGGGAACAATCAATGCTGGTCGTTTTCCATTTCTACATTGAGGGCCCTTTGTTCCCGTCCTCCTGTTCATAATCAGTCTAATTCTGATTTCGCAGTTGGAACAGGATCGCCCTGAGAAATCCCGGTTTTCGGCACCAAATGTTGATCTCCAAATTTCTTTCTCTGTCAGTCTGGCCTCAATAAAAGTTGAGACGGATTCGCACGTAAACAGAAGTTATTTATTTAGCTTGCAAGCTTAATCATCTTACAGAAATGTAAGAGACATCCAGCCTCTTTCATTCCAGAAAACGACTGACTAAAAGACAAAGAGATCTCTGCAAAATCAATTCAAATGGTATCAAGTTTCACATACTCGACGGACATAGGTCAGCCTAGGTCCCTCCTGACCTGTTCGATCTATTCTGATTGGCTCACTTCCAATCCCTTTCTCTGGCCCCTATCAATGCAGTCTCACTCTCATATTCACACCTCTTCCTGCTTTTTCCATGCGGTCTCAAATTCCTTTGTCCCTAACTGCAAAAATCAAAGTGGCTTATTTCTACATTACATTAACTAGTATCTCTAAAGTAACTATTTTATATCACATTCGTCAGTATCGGCCAAGGTCCTCCCATTCCAGGAGGATTGAGGGGGTGGGGGGATGGGGAGGGAGACAGGCACCTGCACACAAACAACAGGTTGGCTACTATGCCAATTAAATTGTCTTTAAAGGCACTCAGGAGTGGACTGGGATTTTCCATTTGGCTTGTGGGTGTTCCGCAGAGGCCTAACATGACCAGAGGATGAAGGCAAGCTTCTACTGGCAAACACGGGGCAGGTAGGGTGTCCATCTCTCCATTGAGCTAGAGAAAACCAACCCCAGCTCACCACCCCTGCCAGGGCCCACCATAGCAACCACCAACCGCAACCACTGGCTCCACATCTAATGGAGGGTTGGCCCCTCGATGGCTGCTATGGTCTTTTTAAGGAACAAAATTCTAGAAATATGTTCAAAAGGTGCCTCCATTGTCTTTTTACTCACCTCGGCAGCTCCCATCTCAGACAATGGGGCTGCAGATGTGTTATTGCTATATTATCTCATAATGGACCTCGAGCCTCAGGAGCCAACCAATAGGGTGCGATTCTCCCAAAATGGAACAAAGTCCCCTAGCGAGCGCGTTTAGCCGTGTGTTTCCCGGCACTTGCCGAAATCCCGATTGTAGCAAGAGATTGGGCCCCCAAAACAATCCCTGAATTCCCCCCAGCCTGAACACAATATGGGAGGGCCCCGGCCTGCCTGCACCTTCCCCAACACCCACACATGGCAATCCAGGCCTGAACATGCGCGTGCCATCTTGGCAGTACCAGCCTAGCACCCATCTGGTCACCAGGTTACCCAGGTGGCACCAGCAGTTCTAGGGCACCACCCTGCCCAAAGGGCATGCAGCTGGGGGCCTCCGATACCCTGAAAGACCCCCACGAGTGCTGTTCCATCTGGTCCCCGTTTGTGGGGACCAGTGCTGAATGGCGCTCACCCAATGTCTCTGAGGCAAAGGAGGGCCAAAGCCTCAGATAACTCAGGAATCTGCACATTAGAGTAAGGCTTTGATTGATTGATTGATATTTATTGCCAGATGTACCAAAGTACAGTGAAAAATATTTTTCTGCGGCCAAGGGAACGTACACAGTCCATATATAGTAGACAAAAGACTAATTGACAGAGTACATTGACAGTGGTGCATCAACAAATAGAGATTGGTTACAGTGCGGAACAGGGCCAAACAAGAGCAGCATAGGGCGTTGTGAATAGTGTTCTTAAAGGGAACAGATCAGTCCAAGGGAGAGTCGTTGAGGAGTCTAGTAACTGTGGGGAAGAAGCTGTTTCTATGTCTGGATGTGCGGGTCTTCAGATTTTTGTATCTTCTGCCTGTTGGAAGAATCTGGAAGAGGGCAAAGCCTGGGTGTGAGGGGTCTCTGACAATGCTGTCTGCCATTCTGAGGCAGTGGGAGGTGTATACAGAATCAATGGGAGGATGGCAAGCTTGTGTGATGTGTTGGGTTGAGTTCACCACACTCTGTAATTTCTTGCGATCTTGGACCGAGCAGTTGCCATTCCAAGCTGTAATGCAGCCGGATAGGATGTTCTCGATGGCACATCTGTAGAGGTTTGTGAGAGTCGATGCAGACATGCCAAATTTCTTTAGCTTCTGCAGGAAGTAGAGACGTTGTTGGGCTTTCTTGACTGTTGCATCAACATGAGTGGACCAGGACAGACTGTTGGTGATGGTGACCCCCAGGAACTTAAAGCTATCGACCATCTCTATTTCAGAGACATTGATGTAGATGTGGTGGAGTGTCGTGCTACGCTTCCTGAAGTCGATGATAAGTTCCTTGGTCTTTCCAACATTCAGAGAGAGGTTGTATTCAGTACACCATGCAACCAAGTGATCTATCTCCTTACTGCCTCGCTCTAATATGCAGATTTGCGAATAAGCGATCTCACCCATTGTGGGATCCTGGGAACGGGGTCTCCCAGCTTTCAACGGCCATGCTGCACTACCGCGAGTTGCTTTTCAGGTGCTGTGTGGCCATTGGATCACGCCCATTGTTTTTAATTTGTCAGGGAGCATGCACCCTGTCCTCTAATTGGCGAACTGGTCAAAGATTGCATGAGGCGCTGACACGACGCAGGATTAGGACCTGGAATTCCATTGAACATTGGGAATCTGACCTCAAAACAAAACTACATCCCACTGAATGATGCAGTAAATCATTGCTTACTTTGGTATAATATTAGAAATATCTTTTGAAGCCCGGTCTGTGTCTTTTCACTCAGAACACTCAAGTCACCAATTTAAAATGAAATGAAATGAAATGAAAATCGCTTATTGTCACAAGTAGGCTTCAAATGAAGTTACTGTGAAAAGCCCCTAGTCGCCACATTCCGGCGCCTGTTCGGGGAGGCTGGTACGGGAATTTAAGTTAGATCCCTGAATTTCTATGGCCATTTTCCCAGTCTCCTGCTGCCATGTTTGTGGAAGGCCTGTAAAAGGCCCTGCGGGCGGGGACAATGGAGGTTTCAGTGGTTATACCATTTCTTGAGTAGGGGAGGTTGGGGGAGGTTCCACCCGTCTCCTGTCAATGCTATGGTTGGAGATAATGATATCCCAGACAGAAATACAGGGCCTACATTGTCAGCCTTCTGCATGCCCACATTAAAATTACAACTTTCCCCAAACAATCAATGGGAATAATCTTAAATTCATCATTCCCTCCCGTTGCAGCTGTTCTCTCTACCACTGTGACACACTTGCTTGTTCTCTTTAGTGTACATATCAGCATCCATGATGTTTTCTCAGCGAGAGGCCAGCAATTCCGCTGGACCTGATGAGTGACAACTAGTAAATGTCAGCACTCTAATCCACCAGTCGCTGGTTACAACAACAAAAAATCCCTCATAAACGGCTTCTGGTGTAGCTGACTCAACGTTTATTTGAATCCCCCTTCTAGCGGAGAATTTTGTCTTATCAACAAATATGTAATTATATGGATAAAATATTTTAAAAGGTTCCCTTGTCTGATTGCTGCCTAATGAATAATGCTGCGTGGACATTAGGTGAGGCTAAGATCAGGCTGCACAATGCATTCATCCATTATTCAACAGCTGTCAATTAGTCCATGGTTAAATTGCCTGCTGTCACTCACTGTCAAGGCTCTCGCACAAAGGTTGGCACATGGGTGAAGTACTGGACGGTGGCTGACACCCATGGAACCATATCTCAGGATGAGTCAGTGTCTCTACAAGAGCAAGGTTGAAAATCAGACAAAAGAAAGTAGGATTATTTATGTCTTAAAAACCCTGTAAACCAGAGGCCAAGTAAAGGGCACACAGCTCCTTGTTTTTGCAGCAATATCTTCCAATTAAAAAAATGATGAATATATTAATTGTTATTCACTATTGCAGCAGAACCGCAGATTCACGCAAATCGTTTATTTTAATAAGATTTGCAATGGTTACTACACTTGTCAGCAACCAACCACAAATCATTTCTTCCTAAACCCTCAGTAAGGTGAAGATTATTCATAATATTGTGTGATCAACGCCACATTTCAAGGCGATTGGCCTCCCTGCTAACATCTGGCATCCATACTGACAGCGGCTGCCAGCACAAATGCTGACCTAAAAAGAACACATGCCCCACAGAAAACTGAAAGAGGACAAATACCAGGAAACAATTTCAATACAACTATCCTAAAACTGACAGTGTTAAAGTCGAGCCTGTACTCCTGGGGTATCTGACACCACCTGACCTCAGTCAAATTAATGTCCACAGTCGTTGTTGCTTCCATCCCTCCATTATCCAGCTATTAATTATTCACGAGCATTTACCAGCAACTCATAGGAAAGGATCACAGGATTACTCAAAAGTGAAGAGCAAATTGCACCAAATCGGAGAAGTCAGGAATAACAAAGATCTCCATGTATAGGAAGAAACACATTGAAATATCTTTGACACGATCTCACACAGTTTCTATTTAAGCATCAGTTGAACAATGCAAAGGCACACAGGAAACAGGTCAAACTCTCAAAATAGAACTTTCCTGGTGTTTCAGCTGCTAAATGCACCACCCAGTATAAAACTAAGCTGTGAAGGCCAGGAAAATCCTAGTCACTAGTCTGTGCTGTCAGCTAAGATGATACAATCTGTCGCAACTTCATTGGTTTAGAGAAGAAGAAAAGAAACAAGGGGCGGGATTCTCCGACCCCCCGCCGGGTCAGAGAATCGCCGGGGGCTGGCGTGAATCCCGCCCCCACCGGTTGCCGAATTCTCCGGCACCGGATATTTGCCGGGGGTGGGAATCGCGCCGCGCCGGTTGGCGTGCCCCCCCCCCCGGCGATTCTCCGGCCCGTGATGGGCCGAAGTCCCGCTGCTGGAATGCCTGGCCCGCCGGCGAGAATCAAACCACCTCTCTTATCGGCAGGACAAGGCGGCGCGGGCGGGCTCCGGGGTCCTGGGGGGGGGGGGCGCGGGCCGATCTGGGCCCCCACGGTGGCCTGGCTCGCGATCGGGGCCCACCAATCCGCGGGCAGGCCTGTGTCGTGGGGCACTCTTTTCCTTCCGCCTTCGCCATGGTCTCCACTATGGCGGAGGCAGAAGAGACCCCCTCCACTGCGCATGCGCGGGGATGCCGTGAGCGGCCGCTGACGCTCCCGCGCATGCGCCGCCCGGCAAAGTCATTTCCGCGCCAGCTGGCGGGGCACCAAAGGCCTTTCCCGCCAGCTGGCGGGGCGGAAATCAGTCCGGCGCGGGCCTAGCCCCTCAAGGTAAGGGCTTGGCCTCTCAAGGTGCGGAGAATTCCGCATCTTTGGGGCGGCGCGATGCCGGATGGATTCGCGCCGTTTTTGGCGCCGGTCGGCGGACATCGCGCCGATTGCGGAGAATCCCGCCCAAGGTTCAGATTTCTGACTCAGGGAAGAAAATCTGTATGTGTGGCCAATGAATGAACAAGGGATGGAGTATAGTTATGATACTCTTGTCGTAATATGCACCCATGCACATCATGAGGTAAAAGCAGCAGCACTCTGCCTCTCTCCACTGGTGACAACTGTAGTGACAGTCAGGGTGTACAAATCATTCAACACCTTCTACACGTGGATCAGAGCTTGCCTGGTCTAGATAGTTTACTTAGAGTAGTAGAGAGTCAACCCACAGGCAGCTGTGTGCTTCGTTCCTGAAGTTCAATAAATCTTATTGAACCAACGCCTACATTTGGTGTATGCTTGATCATTTAACTGCATCGTGTTGCAGTCCGTGTTACCCCAGGGTGAATAACACGACAACTCTGAGTCAAATAGCTTGGTGACATTGACTGTGTTGAAGCAATGTTGAAGAATAGGTGAGGAAAATCATGAAGAAATGTTTCCTTTTCCAGTCTGGACTGGAGCTGGAGCCCTCTATTAACTTGGTGGGGAAATAGAGAACAACTGTAGATCTTAAAAGGCAGCAACTTCTATTTGCATGGCCTCCTTACATTCTCTTTGGCACAGATGGAGAAATAACAGATCACCTCGATTCCCTATTGTATTTTTGGAGGTGCTTGTGATCCAGATTTTCGTGATCTGCAACCAACTGCGACAATCAGAGCCAGTGTGGTGTCACAAGACCCTCCCCTTCAAATATTTGCAATATTTTCCTGACAATATGGCAGAGAAAGCCACCTTTGATGTCGGCAGCTTCAGTGCCACTTTTCTCATCCGCTGCCACACTCTGGAAAAATCGTAACATTCCACCCATGCTGTCAAAACTTTTGCCTTGCACTCATCACGACAGATTCACAAGAATGCCAATTGTAAAGAAACAATAATTTATACTGTATGAGATAGAGTGCTGGCAAGTGGACTCTGATTGGTAGAGGCATTGCCATGGAGAATGCGCCCGGGAACAATTAACTGACAAGCTTTTGTTTAAATTCAAACCAGACAGGTCAACTTTGATTGGTCAATACATTGCCCTGGGGAATGAGAGAGGGAATGGCTGTACCCTCAAGCTTCTGTTTGGTTGAAAAAGGCACAGTGTGTAGACTTGCTCCTTCGATTTCATAGAATTTACAATGCAGAAGGATGCCATTCAGCCCATCGAGTCTGTACCAGCCCTTGGAACGAGCACCCACTCACGGCCACGCCCACGCCTCCACCCTATCCCGTAACCCTGTAACTCCACTTAACCATTTTGGACACTAAGGGCAATTTTTTAGCATGACCAATCCACCTAACCTGCACATCTATTTACAAAGGATACATCATTTGTGTGAATATATACAGTTTCTAGCATGTGTAAGTGAGTCACACTGGCCGCCTGACTGGACATCTTAAATTGGTTGTCAGTGTAATTCGTCGCAAACTCAAGATTGTTTAGAAAGTTCTGCCCAATCACGGAATCACATCTAATGCTGCCACTGTCATAGAACATACAGTGCAGAAGGAGGCCATTCAGCCCATCGAGTCTGCACCGACCCACTTAAGCCCTCACTTCCACCCTCTCCCTGTAACCCAATAACCCCTCTTAACCTTTTTTGGTCACTGAGGACAATTTATCATGGCCAATCTACCTAACCTGCACATCTTTGGACTGTGGGAGGAAACAGGAGCAGCTGGAGGAAACCCCCCAAACACGGGGAGAACGTGCAGACTCCACACGGATAATGACTCAAGCCGGGAATCGTTTTGAGTTTTGCAAGCACTGGCAGGTTGGGTACATTGAGTGCATTGCCTCTTGCAAACAGCTGAAGGGATGTGCTATTTGCTATGATCCCCTGGCCACTAAATCATACAGCAGACAGAAACACCAGCACTGAAATTCACCTACCACAAGAAGAAAAGCTATGTCAATATCTTTCATTCTTCAGCAATACTCAATACAATATAGCAATCATTCAAAAATCGCATAAAATAGTACACATACTAATTACAAATGCACTAAAACATGCCTAACTACAGTGTAAGCTACACAAGTCCTAAAGCTCTCAGTTACTGGAAGATAGGCTCCTGTTATGTAGGTCAAACTCATTACACTCTTTTGACCACACAACAGAGATTTATCTGCCAGTAAGTATGAGTTCTGAGTGCATTAACTCTTACTGGTTGACACATGGGAATTATGCACTTGGATTAGTTATGCATTTATTCTGATTTTCTAGTTAATCAGGTTGAGTTCCCCTCAGTTCACCAATACAGAGTGCTCAGCTTTTGTGAACTGTCTTGCCTAATGAAATGCAATGGGTTGATACCAAATGCATCATAATTATTATTATTTAAACATCATCCTCCAGCATTTAAATACAACAGTGCAACCAGCAGAGTCAATAAGATCAGAAGGTAAATTGACATTTCAAGCAGGGATAGGGTACACAGAGGATAAGAACCAGTTGGATGTAAAATCCATCCCAAATTTCTGACAACGATTTGTACGAGGCATCCAAGAACTACCTTGAGTTCAAAAAACTTGTGCAAGTCAGGATTCACAGCAGACTGAGTTTCTCCTGCCTCCAATCAACACGTTCATGAACTGTTACTGCAGCTCAAAATGCCTCTCATGCTTTTCTGTCAAGTCTGAGATGACATATCACAGTTAACTGTAAGTCTTCTTTCAGAAACTGGCTGCTCCAGAACAATTTTAGCACGTTTATTGGGATGAGATGGCTTTCTGCTGAGATTCTGTTTTCCAAAGCAAATGACTTGATTTCCCTCCAATACCGCACATCATTGAGAAAGCTGCTGAAAATTCAACTAGACTTTACACAGAAGGCAGGACGTGGTTTAATGGTCCCCAAGATTTCCCAAACTGCTTAATTGTCCTGGCTAACTGTTGTTAGAAAGGTGACAATATTGAGTGCAATACTGATTGAGGAAGATCATTGGCCACACAAGGAAGGAGCCTAGTAACAGTTTTGGCAAGAAGTAACTTACAATATATAAAATTTGTGTATTCAAAGGTTATATGCTTGTAATTTTGTTGTCAGTTTAAAAAGCAAGTTGCTTTTAGGAAAATGATAGATGTCCGCCTTATACTTTCACAGTTTCTGTGCTTTGAGGAGAGGTGGCAGTGAGGATAGAATAAGCAGTATGAATGTTAAAAAAGACCAGTGCGAATGGGGATACACTCCACTGCCTCTCTGCAGCAGGCTGGTTCTGCCTGGAAATTACTTTTCAAGTGGACATAGATAGGCTGGTGGAATGGGCGGATTCATGACAGGTTACATTTTGTGCAGAGAAGTGTGAAATGATTCATTTTAGTGGGAAGAATGACGAGAGATAATATGGAATGAGGAGAGACAATATAAAATGAATGGTATGATTCCAGAGGAGCTGCGGGGAGTCCTGAGGGGATGTCTGCACAAACAAAAGGTGGCAAGGCAGATTGAGAAAGTGGTTTGAAAGACATAATAGATGATGGGTTTTATACATGAAGGCATGGAGTACAAATGCAAAGAAGTCACGATAAACCATAATAAAACGCTGGGTCAAGATCAACAGAAGCACTGTGTCCAGTTCTGGCAACACACTTTCAGAAGGGTGTGAATGCTTTAGTGACAGTTCAGGAATGGACCCAGGGATGAGAATCTTCAGTTGTGAGGATAGATTGTAAAAACTGTGGTTGTTCTTCTCAGAAGAGAAGCACGAAAAGATTTGATAGGGGTGTTCACAATCCTTAGGGCTCTATTTAGAGTGGATAGAGAGAAACTGTTTCTGCTGGCAGATGGTCAAGAACCAGCTGGTGCTCATTTACGGTGATACATGGCAAAGAAGCATCTGCGGCATGTGGAAAATCATTTTGTGCAGCAAGTGATTAGGATCGGGAATGCACTGCCTGAGAGCACAGTGGTGACTTCCAAAAGGGAATGTGATAAACACTTGAAGAAGAAAAGTCTCTGTTTGGGGGATAGGGCAGGGAATGGGACCAGTAGAAAGTCAGCATAGACATGGTGGGCTGAATGGTCTCCTTCTGTGCTGTAACCATTCTATGATTCTATGACTAGTGATCCCAATTTCAGGTCAAGTGCTTGAGAAGTCTATGTTCAATGAAATATGCCTGCTCTTCGAGCCTGGCCAATTTTCTAATTGGGGAGCAGCTTCACTCTGAGTGTATAGGTGACAACAGTCCTACATTTCCATGCATCCAGCTGTTTGGAAGCAGCCATTGATATCTTTAGTCATATGACTCAGCAGCTTAGTGTGCGAACAGAATGATGCTCTGGCCAGCACCTCTCTGAATACATTAACTCCCCTTGGACCTAGCAAAATTGTTAGGGTAATGTTGTAAAACCTTTTGTCTGCCCTGTGTCCCCTTCTTTATCCCCATCCAGCTGCCTGCTTTGATCTACAGTCGTCTGGTTAGCTGCTACCAACTTACTGCACCATTTAGGATTTCTGGTAAACTACAGATTTTAGACAGAGCTGGACCCCCCCCCCCCCTGTCCTGTTGGGCCAGGCCAAAACATCCCTTCAGATTCTGTGGCAGAACCTGTGGTGTCATTTGATAGACTTTGCATGCAGCCAATTGGTGTATCTAGGATTTTCAGCCAGCTCCTATCGTTGCCTGTGATTGGTGAAACCAGTCAGAAACTTTCAGGAAAGAAGGTGGGTCCTCTGGAGAGTTCCATCTTTTGTTTAGTTCTGCGAGGAAAGCCAGCAAGTAAGGTCTCTGGAGAATCTCTCTAAATGCTGCACAATTTTAAGAGGCATTCTAGCCAAATCTGTCAATACCTTCTGGTTTAAAGGGGCACAGACAGCCATCAGAAGTGGGAAAGAGATTTCGACTGAAATTGCAAGCCATTTTCTCAAAAGTCAGTAACCTTTGAACTGTGTGTGTCAATGGCTGGGAAAAGCTCAAAATTGAAGCTTAAACTGAGAATATTCCTCAAAGAATGGCCAGAGTACCAGTGTAGAGTTCAGACAAGGGAAATAAAGCTAGAGTTTACTTAGGTAGGGTGTAATGATCGCACGGGGTGGGGGGGGGGGGGAGGGGGCGGGGGGGTCCATCTGGTGGTAGAAAGGCAGAAGTCCAATGATATGGATATCCTGTGTACAGAACCATCTGGTGGCCAGCGATGAGAATTACACCAATCTGAACACCCTGTACCTAGCTCCATCTGGTGGCTGAAGAGGAGAATTGCTCTCACCTGGAATTCCTGAGTGAAACAACATATGGTGGTCGAAGGTCAGAATTGCACCAACCTGAATCTGTTGAGTAAATCTATTTCCCAAAGGCTGCAACTACAGCAGTGAAGACTCATCCTAAACCTAACCATTAATCCCCATTTTTTATCCCCACCAACCCTTACCTTGTGTCTTGTTTGTGCCTGGGTAGAGGGTGGGACAGGGTTTTGAGAGTAGGTAAACTAATAGACCATTTTTCTGATATTTCTCTCTCTATCTCTCTCTCTATATATATATATGCATTCACCGCTTCCTCTTTGTATTAATAAACAGTTTGTTAATGTTTGGCTTATAAATCTGGTGTCTATAACTCATTGGAGCAATCAAGAGTTAAAGATTGTGGGAGGAAACCGGAGCACCCAGAGGAAACCCACGCAGACATAGGGAGAATGTGCAGACTCCCCACAGACAGTGACCCTGTTAGGTCTCCGGGGTAAGTGGGCCTGGAATTGACCACGCACTCATCCACGGTGTCATAACAAAATAGAGAGACAGTAACCAATGATCTCGAATAACAACGAGTCAGAATAAAGGAGGGAGATAGAGAATCTAGTGAAGTGGTGCAGCGACAACAATCTCTCCCTCAATGCCAGCAAAACTAGAGAGCTGGTCATTAACTTCAGGAAGCAAAGTACTGGACACAGCCCTGTCAGCATCAATGGGGCCGAGGTGGAGATGGTTAGCAGTTTCAAATTCCTAGGGGTACACATCACCAAAAATCTGTCCTGGTCCACCCACGTCGACGCTACCACCAAGAAAGCACAACAGTGCCTATACTTCCTCAGGAAACTAAGGAAATTCAGCATGTCCACATGAACTCTTACCAACTTTTACAGATGCACCATAGAAACCATCCTATCTGGCTGCATCGCAGCCTGGTATGGCAACTGCCCGGTCCAGGACAGCAAGAAACTTCAGAGAGTCAGGAACACAGCCCAGTCCATCACACGACCTTCCTCCTATCCATTGACTCCATCTACATCTCACGTTGCCTGGGGAAAGCAAGCAGCATAATCAAAGACCCCTTCCATCCGGCTTACTCACTCTTCCAACTTCTTCCATCGGGCAGGAGATACAGAAGTTTGAGAACACGCACGAACAGACTCAAAAACAACTTCTTCCCTGCTGTTACCAGGCTCCGAAACGACCCTCTTATGGATTCATTAACACTACACCCCTGTATGCTTCATTCCTGCCGGTGCTTATGTAGTTACATTGTGTACCTTGTGTTGCCCTATCATGTATTTTCTTTTATTTCCTTTTCTTTTCATGTACTTAATGATCTGTTGAGCTGCTCGCAGAAAAATACTTTTCACTGTACCTCGGTACACGTGACAATAAACAAATCCAATGTGTATGGATTTTTCCGAATGCTATTGATGCTGCCTCTGTGGTGACACAATTGCTGTCTGTTCACGAACAGGAGGGAAACTCATGCACCAAAATTACAGACAATAAGTGATTCGAGCAGCCACATACTTGATGTTACAACTGAGATGGCAGGCATGAATTTTCTATTCTTAGGCAGTCCAGGATATTTGGATTGAGAGCCATTTATCGAATTGGTCAACAGTGTCATCTGATGATGCAGGTCAAAAACAGGGACAAAAATTCAAGTGGGCACTCAGCAGCATGCATACCTCTTCCACGCTCTGTTAACTCAATGTTATTAAAATTACACAGCTCTTCCTTAAGGTTTTACCCTGTCACTGTAACTACAAAGCTGAAAAAAAACTCCTTTTATTAATAGCTTCCTTTAATGAGGAGACTGTAGGCCAATCTACATCACACAACTTGGACTGAAAACTCTGCTCACATTTTGACAACTGTGACAGATTCCATCACAGTACCTGAGACAATCCACAATATTCTAAAGCAATAAATAATATTCTAAAACAATGAAAAAATTTCTAAATAACACAATCAATGTCATTCTAAAAAAAGTCAATTCATCAGACCCCCAATGTTAACCTTTAAAAAAAAACAGGATCTGAATCCAGATCTGTACCTTCGTTAAAAACTGACCAATTTTTCCTTAGGGCATACCCTATCTGGGTGCCCAATTCCATTGAAATCCATCCATTAGTTTACGAGATATATTTATTTAGAGGCAAACAGCTTAAGGGACAGAAACATTGGACGCGACTCAGCCACCCCGTTACGTCTGACACATAGTCGGGTGCAGCTGGTAAATCATGCAAGAACCCCAAATTGGGCTCTGCCCCAGGAGTTGGGCCAATCGCAAAGTGCCCGATCACTCCTGAAGAAACTTCCCAAGACCAAAATGAACGGCAAAGTGCCGTTGAATAGCGGGGTATTTCTTGGTGCTGCAGCCGCTGAGAAACACCCCGCTAATCGCGCCCAGAAGCAGGCTTTAACATTTATCCCCTGAATCGCAACCATTACCTCCACCCACTTTCAGTGTCAAACATTGAGGGCTATTGAATGCTGCAAATAATCTAGTTGATTAGATCAGAATTCTGAACTCATCTTTATTTCCCTGAATAAGACAGAGGAGCCCTAAGGTGAAGTGTAAAGAAGATTGAGAATCATAATGGTTTGTTGCAGGTGCCACAATGTGGCCATTGCAGGGGTTATTCCGATATTAACAATTCAGCCCCTTAAGCAGGAATCATGATCAACTTCTTCCATTGTAACGGCAAAAGTTATCTGCACGCCAACAAAATCTTGATTATCCCTTTGTAAATACAGAAACAGTTCAAACTTGCTGACCTCATTGGCTCCTGGTTGAGCAGTCTCTTGGTTATAGGTTTTCCTATCCTTGCCTTCAAATTCCTCCATGGCCTTCCCCCTCCCTATCTCTGTAATCTCCTCTCATCTCACAACCATCCAAGATATTTACAATGCTTTAATTCTGGCCTTCTGTACATTCCCAATCATAATTGATCCACCATGGGAGGCCATATCTTCTGTTGCTTAGGCCCCTAGCTCTGGAATTCCCTCCCTGCACCTCTCTGCCTCTCAACATCACGTTCCTCCTTTATGTGCCATAGAGAGCATCCTATCCGGCTGCATCACAGCTTGGTATGGCAACTGCTCAGTCCAAGATCACAAAAAGCTGCAGAGTGTGGTGAACTCAGCCAAACACATCACACAAGCTTTCCACCCTCCCACTGATTCTGTCTATACCTCTCGCTGCCTCGGGAAGGCAGACTGCATTGTAGAGACTGCCCACACTCAGGCTTTGCCCTCTGACAGACCCTTCCATCAGGCAGAAGATACGGAAGTCTGAATACCCGTGCATCCAGACATAGGAACAGTTTCTTCTCCACAGCTACTAGACTCCTCAATGAGTCTCCCTCAGACTGATCTGTTCCCAATAAGACACTGTTCATGACGCCCTATGCTGCTCTTGCTCATGTAATTGCTTTGCTTGTCCCTTGTTCCGCATTGTAACCAATTACTTATTTGTCGATGTACTTTGTCTATTATTCTTTTTGTCTACTATGTATGTGTGTCCGTCCTCTTGGTCGCAGAAAGATACTTTTCACTGTACTTCAGTACGTGTGCCAATAAATCAATCAATCAATCAATCAATCAATCAATGCCGCTTCTCAAAATCTACCTCTTTGGCCAAGCTTTTGGTTATCTGACCTAATATCCCCATTTGTTGCTCAGGGTCACACTTCGTTTTATAATACTATTGTGAAGCAGCTTGAGAAATTTCATTTCATTACAGGTGCCTTCTTACTTGATGACCATTGACCAACTCTGTGATACTTCTAAAATCCGTTCATAGGCAAGGCACTTGCAAACACCGTCTAAAAATAAAAGGAGGCCTTGATTAAAATGTTACACAAACAAATTAAATTGCCAACATTTACAACTTTACAGCTATCTTGATCTTTGTTCTGCCCTACTATTAACTCCTATCATTGTGACCATTCCTTGTGATTGACACATCTCTTATTCTTTCATGTGATGTGGACAGTACTTATTGCCAATCAGAGTTGCCTCACTGAAGTCGTTCTTGATCTGTTCCTTCTAGTGCAGTTATACCCCCAATGCTTAAGGAGTTCCAGGCGTTTGATCCAACAACAGTGAGGGATGGCAGTGCTTTTCCAAGTCAGGATAGTGTGTGATTTGGAGGGGAACTTGGAGAAGATGATATTCCCATGAGTCTTCTGTCCCTGCCCCTTCTATAGATCGTGTTCAGGAGTTGGGAAGTGGGTATGGACAGCAGATTTTCTTCCCTCACAAGAAATTAGTGAACCATTTGGGGTTTAATGAAAATCTAGTGGATATATGATCACCATTATCAATGCTAGGAGCTAAATATTGAGGCCCATGGAGATAGGAGCAGAGGCAGTGGGGCCCCAAAGGTACTGGTGCCTGGTATTGGCTCAAGGTGCTGATCCCAGCATTAACAATAATCTCCAGGGTGGGAGAGGGAAGAAACAGTAATCCCACACACCTCCCTGTTGAGGCAAATTAAATTTATTCAAAAGCTAATTTAGAGCTCATAAAGGAGAGAGAATGGAATATTTAATGGGGACATGGGTTTCAGAAGCTGTTATTTTCAAAACAGCTGAGGAGCACCAGGGACACAGTGGAGAATCAGTCATGGCTGCCCCGGACCCCATAAGAGAATAAGCAGGGCAAAGGGGGACTGGCCACTTGGTAAGGGAGTATCCTTGGTGCCCAGGGGGCAGGGAGCATGGGCACTCAGCACCTAGTCTTTGAACAGGTTCGGCATTCCCTGGCAATGCAGGGGAAACATTGTCAAGGACAACAGGGCAGACACCTGCTCAGAAGGAAGGTAACACCTGGCAACAGGGGAGCAAATATCAGATTTTGAGCCAGTGACATTGAGGGAAGGAAGGGCAGGACCACAGGTACCAGGAGCGCACAGGAGAGGAACGAAGGGCAGGAATGCAACAGAAGCCAATCTCTCAACAGATGATTGATCACCATTGACCGAGATACCTGGAGATGACCAAAAACCAGTGCTGCTCCAGACAAATTGTCAAAAACATCTGTACCCTTGTCACCAAAGACCTCACACCTCACAGTACTGGTTACCATACCATGCCAGAGGCCATTAAAGTAATTGTGGTCTTCAATTACTTCACTTCGGGATCCTTCAAAGATCCGTTGCAGACAAGATTCATAAATGGCCTTGTAAAGCATCCTCTGGGTAGGTGGATCCTAACATGATAAAATTCCATATTCAGTTTGAGGGTGAGAAATGTGAGTCTGAAACTAATGTCTTAACTTAAATAAAGGCAATTATAAGAATCTAAAGACAGCTGGCTAATGTGGTCTGGATAAATAGGTAAAAACAAGATCGTAGCGAAGCAATGCCAGATATTTAAGGAGGCATTTCAAAATTCTCAACAAAGGTATATTCAATAATGAAATAAAGACTCTACAAAAATGATGCACCATCCTTGGCTAACCAAAGAAGTTAAGGTTGGTATCAAATTGAAAGAAAAAACAAACAATGCTGCAAAGATTAATGATAGGTCCAAAAATTGGGAAAACTTAGAAATCAGCAAAGGATCAGTAAAAATAATAAAGCAGAAATTGGAGTATGAAGGAAAACTAGCAAGAAATATAAATACCAGAGAGTAAAAGAAGAGCAACTTAAGTGAACATTGGCTCCTCAGAGGATGAGTCTGGGGAATTAATAATGGGGAACAGAGAAATAGCAAGACTTTGAACAAATATTTTGTATCTGCCTTTACAGTGGAAAACACAAATGACATCCAAAAATAGTAAAAGAATCAAGTGGCAAAAGTGAGGCACATGGCTTCCAGTATTAGATATAAAGTGATATCAATGAAGGAAGTATTTGCCCTGCCCCAGGTGCCAGACCTTCAATTCCCCTGTGACATCTGGTGAAGTGAAAGGCTTGGCACAAACCACAAATCTTTCCTTCATTACCACCAGCAGCCTTGGTGAGGACTGCCATGGGATGTCTAAAAGTGCCTAAGTTCTCTTCCACAGATAGCTGGGGAGATAGGTCACTGAATGTTTTCAAGGCTGAGTTAGATAGATTCTCGATTGACAAGGGAGTCAAAGGGTTTGTGAGGTAGACAGAAAAGTAGAATTGAGGCAACAATCATATCGACCTTCATTTTATCAAATCGCAGAACAGGATCCAGGGGTCAAATTAACGACTCCTGCTCCTAATTCAGATGTTCATATGTTTGTATTTTCATATGTGTCCCATGCCTCATGTGATCCACGTCCAGTCCCGTTCCCATTGGCTCTATGTGGACAGGAAACCTGACTCCATATCAAGTGATAGTTTTCACCCATGGAAATCATTACATCAAACATTTTCCCACTGAAGGTAGGTTTAAGATCCCAGAACTTCTGTTCCCTGCCGCCATGGTGAAAATTTAAACTTAGTTTTTTATTCCAGATTTATTTAATGAACTGGATTTAAATTTCAGAACTGCCATGGTTGGAGTTGAACTCATCTCTTTAAATTGTTGGTCCAGGCCTCTGGATTACTAGTCCAGCAACATACTATAACAATGTTACTGCACCCTGAGAGTTTTACACTTACATTAAGCCTCTTACTGTCTGTGGTATTACATCAGAGTCAGGAGAGTGGAGGTTTGTGGCTGAGATTGAATTGCCGCAGTCTTTGGGGAAATGAGGTACTGGTAGTCTCAGTGACGCTGATTTGCTTGAAGTGCTTACTTCTAATTCCATGTTGCTTGTGCATCTAATATCTACTGGATTCAATTCAGAATGTACAGCTTATCAGAGGAAAAATCGGAACTCACTGGTAATTAAACTTTAGTTGGACTTAACCGCACAAAGGTGGTGGGTATTAACTGGAGATTCAGCTGTGCCCCTACAACTAGACCAGTGGTGGTCAATCTGCGGGCCAGGGGCCACGTGCGGCCCATCTGTGCTCGGACTGCAGCCCACGAGACATTTTGTTGACCGTTGCCCATGCGCAGGGTTACCACATTCCGCTGATTTCCACCACGTAGGTATTTTTTACTCTCAGTATGACTGAAGTGATATACCCTTTAGCAAGGGCATGTGAAGTGAGTTGTGTGCTGATTGCACACAACATTGACTGTGAGAGCCGTGCACTCCCTCTGCATCTAAAGTGTAAATATTTATTTTGTTTTAACTATTTGAAGTTGATGATAGTTTAAATAATATATAAATTATTAAGCATTTTCTACAATTCATGATTAAATAGTCGGCATGTATCAAAACGTATTTGATGTTAATTGTGGGTTAGTGAACAAGCCCAATTTTAATCTTGCAGCCCACTGAGATGAAGGCGAACGACCTATGTGGCCCACTCTTTAGCCTAGGTCTCCCATCACTGAACTAGACACATCTGAGGGCTTTCCTGCATGGGCTGCTCTTGCACACCTTCCACTCCCTCACCCTCATTGGCCATCCGGACTTGCCATGACATTCTGTTCTGCTATGTCGAAGAGACAGAGGTGCCCAATGGGACCTCTTTATATGTAAGTCCTCCCTTTGTTTACAGGGATTTGGTATGGATGGTGCTGTACGTGGTAATCCTGCGCAAGAGATGGTTCAGCCAATTCACGGCCTCCTGGGCCTCTGCATGTGGCGGAGTTAGAGTTTTGTATTTGTACAGAGTGTGCAGCCTCTCTGCCATCAGTTGAAAGGGCTATTTCTCAATTCCTGGTTACAGCTCAGCCCCAGGGAACTGGCCTTTGACCACCAAATGCGGAGTAGGCGGGAAGACCTGAGGGCCTCCTGGATGGCTCTTTGACCTGACAAAAGTGGCTGTTAATAGATCCAAGCAGTGGGAGGTGGCAGTGGTTGGGGTGAGGGAACTGCTTGGCCTAACTACCTGTCTCTATTCTGTGGTTACGTTCACACCCAGTTTTCCTGCAGAGAGACCATGTTGGGTTAATCAGTATTCTTAAGGCAACCGGTGGGTACCTGGGGTGCTAAAGTACATTCTAAACACTCTATGCTATTTTAAGTTTTAGTTGATAAGTTTCATTTCAAGTTTTTCTTTGTGTTCCAGTGAGATAATAATGTCCTTTTCAAATGAGGCACTTAATTGATTATGGTTTGAACATTAGAGACACATTGATATTGTGGTGTTTGGATTAGGAAGTACTTCCTTGCAATGTCTAATTCTGAAATAAATGTTCATAAATGTGTGCAAAGATTGCCTCAATCCTTCAGTTCAATCCTTCACCAGCTTGGCTTTCCAGAATATGACACTCACTACTTTTAAACATGAGCTTAGTTGGGCTAATGATCCTAACAAGGTGTTTTTGTGACATTTATGGATGCAGTCGCTGTTGCCTCTCCAGAAGCAACAGAAACAAAGGGAGAACTTACATATAAAGAGCTCCCCACTGGGGACCTCCTACTTGTCACAATATACAGCAGTATATTATGGTGCAGACACACACACTGATGGACATGCAGTGGGACCAATCAGCATACACAACACCGCAGCCAATCACCAGTGAGAGCACACGCACTATAAAGTCAGGGGGCAGGAGAGTTCCCGCTCATTCTAGTAGCAGCCAGCTCGGAGCACAGAGCTCACAGCCTGCAACACAGACATTGACCATGTGCTGAATGCATCACCTGGTTAGGACTAGGCAAGGGTCAACAGCTAAAGCTGGTATTGCATTTACCCACAGTTCAAGTATGTTAATATAGTTAACCTTATAATAAAATAGAGTTGCACCACTTCAAGTGTTGGTGACCTGTTTGTGATCCAGAACACCCAACACATCATGATACCAGGGGTGAACTGGTTCAGTCCAGATAGCCATACCTCAGCATACAGTGACAACCAGCAACGATACCCAGGCAAGATGTTCACGATCCGGGTTCCGCAGCAGCTCCAGTGCCATGGCGATCTCCGCGAAAACTGGCGGGCATTCCGGCAAAAGTTAGAAATCTTCCTGCTGGCAGCCGAACTAGAAGACCTGGCCGATCCTGAAAAAACAGAGCTTCTCCTCACCATCGCCGGTGCCAGAGCAGAAGAAATCTTTTAAAAATTCAAGTTCTCCAAGGGGCAATACATGAGCGACTTCCAGGCAGCCCTGGACAAATTCGGCAAATACTGTGAGGAAAACACACTCCAACCAGCAAGGAAAGGTAAGAGAAGTGCCAGTACTTACCTCGTGGCCGAAATCCCGGAGCAGAGAACGATTTTGGTCGGCGGCCATCTTTCTAAAGGGACTGCACTTGCGCAGGTGCACGACGGCGCGCATGCGCAATCACGAAAATGGCCATCAGTAAAGGAACCGCAATCTGCGCATGTGCAAACCCCTCCTACGTGCTACGTCACGTGCGTCATGATGTCAGAGGCCTCGGACCACGCCCATTTAAAGGGGAAACGCTCCAAATCAAAGAAAAAATCTTTTAAAGCTGTAAAACAACCTTCCTTCACCTGGAATGACAGCACAATGCCTCAAATTGAACCAGGAAATGAAATAAATCTCCGAAGAACCCTGCAACAAGCAGTTACCTACGCCCAAACCGAGTCCGATTCCGACTTCCCGCAGACCAGTGACACCGAGGACAGGGAGGCTTTTCGAGTCGCTGTCATAACAAAGAACAGGCTAACACCGAATCAAAACCAACAGCCGCTGTTGGTGCACAGCATTGATCCAGACGACGAGTGGTGTGCCACCCTGATGGTCAACCGATCCCAGATACGATTCCACCTGGACACTGGTGCTTCCGCTAATCTCCTAGCGTGGTCAGCGTTTCAGAGCCTTGGGGTTAAACCAACCATTCTTCCGTCGACCTGCCAACTAGTGGACTACAATGGCAACATCATTCCTGCTACTGGTTCATGCCAACTCGAAGTGACGCACAACTCGCGAAAAGCCATCCTTCCCTTCGAGATCGTGGACTCCTCGAAGGACTCTCTGCTAGGCGCACAGGTGTGCAAACTCCTGAACCTCGTTCAACGAGTACACTCTCTCTCTCCAGAGGACACGTCTGCTTTCCAGGATGCGGACTTCAGGGCGCAACTCAATGCCATCATCGACCAACACCGCGACGTTTTCGAAGGCATGGTCACGCTTCCATACACTTACAAAATCCTGCTCAAACAAGACGCCACGCCTGTGGTTCATGCACCTCGCAGAGTCCCAGCACCCCTCAAGGACCGTCTCAAGCAGGAGCTGCAGGACCTCCAGGACCAAGGAGTGCTCTCCAGAGTGACGGAACCAACCGACTGGGTCAGTTCCATGGTGTGCGTAAAGAAGCCTTCCGGCGAACTCCGGATCTGCATTGACCCAAAGGATCTGAATCGCAACATAATGAATGAGCATCCTATCCCCAAGAGCGAGGAGATCACGTGCGAGATGTCTCGGGCCAACATCTTCAACAAACTTGACGCTTCGAAAGGATTCTGGCAAATTCAACTAGACAGGTCCAGCAGAAAGCTGTGTACCTTTAATACCCCGTTTGGCAGATACTGCTACAACAGGATACCGATCGGCATCAGAAGTATTCCACCGGATCATGGAAGGGCATTGAGGGTGTGCGCGACTATGTTAACGACATCATCATTTGGTCCACCTGACTGCAGGAGCATATCAGTCGCCTCCAGCGCGTTTTCAAACGAATACGGGACCAAGGCCTTCTCCTCAACAGAGCCAAATGTTCCTTCGGCCAGATGGAACTCAAGTTCCTAGGGGACCACATCTCCCGGTTGGGTGTGCGGCCGGATGCGGACAAGGTGGCAGCCATCACGGCTATGCAGAAGCCAGCGGATAAGAAGGCGGTCCTCCGATTTTTGGGCATGGTCAGCTTCCTGGGGAAGTTCATCTCCAACCTCGCCTCCCATAACACAGCACTCCGGAACCTGGTCAGGAAGACGACAGTCTTCCAATAGCTTCCCGCCCACGAGCGTGAATGGGAGGAGCTTAAGACCAAGCTTACCACGGCCCCGGTATTGGCATTTTTTGATCCCACGAAGGAAACAAAAATTTCAACGGATGCCAGCCAAAACGGCATTGGGGCGGTGCTCCTGCTACGCGATGAGGCCTCATCATGGGCCCCCGTTGCATATGCGTCATGTGCCATGACCCCCACAGAACAGCGCTATGCGCAGATTGAAAAGGAGTCCCTGGACCTGTTGACTGAGGTCGACAAATTTCATGATTACGTGTACGACCTCCCCAATTCACTGTCGAGACCGACCACCGCCCGCTGGTCAACATTATACAAAAAGACCTGAATGATATGACCCCCTCGCCTCCAGCGCATTCTGCTTAAACTCTGGCGGTACAATTTCCAGCTCCTTTACACCCCGGGCAAGGACCTGATCATAGCCAACGCTCTGTCCAGGGCAGTCAACACCCCGTGTGACCCAGAGGGGTTCGTCTGCCAGGTTGACGCCCATGTGGCCTTCACGGCCTCCAATCTGCCGGCCACGGATGAACGCCTTTTCCACATTCGCTGTGAGACTGCGGCTGACCCTCTACTACAGCGTGTCATGCGCCACTTGACGGACGGGTGGCTCAAGGGCCAATGCCTGCAGTTCTACAATATCAGAGACGATCTGGCAGTAGTCGATGGTATCCTCCTAAAGCTGGACCACATCGTGTTCCCGCACAGCATGCGCCAGCTCGTTTTGGAACAGCTACACGAGGGCCATCTTGGCGTGGAGAAGTGCCGACGGAGGGCCCGAGAGGCTGTGTACTGGCCCGGCATCAATGAGGACATCGCCAACACAGTGCTCAACTGCCCCACCTGTCAGCGGTTCCAGCCGACCCAAGCACGTGAGACCCTACAATCCCATGAGTTGGTCACGTCCCCTTGGTCTAAGGTAGGCGTTGACATGTTCCATGCGCTTGGCAGGGACTATGTTCTGATTGGAGACTATTTTTCGAACTACCTGGAGGTCGTACGCCTGCACGACATCGCATCATCGGCGGTCATCCGTGCCTGCAAGGAGACCTTTGCTCATCACGGCATCACACTCACTGTGATGTCGGACAATGGCTCCTGCTTCGCGAGCCAGGAATGGTCCAACTTTGCCAGCAGGTACAACTTGTGCATGTGACATCCTGTCCCCTGCACCCCCAATCCAATGGCAAAGCGGAAAAGGGCGTCCACATCGTCAAACGGCTCCTCTGCAAGGCTGCCGATGCAGGATCCGACTTCTGCCTCGCCCTGCTGGCCTATCGCTCGACCCCACTGTCCACTGGCTTGTCGCCAGCCCAGCTGCTCATGGGTCGCACCCTCAGGGCCACGGTGCCGTCCATTCACGTCCCAGACCTCGACCACGTTCCGGTCCTTCAACGGATGCAATAGACTCGTGCACAACACAAGGCGGCGCAAGACGCTCAGGCGACTGATCTCCCTGCTCTGGCGCCGGATGACAACGTCCGCATCCATCTTCCGGAGGGTGGCTGGTCTGCAACTGCTGTGGTTCTTCGGCAGGTATCTCCCCACTCGTTCCTGGTTCGTCTGCCAGATGGTTCCATTCCCCGCCACAATCGGCATGCCCTTCGTCTCATTCCATGCTCGCTACGTGATCCTCCACCGGTGCCACGTCCACCTGTTGTCCCCAACCTGGTCTATGTGGAGATTCCGAATACTCTGCATCCTCCTCACTCTGTCGTGGCCCAGCCCGTTCCTCAGCCGGTGGCTCCTGACCCACTCTTGAGCGGTCAACCAGAATTCGTCGCCCACCTCAGAGACTTGACTTATGAGTTTTACAATGTTGGACTCTTTGATCTGCTCTGTTATCCTGTTTCATCGTTCCAGTAGTTTGTATATAATGTTCATTTCGTTGTTGGTGTGACACCCTATTTCTCTGCACCAGGCACCTTCCCGTGTAAATAGATTAGCCTCATGTACATAGTCATGTAAATAACACGCACGCACATAGTCAGGTACATTCACTACATGATATTGTCATGCAGGCACATGTTCTTTATATAAAAGAGGGGATGTCATAATATACACCAGTATATTTTGGTGCAGACACACACACACACACACTGATGGACATGCAGTGGGACCAATCAGCATACACAACACCGCAGCCAATCACCAGTGAGAGCACACGCACTATAAAGTCAGGGGGCAGGAGAGTTCCCGCTCATTCTAGTAGCAGCCAGCTCGGAGCACAGAGCTCACAGCCTGCAACACAGACATTCACCATGTGCTGAGTGTATCACCTGGTTAGGACTAGGCAAGGGTCAACAGTTAAAGCTGGTATTGCATTTACCCACAGTTCAAGTATGTTAATATAGTTAACCTTATAATAAAATAGAGTTGCACCACTTCAAGTGTTGGTGACATGTTTGTGATCCAGAACACCCAACACATCACTACTGATGTCTCAATGCTGCAGAGATCTCCTGGACTATCACACTGATCATGATATTTATTCTCCTGTCAGATTCTTTTTCCCTCTAAAGACAAACTTACCAATTTTCTGTGATGGTAAACTGTGTGAATTTAACTGTGAAAACTATAGCAGTATCCTGCAAACTATGGCCGAAGCAAAGATGCAGCTCTGAGGACATTTCCAACTTATCATAGTATCTTTACAGTGCAGAAGAAAGCCATTCGGCCCCAGAGAGTCTGCACTGACTCTCAGAAACGGGCCAGGGACCAGTAACTCCACTAACCTTTTGGACAGGAAGGGGCAATTTACCAAGGCCAATCCAGCTCATCTGCACATCTGGGGGCTTTTCACAGTAACTTCATTTGAAGCCTACTTGTGACAATAAGTGATTTTCATTTAATCTTTGGCCTGTCGGAGGAAACTAGAGCACCCGGAAGAGACCCAAGCAGACATGGGGAGAACGTACAAACTCCACACGGAACATCACCCAAGGCTGGAATTGAACCGGGTCCCTGGCGCTGTGAGGCAGCAGTGCTAAGCACCATGCCACCGTGCTGCCCATTATTATCTTATTAATAGCTGACGTGACTTATTTCAGAGGACAATGAACATCATCAAACAACCAATGGGTTAAATCAACTCAGAACAGTTTTACGAGTCAGATGTACAAATGTCCCTAGTTCAATCCAGATATTTGTACCAAGTCAGAAAACAAAGCAGTTGGTGGAATCATACCTATAAATGGCGAAGTGTTAGTCCCGGGGAGAAAAACAGTGTGAATGCTGGATTTCTCACAGACGTTTGAGCCTCTCAAGCAAAAGTATTTTTCTCCACGTGAATCACATCACGCTCTTTGTCACCTCCCGCTGATTCTCACACAGGCTGGAAACTTAATTACCACAATCAGTGGGGGGCTCCTTAGAGATACCTCCTCAGCACTGCCCAGCACTTGTTCCAGATCCACTGGTTGGGCAGCCAGAAAGTTAGCTCCAAGATTTTGAGAGGGAGCCCTCACCAAACCTCTGGATGGAGAACAGTAGAGGTGGGATGACCTGTACCTGCGCTCCAGGAAGCAGTCCACCAGCAAGGTGACTACCACTCCCCCCCCCCCCCCCCCCCCCACCCCCAACATGGGAGGGCATTGCAGCTTTCGTTTGTGCTAGAAGAGGATGGGGCAGCAGTGCTGTAAGAAAATGAATGACCTCCTTTGCGTGGCCAGGTTAGGTCTGCCACCTCCAGACTCTCAATGCACCCCCTCACCCACCCCTCACGCCTCCAAGGTGAGCTCTCAGCCAGTCTCCTCACAGGTTTCTCACCTGTCACGAGGCTCTCTTTCCCCCCACCACCAATCCCCATGCTGCCCCCAATCTCAATTCTGCTCCTCACATTCCTGCTCCCACTCCAGTCCAACGCATGCCACTCCTCAACCATCTGAACTGGCAGGACTCCCACCTACATTCTTCTCATCTGTATCCAAACTCTCTAGAAACACATTTCTCGAGGAAAAAACTACAGGAATGAATCCTAAGAGCATAATCTAGCGGAGGCGGTGGCATAGTGGTATTGTAACTGGACTAGTAAACCAAAGAACCAGACTAATGCTCTGGGGACCCAGTTTCAAATCCCACTACTGCAGATGGTGAAATTTGAATTCAATGAAAAAATGAAACCTTGAATCAAAGTCTAAAAGGCAATAACTGCTGGCCCAGCCTGCGATGCCCACGTCCCATGAACAAATTTTAAAAAAATCCCCGCAGGGCAAAATAGGGCATAATCAGCATGAGAGGGCACATCCAACTGGAGTCATGTGGGAAATCTGGACCCTCACCTCCTCTATGAGAAAGAGCCCATGAGCTGGCCAGGGAGGAACAAAAGTGAGAAACCTAAGGACAAACAATCATCCCTCAAACCTCACGCATGTAAACATCTCACATAATCTATCCCCTGTGATGCACCAGTGCCATGGCCCTTCCCCGGCAGCGCAATCAGATAACCAGCCCGGACCATTCTCGTGCCCCCTGGAAACCACAGACCCAAGTAGCTCGGAGGGGGAATTCTCGGACATCATCATAGAAGAGGCATCACATCTGTCACCCACGACCTCCCCCAGTGCAGATACATCTCGATAGAATTAAGTAGTAGCCAGGCTTCTGGGTCACTCACTGGTGACCACCTCACACCTGATGATCCAAAGCAGGTGGAGGCAGGGCCATCCCAGAAATCCGGCACTCAGAGGGATACCAGAGGTTAGGACACTGCTGAGCCCCTGGCTGATGACTTATCCCTGGGTCCGGTCGTTCTCGATCTGATGGAACTGCAAAGGCAGAGTCTTGAGCATCAGGAAGTCATTATAGCATCCCCCCTCAAACTGCAAGACCGCCTGGAGGAGTCCAATTGCTTTCTGACTGAAGAGATGTTACCGTCACCCTAACGCAACAAGGCCTACACTGCGAGGGTGGCGTCCACAGTGGAGACCTTGGAGCAGAATGTGTACTGCATGGCAGAGGCAGTGGCATGTGTACTTCATGCTTCAGCTCATCACCCCCATAGCTGAGGGCTTCAACTGCATGGTGCAGGCACCAATTGGAATCCAAGAGTGTCAGCACCAGAGGATGGTGGGGCTTCTGAATCTCACTCCAGCTGACCCCCTATCCTGTGGAAGAGCACAGGAGGCCTCGAGCATCTGAAGGGAAGAGGATCGGCTGGAGCGCAGCCTGGGGTCCTCCACCCAAGGGTCCCCAGGGATGTTCAGCCCACCTGATACACCCCTCCATGTGAGCGACACACCTCCAGCCCCGCACACCGAGGAGGGTAGCGCTGCAACACCAGTGCTGCTCGAAGCAACGGCCATACTCTCAAGGTCCAAGCTCCCGAGGGAACGCCCGTCAAGGTAATCTCAGGCAACAGGGTGTGAAGGGCAACAGACTACCTCAACCTCAGCTGTGAATCTTAGGAATACACATAAATGTAGTGTGAGGATTAGGAAGTGTAATAAACTTTCGGCACCTAATGGGCACGAGTGATCACAGGCACAAGTTAAGTTAGGTCACCCACTATAAAAAAGCACATGTAAATACAAATCACTTTATTCACCACCAGATCCTCCCCGCCGCTCTTATTTCATGCCACTGTAAGGAACTTGTTAAATCCTTGTCTGTTTTGTGTTTCTCCTTTTTGATTCCTGTCCTGCACAACATTACAATCTTTTGGTTCTGAGCTGAACGCACCCCCCCCCCCCACCCCCCCCGGGTGCAACAGGCTGCTATGTGGTCTAATCCGGCAAATCCCATGGATTTAGGATGTTCTGTGGTATAGCCCATGATGTCATTTTGATGGACTTGGCTACAAGCCAATCACCCCTTCTGGAATTCTGGAAGTTTTCATATTTTCACTGGTGATTGGTCAAGCACTTCAGAATGTTCTGGAGAACACAGGCAAGGCATTTTGTCAAGTAATTTCACTTTTAGGGCTTCGGTCTGGAAGGCAGCACAAAGCAGATCTCTCTCTGAGCTCTCAGCTTAATGATTTAAATCAGTTCCAGCCAGGCATGTGAATGTCATTCTTATTTAAAAGCCTACAGGCCTGTGAGAATTTTAAATCTCACATTGAGGGTGTTGTAACACTGCCATGCTCCACAAACATCCGCGCACACTCGGCACTTCATCCATGTCCAGTATGATACTGCCAGTGCTATGTCTCTGCCAGCTCCCAAACTGATAACCTGGTGAAGACACACTGCTACAGGCACCCTCCTGCTCCCATCCCTGCCCAACATCAATACTGAGGTCTCTAGTTGCAGCCACTCTTCTCCAGTCATGAGGATGCCATGGGCTGACAAAGTGTAGAGAGGCTCACCCAACCTGGAAGTTAGTTGGAGGAACAGAACAGAATCCTTGATCTCTAAGAGGGCTGTAGCAGATGAGACCTCGACCCACACCTCTAAACCCTATGATAAGCCCTTTCCTTGGCAGGACGCATTCATCTCTCTGTCAGGCAGGGGTCACTCAGATCTCTGCGGATGAGAGGAGCATCACTCAATGTAAGTCAGCATCATTCCCCTCAGAGTCCAGCCCTGCACATGGAATTGGGGATGATCACAGAAATCTACTGCTGGCACCACACTAATGATGAAATCACAGTCCCCACAGTTGGAGATCTCCTCACCCCTAGCCCTGCTCGTCCCAAACCTAGAGGCGAAAGAGTCCCTAGATCAACGGCCAAAGAAGAACCTGGCCATAGCCCGAGGTCCTACGCCTCCTCTGTGGGTTGTCCCTCATCACCCTTCTCGACATCCGCAGAGATGGGTCGCTCCTCCATCTCCTCCGAGTACAGATGGCCTCTCCTCTACAGCATCAAGTTATGGAGAGCAGCAGACCACAATAACGTGGGATATTCCCTGGGCCCTGTACCTGAGGGCACCCCCTGCCAGTCCAGGCACTGGAACCAGACTGGCGTCATCAGCCACCTCCGTATTGGGTAGCCCTTGCCCCCGAGGAGCCATCCCTCCAGAGGCTGCTTCCCCTCAAAGACGGCTGGGATCTGCGAGCATCCCAAGATGTAACTGCCATGGACACTCCCCGGGAAACGGGCACACATCTGCATGATTTCCATTGTATGTGTCATGAGATGCGGACACACACATAATTATATACAGACAAGCAGCTAATGGACACAGAGAACAGGACATGGCCAATAAGCAGGCTGGATACTCAGAGGTGGGATCTGACTATAAAAGACACGAGGCGCTCACACTGTGCCTCTTTCCACTGATGAACATCTAGAGAGTCAGTCAAGGGTGTTGTTACAATCTCACAACCCCACCACGTGGCTAAGAGCTAGTCTGGTTCAGTCAGACAGAGTAACCGCACTTAAGTTAGCAGAGAGTCAAATTCACAGAGAACTGTGGTAACTGTGCTATTAGTTCAATAAACCTGATTGAACTAACTTCAAGGTCTGGAGTATCTTTTTGATCTATTCTGCATCCAGTTGCAGCCAGTGTTATACCAGTGTACCTAACACGATATGATACCAGGAGACTACTAATTTAAGGTGGCTTACCTCAGTCCGTTCCATGACGACCAACAAATGTATCCCGGCACCATGGAGAAGATTCAGGCTCCTCACCAGCTCAGGACCTCTGGCAATCTCAGTGCCAACTGGCGGACATTCAAGCAAAAGTTTCTGCTGCACATCGAAGCTTCAGACCTCGAGTGTGCGTCTTATGCAAGGAAGATCGCGCTTCTCCTCTCGACAGCGGGTGATCAAGCCATCAAACTCTTCAACTCGTTTAACTTCACTGAAGGCCAGGACAAGACAAAGTTTCAGACCATGCTGGACAAGTTCGATAGTCACGGTGAAGTGGACACCAATGAAATTTTTGAGAGCTACATATTCAAACAACGTCTTCAAGGTAAAGATTAATCTTTCAGTAACTTCTTAACTAACCTCCGCCTGCTAGCGCTGTCCTGTGACTTTGGTGATATTGCTGATTCCATGATCAGAGACCACATCTGTTTGGAGATCACTCGGATCCTCTGAGAGAACAGCTCTTAAAAATCAAGCATATGACCCTGCCAGTCGCAATTGAAACATGTAGAGTGCATGAACATGCAAAAAATCGGTATTCCCGATACAAATCGGCTGAAAGTGAGAAACTTGCTTCCCACGAGACAAAGAGTGTGCAGCCCATCTCCCGGATGCAGCGCCACGGCATTGAAGACAGCGGCCATCTTGCGTGCTATTCCCGGAGCCCCACGCATGCGTGATGCGAAGGGGATAACGAAGCGGCCGACACCCACACTGCGCAGGTGCAGACTTCTGCCGGCCGCACTGCGCATGTGCAACGACGTACACCGCGTCACGATGCCGACGTCATGACGTGCCCGAACGGCGGCAACGCCCACTTAAAGGGACAATGCCCTGCAAGAGGCAGGCGATGTTTAAACTGCGGGAAGCCTGGACACTATGCAGCCCTGTGCAGGTATGCACCACCAGTCAGGGGCCAGCGCCCCCAATTCCGACGACGGCGTGTCCAGAATGTGCAACGACGATTACAGGATTCTGATCCTGGCAGTACAATGGATCCAGAGGACAAGTGCCTGGAGTTCACCTACCGAGTGGGCATCATTACCACACGTGAACATGCCACACCTAACTCATCTCGCATTCAGTCCATCCTTGCTGTGGATTCGGAGGTCGAATGGCGTGCGGTGATGCAGGTAAACCACTGCTCCATCCAGTTCAAGCTGGACACAGGTGCTTCTGCCAACCTCCTCTCACAGACAGACTTCAAACGCATCAAGAAGCCCCCCAAGGTTCTTCCAGCAGCCTGCCAGCTCCTGGATAATAACGGTAATGCCATCACGGCGAAGGTTTGAAATTGTCAAGCCGGACAGGGCATCCCTACTGGGCGAGCATGCCTGCAAAAAGCTAAACCTGGTGCAGCGGGTGTATTCAACGACATCCTCCAACCTGGATCTTCAAGCTGGCATTGACGACATCCTCGCTCAGTATCCAGATGTGTTTGATGGGATGGGCGCTTTGCCATATCGGTGCAAGATCCTACTGCGACCTGATGCCAAGCCAGTGGTCCATGCACCACGCCGGGTCCCGGCTCCGCTGAAGGAGCGCCTGAAGGAACAGCTCAAGGAGCTGCAGCAGCAGGGGATCATTTCCAGGGTAACCGAACCGACTGACTGGGTCAGCTCGTTGGTGGTGGTTAAAAAACCCTCTGGAGACCTGCCAAGGATCTCAACCAGAATATAATGCGTGAACATTACCCCATCCCGAAGCGGGGGGAACTCACCAGTCAGATGGCACATGCAAAGCTTTTCACAAAGTTAGATGCGTCGCATGTATTCTGGCAAATCCAGCTGGAAGAGTCCAGCAGAAGGCTCTGCACCTTCAGCACACCGTTTGGCAGGTACTGCTATAACCGTATGCCGTTCGGCATCGTCTCGGCATCAGAGATATTTCATCGATCATGGAGCAGATGAAGGGCATCAAAGAGGTTCATGTGTACGTGGACGACGTCACCATGCCGCCCATTGAAGGTATGAAGGCACCGCTAAGATTTAAACTCAGGATCTCCTCTTTACTTGACAGGTGCTTTAACCATCTAAACCACAGCGCCAATAGAAATGCCAAGTTGTCAGGCTCCTTGATTCTTCAGAATCATGCACTGAAAAGAGAAGGAAATCAAAGTGAGTGGTAAAGATTCCTCAGAAGGGCCTGTCCCTCAGCCCTCTATTCCTCTGACAACTCCACCATGCAGTTCCCCCTTACCAGGTGCCTCTCCTCTAAGCTCCCAACCTTCCCCCTCTCACACTAGCATATCTCCAAACCCGTCCCTCTCAACTCCAGCAGGATAATACACCTGGACACTCGAGAGTCTCAGTGGCACATTTCTGCCGTCCATCGCAGGGTGGTATGGTGGTTAGCACTGCTGCTTTACAGCACCAGGGACGCGGGTTCGATTCCGAATTGGGTGTCTGTGTGAAATTTGTATGTTCTCCCCATGGCAGCCTGGGTTTCCTCCCACAGTTGATAGATGTGCAGGTTAATTGGATTGGCCATTTAAATTGCCCCCAATGTCCAGTGATGTGCAGGTTCGATGGAGTTACGGGCTAGGGCAGGGGAGTGAGCCTGAGTAGTGCAGTGATATCATGGTTGTGTTGTAATTCACCGACTGACCACTAGGAGTCTCATTAGTATATAAGTGAATGTTAGAGTCAGTTGTCCTCAGACTGACGAGGGAGCTGAGAAAGAGGTTGCTTGTGCATGTTCATATTGTTATTCATCTGTTGTTCTGTATATATTTGACCCACAGTTAATGTTAATAAATCATTTATAGCTTTCGCCACAAGTATTCTTGTAATATAAATCAGGCCATCCAGCAAGAACATCACAGGTAGAGTGTGCTTTCAGAGGGTTGGTGCAGAATTGATGGGCTGAGTGGCCTCCTTCTGCAGTTTAAGAGTTCTATGATTCCTCTATGATTCCCATGCCCCCCCCGCGCCCCCCCCTGCCCCCCCCCCGCCCCAACTTAACCATGAGGCCTTGCACAGCGCATCCTGTAAACTCTTGTATGGGCATTGGGGTTCAACTATTCTGTGTAAGCCAAGTGAACTAAGTCAAATGAACTGAGGGACAAAGTAAAGTGGGGAAACCCCCTAAAGTGATATTGCCTTGAACAAAAAGCAAATCAAAAATTAAATGTAAAACATAAAACTAAAATGTGACTAAAAAGGGTCAATAAGGCCCGGTCCCTGCGGGGCCCAACAAGCATGGAAGGCCTTGCCGGTGCCAGTGGACACCACATACTCCCTCTCCAGGGACACCCGGCCATGAATGTAGCCATGGGAGTCAGATTGGGTGAACCCCTCAATCGTGCCCTGCCTGGACCTTCTGATGTCAAGTTTGGCCGGGCCCAGGAGCTGTTTCACGAGGAGGTTGACCTTCTTACCCACCCTTCTCCACACCAGGTGCCCATAGATTAGGAGGATGGGGCTGAACTGCAAACAAAAATTGTACCAAAAGGTTTTTTAAATAACTAAAATAGGAGGTGTCGTCTAAAGCAACCTATATACGCAACCTTGGTCCACTGACTCCACAAAGCAAAAAAGAGGAAGGCATCTTGGGAGTATATGAATGGTGTAATCTATCATTGTGTGACTGCTACTGGCAACTCCCTCTATCCGAAGTCCCCAATGTTAAGGGGGTGGACTCTTGCACAGCAGGACCTCGGCTGAGGACCTTAATTGACAGGCAGCAACAAAGTTCGCCAAGGCGTGTCCAAGCGATGGACAAGGGCAAGGAAGTGAAAGGTGTGTAGCAGCAGCTCATCCAGGAAACCCCTCCGTGCAGTCCAAAAGGGCAGACAGGACATTTCCGCGAGGCAACTTGGGCATTGGGGGCCAAAGTGAAATTAACTTCAAGCAAGTTCAGACGGAAGTGACCACGAGTGCCACCGGGTCCGAACACGATCATTTTGAAATCATGGATGGCATTGACCGAGAGCTGGAGGTATTGCAGAGGTATTGCCGTAGGGTCAGAAGGTGGAAGGTCACAACAACGCCTGACTGCACTCCCAAAGCAAGAGACTCAGAACATCAGCAGTGACCCAGTGCAGTCTTTTGTCCCAGAAGAACTGTCCGAATATTCTCTGGATGCTTGTGACAATATCAGGGGGAGGGGACCGAAGTGACCAGCCGTACCACAACATGGAGGCAATCAGTTGGCTTATGACCAGAACTCAGGCCCTGTAAGACAACACTCGAAGCAGTCCTGTCCTGCGTCTCAGGCATGCAGTGACCTTGACCTCCAGCTACTGACAATTTGGCGGTCAGGATTCCTCAGCTGGGCAACGATGGACTTCCAAGTAACGGAGTGTCATAACCTGCCTGCTTACCACTGGCTGGGGACTAATCGCAATCCCACAATCCTTGGGGTGTATGAGCTTCCCCAATGAGGGGGCGGAGAAATCATTAGCAGAGTCCCTGCATAAATAGAACTGGCCAGTTTAGAACCAGCTCGAGAGGGGAGGTAAATAAAAGTTATTTCTTTCTATTCTACAACTCGTGCTGGATTCTTCGTGGCCCTCACAAAACTGGCGACGAGGCTTAACGTGGATAGCTGTCTACGCTGCTGAAGCCACCTCCCTGGATTTTTGTTGAATATAGGTTGGAAGTTTTTTTTCTATTACATCATGCCTCTGAATGGACGTTTGGATGTCTTTGATGCTGCGCTGGAAAGTTGGAACCAGTTTGCACAACGGATGCGTTATTATTTCCGGGCAAACAACATCACCGAAAACGAGCGCCAGGTGGTCATTTTGCTCACCGCCTGCGGCCCGCATACGTTTGGGGTGATTAGGAGCCTTACGTACCCAGCTGCGCCGGACACCAAGACGTTTGCTGAACTTGTGACCTTAGTGGGGCAACATTTTAACCCAGCCCCGCCCACGATAGTCCGGCGTTACCGGTTTAATACTGTTGAGAGGACCCCAGGAGAATCCCTTGCAGAGTTTCTATCCAGTCTACGCAGGATTGCAGAGTACTGTGACTATGGTGAGACCTTGTCAGGAATGTTACGCGATAGCTTGGTTTGCGATATTAACAATGCGGCCACCCAGAGAAAGTTGTTAGCCGAACCAACATTGACTTTTCAATAGGCCATTCAAAAAGTACTGTCCCGAGAGAGCACAGAACGTGGAGTGCAAGAGCTACAAGGAATGGAGGTGCACGCCCTGCGGCGCAACCCCTTCCATCCAAATGCCTCTCTCCGCACACCTGCGGTACCTTGGGCGGGGCGGCGTCCAGATCGACGCCAGTGTCCACCGGACATTCCTCCCTGAAGGGAGCCTTCTGCAGAACCAATGGATGAGGAGCCATGTCCGTGTCAGACTTGTGGGCGCCAGTCCTGGGGGCGCCAGAGGCTCCGTCGTTCCGACAGAATCTGGCGCCAGCCCTTCCATTTGGATGACCTGCGGCGACTACTCCCGAGGATGTGGAGACGGAGGACAACTGCCTGCAGCTGCATTGTGTGGAAACTCCCCGTGAGGCCCCCATCAAGGTGACAGTATGGGTCAATGGTCACCCGCTTGAAATGGAGTTGGGCACTGGCGCAGCGGTCTCCGTGATCGCCCAGAGGACATTCGACCACATCAAGCAGGGTATACAGACCCTTACATTAACCGATACACAGGCCAGGTTGGCCACCTACACGGAGGAACCATTGGACATTGCAGGAACTACGATGATCTCTGTTGTTTACGGACATCAGCAGGGGCGTTTCCCATTTATTCTGGTGCACGGCCACAGGCTCAGCCTGTTGGGTCGGGACTGGTTGCGCCATTTGCGGCTGCAGTGGCAGCACATCCTCCAAACAGGTTCTGGAGGGTTGACGGAGGTACTAGGACGGTACCCAGATATATTCCAGCCCGGTTTGGGGAAAATAAAAGGGGCCGTAGCCTATATCCAAGTCGAACCAGGAGCCATGCTGTGCTATTTCCGGGCGCGCCCAATGCCTTACGACTTGCTCGAGAAGGTAGAAGGGGAGCTCACTCGTTTGGAGGCCTTGGGTATTATCAGGCCTGTCCTTTTCGCTGACCTGGCAGCGCCAATTGTACCTGTAATGAAGCCAGATGCCACAGTTCGCTTGTGTGGCGACTATAAACTTACAGCGAATACGGCTTCCCGACTGGAGCAATATCCAATGCCCCGCATAGAAGATCTCTACACGAAGCTTGCAGGCGGACTCTCGTTCACAAAATTAGATATGGGTCACGCCGACCTAGAGCTGGACCTTGCCTCCCGGCCATATGTAACTATTAATACACACCGGGGCCTGTATGAATATACATGGTTGCCCTTTGGGGTATCCTCTGTCTTGAGAGCTTTACTGGGTGTCGCTGTTTACTGAGACGATGTTTTGATTACAGGGACGTCGGAGCAGGAACATTTGGAAAATTTGGAGGCTGTCCTTAGACGCTTTTCAGAAGCTGAGGTCCGTCGACGTCTTACAAAGTGCGTCTTTCAGGCGAAGGAAGTAGTCTGCCTGGGTTATCGGGTGGACCGCGAAGGTCTGCACCCCGTCGCAGAGAAGGTGCGCACAATTCAACAGACCCCCGCCCCGACTGACATTTCGCATCTTCGTTCTTTTCTCGGCCTCAGAAACTATTACGGGAAGTTCCTCCCCAATCTGGCAACTACGCTAGCCCCGTTGTACCTTCTGCTAAAGAGGAATCACACCTGGGTTTGGGGTCAGAGGCAAGAAACCGCTTTCCGGCGGGTAAAACAGCAATTGTCGTTGTCTGGGTTACTAACCCACTATGATCCTGGAAAGCCTTTGCTCATCACGTGTGTTGCATCCCCAGGTATTGGGGCCGTCCTGTCCCACAAGATGGAGAACGGGGCCAAGCGGCCAATAGCTTTCGCCTCCTGCACATTGACTGCAGCAGAAAATAAGTATGCGCAGATCGATAAGGAGGGTCTGGCGATGGTCTTTGCAGTGAAACGCTTCCACCAGTATGTGGATGGCCATCACTTCACTATCGTGACTGATCATAAGCCTCTGCTGGTACCATTCCGAGAGGATAAGCCAACACTGCCCATTGCTTCCGCACGGATCCAGCGCTGGGCTTTGTTGCTCGCTGCCTACGAGTGTTCTCTGGAGCACAAACCAGGGACCCAGATAGCGAATGCCGACGCACTGAGCTGATTGCCTTTGTCGACCGGCCCCATGTCGACCCCCACGACCGGTGAAGTGATTGCAACCCTAAATTTTATGGACTCCTTGCCTGTCACGGCATTACAGAGTGGATCCAGATGGAGCCTGTCAAAGGTTCGGCACATAGTCCTGTATGGTGGGCAACATAGATAGCTCCCCGGTGAGTTGCGGGCACTTTCCTCCAAGCTGTCAGAATTTAGCGTGGAAGACGGTATCCTCTTGTGGGGGACACGTATGATTGTCCCGGGAAAAGGACAGGAGCTGATACTAAGAGACTTGCACAATGGGCATCCGAGTTATGTCTGGTGGCTAGGCCTCGACACCGACATTGAGAAGGTGGCCCAAAACTGCTCCATTTGCCTCGAGCATCAGAAACGTCCGCCAGCCGTGCCCCTACATCACTGGGAATGGTCAGGGTGGCCTTGGGCGTGCTTGCATGCGGATTTTGCCGGCCCTTTTCAAGGATCCATGTTCCTTCCATTAATCGATGCCCAGTCTAAATGATTAGAGGTGCATAAGATGGGAGGCACAACGTCCTGCGCAACAATCTAGAAGATGCCTTTGTCTTTCAGTACCCATGGCCTCCCCGAGGTGCTGGTCATGGATAACGGCATTCCGTTCACAACATAGAACATAGAACATTACAGTGCAGTAGAGGCCCTTCGGCCCTCGAAGTTGCGCCGACCTGTGAAACCACTCTAAAGCCCATCTACACTATTCCCTTATCATCCATATGTCTATCCAGTGACCATTTGAATGCCCTTAGTGTTGGCGAGTCCACTACTGTTGCAGGTAGGGCATTCCACGCCCTTACTACTCTCTGAGTAAAGAACCTACCTCTGACATCTGTCCTATATCTATCTCCCCTCAATTTAAAGCTATGTCCCCTTGTGCTAGCCATCACCATCCGAGGAAAAAGGCTCTCACTGTCCACCCTACCCAATCCTCTGATCATCTTGTATGCCTCAATTAAGACACCTCTTAACCTTCTTCTCTCTAACGAAAACAGCCTCAAGTCCCTCAGCCTTTCCTCATAAGATCTTCCCTCCATACCAGGCAACACTCGGGTACATCTCCTCTGCACCCTTTCCAATGCTTCCACATCTTTCCTATAATGCGGCGACCAGAATTGCACGCAATACTCCAAATGCGGCCGCACCAGAGTTTTGTACAGCTGCAACATGACCGCATGGCTCCGAAACTCAATCCCTCGACCAATAAAAGCTGACACATAGGCTTTCTTAACAACCCTCTCAACCTGGGTGGCAACTTTCAGGGATCTATGTACATGGACACCAAGGTCTCTCCGCTCATCCACACTGCCAAGAATCTTACCATTAGCCCAGTACTCTGTCTTCCTGTTATTCCTTCCAAAATGAATCACCTCACACTTTTCTGCATTAACCTCCATTTGCCACCTCTCAGCCCAGCGCTGAAGCTTAACTATGTCCCTCTGTAACTTGTAACATCCTTCTGCACTGTCCACAACTCCACCGACTTTAGTGTCATCTGCAAATTTACTCACCCATCCTTCTACCACCTCCTCCAGCTCATTTATAAAAATGACAAACAGCAGTGGCCCCAAAACAGATCCTTGTGGTACACCACTAGTAACTGGACTCCAGTCTGTACATTTCCCATCAACCACCACCCTTTGTCTTCTTCCAGCTAGCCAATTTCTGATCCAAACTGCTAAATCACCCTGAATCCCATGCCTCCGTATTTTCTGCAGTAGCCTACCTTGGGGAACCTTATCAAACGCGTTACTGAAATCCATATACATCACATCAAATGCTTTACCCTCATCCACCTGTTGGGTCACCTTCTCAAAGAACTCAATAAGGTTTGTGAGGCACGACCTACCCTTCATAAAACCGTGTTGACTATCTCTAATCAAATTATTCCTTTCCAGATGATTATACATCCTATCTCTTATAAACCTTTCCAAGATTTTGCCCACAACAGAAGTAAGGCTCACTGGTCTATAGTTACCGGGGTTGTCTCTACTTCCCTTCTTGAACAAGGGGACAACATTTGCTCTCCTCCAGTCTTCTGCCACTATTCCTGTGGACAAAGATGACTTAAAGATCAAAGCCAAAGGCTCAGCAATCTGCTCCCTAGCTTCCCAGAGAATTCTAGGATAAATCCCATCCGGCCCAGGGGACTTATCTATTTTCACACTTTCCAGAATTGCTAACACCTCCTCCTTATGAACCTCAAGCCCTTCTAGTCTAGTAGCCTGAATTTCAATATTCTCCCCGACAGCACTATCTTTTTCCTGTGTGAATACTGACGAAAAATATTCATTTAGCACCTCTCCTATCTCCTCGGACTCCACGCACAACTTCCCGCTACTGTCCTTGACTGGCCCTACTCTTACCCTAGTAATTCTTTTATTCCTGACATATCTATAGAAAGCTTTAGGGTTATCCTTGATCCAATTCTCATGTCCCCTCCTGGCTCTTCTTAGCTCTCTCTTTAGGTCCTTCCTAGCTAACTTGTAACTCTCGAGTGCGCTAACTGAACCTTCATGTCTCATCTTTACATAAGTCTCCTTCTTCCTCTTGACAAGTGTTTCGACTGCTTTAGTAAACCACGGTTCCCTTGCTCGACCACTTCCTCCCTGCCTGACAGGTACATACTTATCAAGGACACGCAGTAGCTGTTCCTTGAACAAGCTCCACATTTCCATTGTGTCGATCCCCTGCAGTTTTCCTCTCCATCCGATGCATCTTAAGTCTTGCCTCATCGCATCATAATTGCCTTTCTCCCAGATATAACTCTTGCCCTGCGGTATATACCTATCCCTTTCCATCACTAAAGTAAACGTAATGGAATTGTGGTCACTATCACCAAAGTGCTCACCTACCTCCAAATCTAACACCTGTCCTGGTTCATTACCCAGTACCAAATCCAAAATGGCCTCTCGTTGGCCTATTTACATACTGTGTCAGGAAACCCTCCTGCACACATTGGACAAAAACGGACCCATCTAAAGTACTCGAACTGCAGCGTTTCCAGTCAATATTTGGAAAGTTAAAGTCCCCCATAACAACTACCCTGTTGCTTTCGCTCCTATCCAGAAGCATCTTTGCAATCCTTTCCTCTACATCTCTGGAACTTTTCGGAGGTCTATAGAAAACCCCTAACAGGGTGACCTCTCCTTTCCTGTTTCTAACCTCAGCCTATACTACCTCAGTAGATGAGTCCTCATCAAACATCCTTTCTGCCACTGTAATACTGTCCTTGACTAACAATGCCACCCCTTCCCGATCTTTTACCACCTTCCCTGAGCTTACTGAAATATCTAAACCCCGACACCTGCAACAACCATTCCTGTCCCTGCTCTATCCATGTCTCCGAAATGGCAACAACATCGAAGTCCCATGTACCAACCCATGCCGCAAGTTCACCCACCTTATTCCGGATGCTCCTGGTATTGAAGAAGACACACTTTAAACGACCTTCCTGCCTGCCGGTACACCCCTACAACTTTGAAACCTTACAGGTGAGGAGTTTGCGAGGTACATGAAAATGAACGGCATACGCCATATGCACACCGCTCCATACCACCCGTCTTCTAATGGGTTGGCGGAGCGCGCAGTGCAGACATTCAAACAGGCCCTAAAGAAGCAGTCTTCCGGGTCTATGGACACGAGACTGGCTCGGTTTTTGTTTTCATACAGGACCACTCCACATGCGGTGACTCCTAATGGACCAGAGACTTCGCACCCGCCTCAGCATGGTTTTCCCGGACATTGCCGCAAAGGTACACCGCACTCAAGAACGGCAGGGACATGGCCTTTCTCGGCATCGGCCGTTCGGCAGTTTGCTCCCGGTGACCCAGTGTTCGTTCGAAATTTTGCTGGTGCCCAGTGGGTCCCTGGCTTTATCTTTTGCCGGACGGGCCCTATCTCTTACCAGGTGCAAGCCCAGGGTCGTCTCCAGTGCAAGCATGTAGACCACGTTCGGTCCAGAAGACCATTTCTTCCAAAGATTCCCCGCCCCCGGAGCTCACTTCTACAGCCACACAGACCAGACACAGTGGAGAATATTCCTCACAATCTTCCTCTGGTGCCGCACTTAGAGCCTGCGCAGGTCGTTGCAGAACCGCGTGGAGATAGGGATGCCGAGATGACGGAGGCAGGGGACTGTGACTCCGAGATGGAGACACAGGACATAGAACATAGAAAATACAGCACAGAACAGGCCCTTCGGCCCATTATGTTGTGCAGAACTTTTGTCCTAGATTAAGAACAAATTAATCTACACCCCATCATTCTACCGTAATTCATGTACCTATCCAATAGCCGCTTGAAAGTCCAGAATTTTTCCGACTCAACTACTTCCACAGGCAGTGCATTCCATGCCCCTACTACTCTCTGGGTAAAGAACCTACCTCTGACATTCCACCATTCACCTTAAATTTATGCCCCCTTGTAATGGTTTGTTCCACCCGGGGAAAAAGTCTCTCACTGTCTACTCTATCTATTCCCCTGATCATCTTATAAACCTCTATCAAGTCTCCCTCATCCTTCTCCGTTCTAATGAGAAAAGGCCTAGCCCCCTCAACCTTTCCTCGTAAGACCTACTCTCCATTCCAGGCAACATCCTGGTAAATCTCCTTTGCACCTTTTCCAAAGCTTTCACATCCTTCCTAAAATGAGGCGACCAGAACTGCACACAGTACTCGAAATGTGGCCTTACCAAGGTGGTTTTGTACAGCCATCATCACCTCATGGCTTTTAAATTTAATCCCTCTGCTAATGAATTCTAGCACACCATAGGCCTTCTTCACAGCTCTATCCACTTTAGTGGCAGCTTTCAAAGATCTATGAACATAGTCCCCAAGATCTCTCTGCTGCTCCACATTGCCAAGAACTCTACCGTTAATCCTGTATTCCGCATTCATATTTGTCCTTCCAAAATGGACAACCTCACACTTTTCAGGGTTAAACTCCATCTGCCACTTCTCAGCCCAGTTCTGCATCCTATCTATGTCTCTTTGCAGCCGACAACAGCCCTCCTCACTATCCACAACTCCACCAATCTTTGTACCGTCTGCAAATTTACTGACGCACCCTTCAACTCCCTCATCCAAGTCATTAATGAAAATCACAAACAGCAGAGGACTCAGAACTGATCCCTGAGGTACGCCACTGGTAACTGGGCTCCAGGCTGAATATTTGCCATCCACCACCATTCTCTGACTTCTATCGGTTAGCCAGTTCATTATCCAACTGGCCACATTTCCCACTATCCCATGCCTCCTTACTTTCTGCATATGTCTACCATGGGGAACCTTATCAAATGCCTTATTAAAATCCATGTACACTACATCCACTGCTTTACCTTCATCCACATGCTTGGTCACCTCCTCAAAGAATTCAATAAGACTTGTGAGGCAAGAGCTACCCCTCACAAATCCGTGCTGACTATCCCTAATCAAGCAGTGTCTTTCCAGATGCTCAGAAATCCTATCCCTCAGTACCCTTTCCATTACTTTGCCTACCACCGAAGTAAGACTAACTGGCCTGTAATTCCCAGGGTTATCCCTATTCCCTTTTTTGAACAGGGGCATGACATTCGCCACTCTCCAATCCCCTGGTACCACCCCTGTTGACAGTGAGGACGAAAAGATCATTGCCAACGGCTCTGCAATTTCATCTCTTGCTTCCCATAGAATCCTTGGATATGTCCCGTCAGGCCCGGGGGACTTGTCATCCTCAAGTTTTTCAAAATGCCCAACACAGCTTCCTTCCGAACAAGTATCTCCTTGAGCTTACCAGTCTGTTTCACACTGTCCCCTCCAACAATATGGCCCCTCTCATTTGTAAATACTGAAGAAAAGTACTCGTTCAAGACCTCTCCTATCTCTTCAGACTCAATACACAATCTCCCGCTACTGTCCTTGATCGGACCTACCCTCGCTCTAGTCATTCTCATATTTCTCAAATATGTGTAAAAGGCCTTGGGGTTTTCCTTGATCCTACCCGCCAAAGATTGTTCATGCCCTCTCTTAGCTCTCCTAATCCCTTTCTTCAGTTCCCTCCTGGCTATCTTGTATCCCTCCAGCACCCTGTCTGAACCGTGTTTCCTCAGCCTTACATAAGTCTCCTTCTTCCTCTTAACAAGACTTTCAACCTCTCTTGTCAACCATGGTTCCCTCACTCAACCATCTTTTTCCTGCCTGACAGGGACATACATATCAAGGACACGTAGTATCTGTTCCTTGAACAAGTTCCACATTTCAATTGTGTACTTCCTGACAGCCTATATTCCCAACTTATGCACTTCAGTTCTTGTCTGACAGCATCGTATTTACCCTTCCCCCAATTGTAAACCTTGCCCTGTTGCACGCACCTATCCCTCTCCATTACTAAAGTGAAAGTCACAGAATTGTGTTCACTATCTCCAAAATGCTCCCCCACTAACAAATCTATCACTTTCCCTGGTTCATTACCAAGTACTAAATCCAATATTGCCCTTCCTCTGGTCGGACAATCTACATACGATTCCCGCCCCTGCCGAATATCCGGTGCCGGAGAATTCGGCAACCGGCGGGGGCGGGATTCACGCCTGCCCCCGGCGATCCCGCCCCAGTTCTTGTCTGACAGCATTGTATTTACCCTTCCCCCAATTGTAAACCTTGCCCTGTTGCACGCACCTATTCCTCTCCATTACTAAAGTGAAAGTCACAGAATTGTGGTCATTTTCTCCAAAATGCTCCCCCACTAACAAATCTATTACTTGCCCTGGTTCATTACCAAATTCAATATGGCCTCCCCTCTGGTCGGACAATCTACATACTGTGTTAGAAAAGCTTCCTGGACACACTGCACAAACACCATCCCATCCAAGCTATTTGATCTAAAGAGTTTCCACTCAATATTTGGGAAGTTGAAGTCACCCATGACTACTACCCTGTGACTTCTGCACCTTTCCAAAATCTGTTTCCCAATCTGTTCCTCCACATCTCTGCTGCTATTGGGGGGTCTATAGAAAACTCCCAACAAGGTGACTGCTCCTTTCCTATTTCTGACTTCAACCCATACTACCTCAGTAGGCAGATCCTCCTCGAACTGCCTATCTCCAATTAACAATGCCTCCCCCACCTCTTTTACCACCCTCCCTAATCTTATTGAAACATCTATAACCAGGAACCTCCAACAACCATTTCTGCCCCTCTTCTATCCAGGTTTCCGTGATGGCCACAACATCGTAGTCCCAAGTACCGATCCATGCCTTAAGTTCACCCACCTTATTCCTGATGCTTCTTGCATTGAAATATACACACTTCAACCCATCTCCGTGCCTGCAAGTACTCTCCTTTGTCAGTGTTACTTTCCCCACTGCCTCACTACACGCTTTGGCATCCTGAATATCGGCTACCTTAGTTGCTGGACTACAAATCCGGTTCCCATTCCCCTGCCAAATTAGTTTAAACCCTCCCGAAGAGTACTAGAAAACCTCCCGCCCAGGATATTGGTATCCCTCTGGTTCAGATGCAACCCGTCCTGCTTGTACTGGTCCCACCTTCCCCAGAATGCGTTCCAATTATCCAAATACCTGAAGCCCTCCCTCCTACACCATTCCTGCAGCCACGTGTTCAGCTGCACTCTCTCCCTATTCCTAGCCTCGCTATCATGTGGCACCAGCAAAAAAACAGAGATGACAACTCTGTCTGTCCTGGCTTTTAACTTCCAGCCTAACTCCCTAAACTCGTTTATTACATCCACACCCCTTTTCCTACCCACGTCGTTGGCACCAATGTGCACCACGACTTCTGGCCGCTCCCCCTCCCCCTTAAGGATCCTGAAGACACGATCCAAGACGTCATGGACCCCGGCACCCGGGAGGCAACAAACCATCCGAGAGTCTCGCCCGTGCCCACAGAACCGCCTGTCTGTACCTCAAACTATTGTGTCCCCTAAAACTAGTGCTCTCCTAATCTCCCCTCTTCCCTTCTGAGCCCCAGAGCCGGACCTCGTGCCAGAGACCCGGTCACTGCAGCCTCTCGCTGCTAGGTAATCCCCCCCCAACAGTATCCAAAGCGGTCTTGTTATTGTTGAGAGGAACGACCACAGGGGATCCCTGCACTGACTGCTTCCTCCTCTTCCCACCTCTAACTGTTACCCAGCTACCTTTGTTCTCAGATGTAACTATGTCCCTGTAGCTTCTATCTATCACCTCCTCAGCTCCCTGAATGATCCTCAGTTCATCCAGCTCCAGCTCCAGTTCCCTAACACGGTCTGTGAGGAGATGGAAATGGCTGCACTTCCCGCAGGTGAAGTCAGCAAGGACACCGGTGGTCTCCCTTACCTCGAACATTCTGCAGGAGGAACATTCTATTGCCCCAGCTGCCATCAGCTATACTTAGTCTCCCAGTAAAAAAGAAAGAAAAAATGTAAATAGCTTACCTGCTCACAGCACTGAGTCTTTTTTTTAGGTTAGAGGAGGAGGGAAGGTAGGAGACACCACACGTGTCGTGTCTCGGGTTTCCTCACCGTTCAAATTTATTGGGTAATACAAACCTTCCCAGGTCTCCCCACGGCCTACTTCCGGTTTCCTGCTGCTCTGAGAAAAAGCTCCAAAAGAGTAAGTTAAAAATCAAAAACTCAGCTTACCTTCCAGCTCTCCCCCTCCAAAAATCGCTCCCCTCTCTGCCCGCTCCGCTGGAAGAATGAAGAAGGACACTTCAGAGGGGGAGTCCTCGGGCCCATATGCCGTGGATGTACAACCGCTATGCCGTTCATCACGGAAGCGCCGTTCTCCGTCTTGTTACCTGACGCCCAATCCAGCGCCTCATGCAAATGGTGTCCGGCCTGCGGCAAAACGAGTCCGACTTCTTCCTTCGCCAGGGTCTTCGGTTGATTCCCTGGACATTCGGGGGGAGGGATGTTATAACTTGCCTGCTTACCACTGGCTGAGGACTAACCGCAATCCCACAGTCCTGAGGGAGTATGAGCTTCCCCAATGAGTGGGGGGAGAAATCATTAGCAGAGTCCCTGCATAAATAGAGCTGACCAGAATGAAACCATCTAGAGAGGAGAGAGCAGCAAGGGAGTTACTGCTGCTGTTGTATATATATATAATATATATATATATATATATATATATCTTATTGTGAATAAATGTTATTTCTTTCTATTCTACAACTCGTGCTGGATTCTTCGTGGCCCTCACAAAACGGAGGTTGGTCCTGCTTGAGGTGAAAGGCCTGAGCCCCTCCAGGAGGGGGTTCACTTGCCAAGGACCGACCAGGAGTCCGGAATACATGCCCAGTTGATCCAGGCAGAGGATACAGCAGAGTACACAGCCAGCCACTTGCGCATCCCCCGCAGGTTAGCAGGGTATGTGATTATGTGGAGCACGTCATCAGCATGGGTCGATTGGCCATCCTGATGCCTGGCTCACCAGAAAAACTCCTGGCAATGTCCTCTGCAAGAGGCATAGGAAAGGCTCCACACAGATGGAATACAGTTGGCTAGACCAGTGGCAGCCCTGACACTCTCCTCTCCCAAAGAGAAGGGGTGACATCAGGACCCCATTAACCTTAACAAGACATTCTGTGGCAGTTGGATCTGGGCGACAAAAGGCGTCCCGAACCCAGAGTTCTGAATAAATATTTGTGATCCACCCTGCCGAATGCCTTATCCTGGTCAAGAGACAGGAAGGCGTTCGACAGACCAGCCCTCTAGGAGTGGCGGAGCAGGTCCCTGACCTAGTGGATGTTATCATGAATGGTCTGGCCCAGGAGCATGTAGGACTGATCAGGGTAAATCATATGGTCCCATACAATGCCAAGGCAGCAAGACATTGAACTGGCAAAAATCTTACAGTCCATGCTGAGGAGGGAGCAGGAGGCACAGGAAAGAGGGGAGGCACAGGAGAGAGGGGAGGCACAGGAGGGAGGTAGGGGGGCACAGGGAGGAGGGCATAGGGAGGAATCAAGAGGGAGGAGGATGGCACAGGAGGGAGGGGGAGGGGCATTGGGAGGGAGCGGGGTATACATAGGTGTTATGTTCTGTGTTGTGGCCATGGTAAAGATGCACACAGAACATCTAGTTCTTTGACTAGTAAGATAGTTTATGAACAAAGTCAAGACGTGGAAAGATAATTAACGAGCTATGATATAAATGGTAATATGTAAATGAATTTTCCAGGCAGCACGGTGGTGCAGTGGGTTAGCCCTGCTGCCTTACGACGCCGAGGTCCCAGGTTCGATCCCGGCTCTGGGTCACTGTGGAGTTTGCACATTCTCCCCGTGTTTGCGTGGGTTTCGGCCCCGGAACCCAAAGATGTGCAAGCTAGGTGGATTGAACATGCTAAATTGCCCCTTAATTGGAAAAAAAATTAATTGGGTACACAACATTTAAAAAAAAAAAATAAGTGCATTTTCCTGGAGCTACGTCTAATGCGACTCGCCTCTAGTACGACTTACTACCAACCTCCGATCGCTACAAAGTGAAGCCGAACAGTATCTCCGGCAGCAGCGCACCGGTCCCTGATGAAGTCAATGCATTCTATGCTCGGTTTGAGCAGATAACCAACAATCCGCTGTCGAGTGCCCCAGCAGCCCATAACTCACCCATACCCACCATCACCGATTCCGAAGTCAGATCGGCCTTCCTGAAAGTGAACCCTCGGAAGGCGACTGGCCCGAACGGGATCCATGGTCGTGCACTCAGAGCCTGCACGAACCAGCTGGCAGAGGTGTTCGCGCTCATCTTTAACCTGTCCCTACTCCATGAACACCTTGATCCACTGCAATTTGCATACCATCGCAACCGGTCCACAGCAGATGCCATTTCCCTGGCCCTACACTCATCCCGAGAGCATCTCGACAACAAGGACACCTACATCAGACTCCTATTTAATGACTATAGCTCCGCCTTCAACACCATAATCCCAGCCAAGCTCATATCAAAGCTCCAAAACCTAGGACTTGGCTCCCCACTCTGCAACTGCGTCCTCGATTTTCTGTCAGTAATCAATCAGTAAGAATGAACAACAACACCTCCTCCACAATAGTCCTCACTACCGGGGCCCCACAAGCTGCATACTTAGCCCCCTACTCTACTCCATGTACACACACGACTGTGTGGCAAAATTTGGTTCCAACTCCATCTACAAGTTTGCTGACGATACGACCATAGTGGGCCGGATCTCGAATAATGACGAGTTAGAATACATGAGGGAGATAGAGAACCTGGTGGAGTGGTGCAGCTACAATAATCTCTCCCTCAATGCCAGCAAAACTAAAGAGCTGGTCATTGACTTCAGGAAGCAAAGTACTGTACACACCCCTATCAGCATCAACGGGGCCAAGGTGGAGATGGTTCGCAGTTTCAAATTCCTAGGGGTGCACATCTCCAAAAATCTGTCCTGGTCCACCCACGTCGACGCTACCACCAAGAAAGCACAACAGCGCTTATACTTCCTCAGGAAACTAAGGAAATTCGGCATGTCCACATTAACCCTTACCAACTTTTACAGATGCACCATCGAAAGCATCCTATCTGGCTGCATCACAGCCTGGTATGGCAACTGCTCGGCCCAGGACCACAAGAAATTTCAGAGAGTCGTGAACACCGCCCAGTCCATCACACGAGCCTGCCTCCCATCCATCGACTCCATCTACATCTCCCGCTGCCTGGGGAAAGACCCCTCCCACCCGGCTTACTCACTCTTCCAACTTCTTCCATCGGGCAGGAGATACAGAGGTGTGAGAACACGCACAAACAGACTCAAAAACAGCTTCTTCCCCGCTGATACCAGACTCCTAAATGACCCTCTTATGGACTGACCTCATTAACACTACACTCCTGTATGCTTCATCTGATGCCGGTGCTTATGTAGTTACATTGTATACCTTGTGTTGCCCTATGAGGTATTTTTTTTTCCCTTTTTCTTCCCATGTACTTAATGGTCTGTTGAGCTGCTCGCAGAAAAATACTTTTCACTGTACCTCGGTACACGTGACAATAAACAAATCCAATCCCATCTTGCCTCCCTCTCTCTCCAACAGTATTCTCCTCCTCAGTGGAGCTGTCCAGGTCCAAAAAGGTCCCTTCACCTGTTGTGAATTGGGTGAAGGGCGTGACAGCCTCCTCCTGCCCAGACAACATTTTCCTGAGGCAAAGAAATGTCCAGTCATAGCAGCAGTTGCAAACAGTAAGAGAAGCAACAGCAGCAGAAACACGAGTTGCAACAGCAGATTGGGACTCCCAACTATTTTGGTTAAACCAAATAAACTAAATTAAATTAACCGAGGGACAAATTACAAGGGGCAACGCCTTAAAAGGACACTGCCTTAAAAAAAAATCATAAATGAAACTTAAAACATCAAATTAAAATGTCATTAAAAGTGCCAAAAAGGCACCCCAGTCCCTGCGGTGCCCAGCGAGCATGGAAACCTCAATCGTGCCCATGAACACTGCATGCTCCCTCTCCAGGGACAACCGGCCACGACTGTAGCCACGGAAGAGCAACAGACTGTTGGGTTGGTGACGCCCTAGTTGTTCGCTGCCTGGACCTATTTATGGCAAGTTTGGCCAGGCCCAGGCGCAGGTTCACGAGGAGGTCCTCCTCCCTCCTGACCCCTCTCTGCATCGGCTGCCCATAGATCAGGAACATGGGGCTGAAGAGCAAACAAAACTGGAACAAAAGGTTTTTCAAAAGGCTAAAAAGTGGATGCAGTCTAACACAACTTACATATGCATTGTTTAGGGACTCCATAACGCCACAAAAACGGTTGGCATCTTGGCAGTCTGTGAACTGATGTAGGCTATGGTTGTATGGGGCTGGTGCGTGCAACAACCCCCACCCCACGTCTCTGAGATTAAGAGGGAGGACTCCTCTGTAGAGCGACCTCCAATGGGGACTGTTGTGTTATGCTGCTTCGGATAATACAGGTTGCTACTTAATGCAGTTTCAACTAAAGGATGCTCCAGACTCTGAAATTAGTTCAACGTGATTATTGAACGATTAACACATTTCTCAAATGAGTTTGACTCTCTGCTAATCTAACTGTAGTAACTCAGTCTAACTGTACCAGCTTGCTCGAAGCCACATGCTGGGGTGTGATGCTGCTGATAAACCCTGTCTAACTCTCTAGATGTCTGTCTGTGGAAAGAGGCAGGGTGCGGGATTCTCCGATACCCGCCAGGTCGGAGAATCGCCGGGGGTCAGCGTGAATCCCGCCCCCGCCGGCCTCTGAATTCTCCCACCCCCCAGAAACTGGCGTGGCGTGAGTTGCGCCAACCACTTCGGAGAATGGCGGGGTCGGGCGCGACTCAATGGGTCCCGGGGACACCCAAATTCTCTGGCCTGCGATGGGCCGAAGTCCCACCTGCCTGTAGCCAGTCCCACTGGCGTAAATTGGAGTTGGACCCTTACCAGCGGGACCTGGCGGAGCGGGCGGCCTCTGGGGTTATTGGGGGGTTGCGGGGGGATCTGGCCCCGGGATGTGCCCCCACGGTGGCCTTGCCTACGGTCAGGGCCCACCGACACGCGGGCGGGCCTGTGCCGTGGGGGCACTATATTCCTTCCGGTGTGGCAATGACTACATGTGCGCATGTGTGGGGATGACGTCAGCAGACGCTGATGCTCCCGCGCATGCGCGGACCCGCGCCGTCCGGCGGAGTCCCTTCGGCCCTGGATGGCGTGGCGCCAAGACCGTTTACCTCCGGCCGGTGCGGCGCAAATCACTCTGGGGCGGGCCTAGCCCCTGAAGGTGCAGAGGATTCCGCACCTTTGGGGCGGCCCGACGCCAGAGTGGTTCACGCCACTCCATCCCGCCAGGACCCCCTGCCGCCCCGGGTGTGAGTGCCTCATCCATTTTATAGTGTTTATGTCATGCCCCCTTGTGGTGATGCCACCTCTGAGTGTCCTGACTGCCCATTGGTTGTGTCCTATTCTGAGTGTTCATTGGTTGCATATTTGCATTTCATGACATCTCCCCTTTTTTTTTTAGATGTATATACACGTGAATGTGTCTGTCTAATGTGACTGACTGAGGAATACAGAACAGAACAAACAAAACAAATGCTCATAAGTCCAGTCTCTGAGGCTTGCGTCTGATCCTCGTCGACCGCCGGAGAGGTGGTGGAGGGGATGACGGTGTCTTGGCAGGAGAGTGGGAGGTACGACTGGTGGCCTCGTGTTCGAGGTGTCTGGAGGTGGCAACTCGACATGTGGAAATGGAGGGGAAGTGGTTGTGGGCAAGCAACGTTTCGCAGTGCCCTTCGATTCCTTCGCACAATGGAGCCATCAGCCATACGTATGACATGGGATCTGGGCGCGGCCTGTCGAACAACGACAGCCGGAGCAGACCACCCACCATCCGGTATCTTGATCCTGACCGTGTCTGCCGGGGATAGCACGTCCAGATCGATGGCATGTGCGTCATAGCCCTGCTTCTGGCTGTCGCGAAGCTGCTGTATCTTCTGCAGCACCGGGTGGTGATCCAGGTTGGGCAGGTGTATGGCTGGAAGCGTCGTCCGCAGGTTCCTGTTCATCAGCAGTTGAGCTGGCAACATGCCAGTGGACAAGGGAGTCCCCCGGTACGCAAGTAGTGCAAGGTGTATGTCGGAAGCGGAGTCCGAGGCCTTGCGGATGAGCTGCTTAGCAACGTGCACCCCTTTTTCGACTTTGCCATTGGACTGCGCATAGTGCAGACTGGAGGTGAAATGCCTGAAATTGTAGCTCTTGGCAAACGTGGACCATTCTCGACTGTGGAAGCACGGGCCATTGTCACTCATGACAGTGTTCGGGATGCCATGCCGTGAGAATGCCTCTTTACACGCTTTGATGACAGTCCGTGAGGTGAGGTCTGGCAGCTTCAGCACCTCAGGATAGTTCGAAAAGTAATTGATGATTAAGATATAGTCGCGACCATTCGCGTGGAATAGGTCAATGCCAACCTTGGACCACGGAGAGGTCTCTCGGTCATATGGTTGGAGCATCTCCTTGCTCTGCGCTGGTTGGAACCTCTGACAGGTTTCGCAGTTCAGGACCATGTCCGTGGTGTCCTGGTTGATGCCGGGCCAGTAGACAGCTTGCTGGGCTCTGCGTCTGCACTTTTCTATGCCCAGGTGTCCCTCATGAATCTGCCACAGCACCATGCTCTGGAGACATAGCGGGATGACTATCCTGTCCAGCTTGAGCAGGATGCCGTCGAGCAGCATCAGGTCGTCCTTGACATTGTAGAATTGAGGGCATCGCCCTTTCTGCCAGCCATTGCTGAGGTTGTGGATGACTCACTGCAACAGGGGGTCTTTGGCCGTCTCTTCTCGGATGAGAACGATCGCCTCATCTGTTGCCAGGAGAGTGCTTGCACACAGTTGTACCTGCAATTCAAAGTGCTGGATGATCTCCAGTGGTTCACTGGGTGAGTTGACGGACCGTAAATGTTGGCAAGCCATAGACATAATCATGAAATTTGAGGATGCCGGTGAGGAGACCTAAATACTCCTTCTCAATTTGCGCATATCTGGTCTCAGTGGGTGTCATTGCCCGTGGCACGTATGCTACTGGTACCCAGGATGACGTGTCATCTCTTTGAAGCAACACCACCCCAATGCCATCCTGACTCGCATCTGTGGGTATTTTGGTCTCTCGGTCTGGGTCAAAGAATGCAAGGATGGGTGCCGTGGTGAGCTTGGCTTTCAGCTCCAGCCACTCTGTTCGGTGCTCCGCATTCCACTCAAAGGCAGTTGATTTTTTCACCAGGTTGCGTAGGACCATGGTGTGTGTGGCCAAATTTGGGATGAACTTGCCAAGGAAATTGACCATTCCCAGGAAGCGCAGTACTGCCTTTTTGTCCTCGGGGACTTTCAATACATCGATGGCTTTAATTTTGTCTGTGTCCGGGCGCACACCGTATCGCGAAATCTCATCGCCCAGGAACTTCAGCGTGGATGTCCCAAACAGCATTTGGACCTGTTTAGCTTAAGGCCATGTTCATGTATGCGTCGGAATACTTTCTTGAGTCATGACACATGTTCCTCTGGGGTTGTGGACCAGATTATGATATCGGCAGCGGAGACACGAACCCCTTCTATTCCCTCCATCATCTGTTCCATGATGCGATGGAAAATCTCTGATGCCGAGATGATGCCAAATGGCATTCGGTTTTAGCGGAATCTGCCAAAAGGTGTGTTGAAGGTGCAGAGCCTTCTGCTGGATTCTTCAAGTTGGATTTGCCAAAATCCTTGGGATGCGTCCAATTTTGTGAAGAAGCGCGCGTATGCCATCTCACTCGTGATTTCTTCCCTCTTCGGGATGGGGTAATGTTCCCGCATAATATTCTTGTTTAGATCCTTGGGGTCAATGCAGATGCGTAGGTCCCCCAAAGGCTTCTTTACACACACCATCGAGCTGACCCACTTGGTTGGTTCAGTGACCTTGGAAAAGATGCCTTTTTGTTGTAGACTCGTGAGCTCTGCCTTCAGGCGCTCTCTCAGTGGACCAGGGACACATCGTGGTGCGTGGACCACTGACTTGGCATCAGGCCGCAGTAGAATCTTGTACTGGTATGGCAGCGTGCCCATCCCGCTAAATACATCTGGGTACTGGGTTAGGATGTCGTCGATGCTGGCCTGAAGATCCGAATAGGATGGTGGTGTGGTGTAGACCCTTTGAATGAGGTTCAGTTGCTTGCAGGCGTGCGCACCTAGCAGGGACGCCCTGTCTGGTTTAACAATCTCGAAGCGTAAGCTTGCTTGTGTGTGTCAGCTGGACACCTGCAGATGGCAGGATCCCAGTGCCTTGATTGTGTTTCCATTGCAGTCCAGGAGTGTGCAGGCAGCTGGAAGGATTGTGGGGGGCTTCTTGATTCTCTTGAAGTTCACCTGCGAAATCAGGTTGGCGGAGGCACCTGTGTCCAGTTTGAACTGTATGGGGCAGTGGTTCACCTTCATCACTGCATGTCATTCGTCCTCGGAATCCACGGCCAGGATTGACTGGACTCGCGATGTGTCCAGTGTGACATATTCGCACTTCGTAATAATGCCCACTCGGTAAGTGTTGTCCAGGTATTCATCATCTGGATCCGTCGCACTGCCTGGATCAGAGTCATGCATTCGGTGGTGCACACTTCTGATGCGCCGCTGTTGGAATTGGGAGCACTGACTCCTGACTGGTGGTGCAGATCTGCACAGGGCTGCATAGTGGTTTGGTTTCCCACAATTTAAACAGCATTTGACTCTTGCAGGGCAGATTTTTTTTAAATGGGCGGTGCCACAGTTCGCACACGCCATGACGTCAGCGCCATGACGCGGTGCGGTTCTCGGACGTCTGCACCTGCGCAGAGATGTTTTCTGCCGCTTCGTGTTCCCGATTGCATTGCACTTGCGTCAGGCCCCGGGAAGAGCGTGCGAAATGGCCGCTTTCGTCTGTGTGGAGGCGCTACATCCGGGAGATGGCCTGAACACTCTCCACCTCATGGGAGGCTTGTTTTTCACCTTCTGCCATTTTGTACTGTGAATAGTGATTTTTTTTAGAGTGTTCATGCACAGTACACGTTTCAATCGCGATTGGCAGGGTCATGTGCTTGATTTTCAACAATTTCTCTCGCAGAGGATCACAGTGGACTCCAAAAACGATTTGGTCTCTGATCATGGAGTTGCAGGATCGCGCTAGCAGTCTAACGTTAGTTAGATAGGAGTTGAATGATTCATCTTTACCTTGCATCCTCTGCTTGAAGATGTAGCGCTCGAAGATTTTGTTGGTGTCCACCTCGCAGTGGCTGTCGAATTTGTCCAGGGTGGTTTGGTACTTCGTTTTGTCCTGCCCTTCGGAAAAGTGAAAGGAGTTGAAGATCTCTATCGCATGGGCACCCGCAGTGGTGAGTAGAAGAGCTATCTTCCGAGCATCGGTCGCGCCATTGAGGTCGGATGCTTTCACGTATAGTTGAAATTTCTGCTTGAATGATCGCCAGTTGGCACTAAGATTGCCGGTGGTCCTGAGCTGATGAGGAGCCTGAATCTTGTCCATTGTGCCTGTATGCAGTAGCTGGTTGTCACGGATCTTGCTGAGTTGAACTAAATAGATTGAACAGTCATTCCTGGTATTATGTTGTGATGCGCTGCTGCGGACAACACAGGCTGCTACTTGATGCAGCCTTAACTAAAGGATGCTCCAGACTCTGAAATGAGTTCAACGCGTTTATTGAACTATTAACACAGTTCTCAAATGAGTTTGACTCTCTGCTAATCTAACTGTAGTAACTCAGTCTAACTGTACCAGCTTGCTCTAAGCCACGTGCTGGGGTGTGATGCTTCTGATCAACCCTGTCTAACTCTCTAGATGTCTGTCTGTGGAAAGAGGCTGGGTGTGAGTGCCTCATCCCTTTTATAATGTTTATGTCATGCCCCTTTGTGGTGATGCCACCTCTGAGTGTCCTGACTGCCCATTGGTTGTGTCCTAATCTGAGTGTTCATTGGTTGCATGTTTGCATATCATGACAGGGACCTCCACCGCCGGACGGTAACAAGCATGCCAAGTCATTTCCGGGTGACAGGCGAGGGAAAAGAAATGAAGAGTGCAGCAGCAGCCCTTACAGGAAACACCTCATGCAGTGTGAAAAGGCACAAAGCTATTTCCGCAAGGAGGCTGGAGCTGTGGAGGTCCGGCTCCCAGGGGAGGGTTCCCTTAGGTAAGTGTGAAATTCCATCTGAGCAAGGGTATGTTCAGACGGGAGTCCACTGCAGCCCTGCACCTCCTTGAGACCATGAGTGTCATCGGGTCCGAGCACAACCATTTTGAGATCATGGATGGTATTGGCCGTGAGCTGGACATCCACTGCCATGCGGTGTTACACTTCCTGGGGGTGTCACCCAGCCCACTCCTCTGCAACCCAGTATGTCCCCAATCCTGGGCACCCTGGCAGACCCAACCCGCCTCTCCACCAGCCACTCAGAATTATGTTAGTCAAGGTGCTGATTCCTGAACAGCGGCGCCCTGACAACAGCCACTACTCCAGACTGGGGTGAGCTGCAGTGCGAGGCAAACATGTTTCAGTCTTTGAGCAAGTCCTAGAAGTAGCTCCAGGAGAGGGGCAGTGCATGCAAGGAGTTACAAGCACACATTTAGAGGGCACCCTCATTCTCCCATGTCAGTCTTACACACCTAATCCTGAGAGACAAACAAACGTCCGAGACATGTGGAATTTAAATTTTATAGAGCTAAGCCCCTTGGTCCTCAGAGTCCTGACTGAGTGTGGGGCTCAGTTGAGAGGGTCTTCATTCCTCATTAGGAAGAGATTGGACCCATTCCTGAAAACTCCATTCAGTCCTTGCAGTCAGGCCTCTCATTAGGCCCCACCCAGTGACCTCAGTCGCCCCCAGTGCTGACCATCAGTATTCACCTCCTGCCACCCAATTTCCAGGTCCCACCAAGGAAAGGCACTCCCTCAGTGGTGATTTGGCCACAAGTCTAGCAAGGGGGACACAGGAAACCACTCCTGCATGTCAGCCTCTCAAACCCCTTAAAGCAAGGTGCACCCCAAAGTGAATGGAAGGTAAGGCCTGCTTGTGACCACTCCCCCTGAGATTAAGCGACTGACCCCCCTGCCCGGGCCCCGAACTGAATTTATCTGTGTCCCCCTACGTTCTCTCTGGTACAACCTGAGCAGTGAAGAGTCTGGAGAATCATGGCTGTCTGCGTGTTCACCTCCGATATCCTCCCTGGAATATTAATCTTGCACCATTGCTTTAGGAGCAAATTCCGAGCGATGTACAGTTCACCTCTGCAGTCTTTCACAGTGATGAAACCATAAGAGACAACCTTTCCTGGTGTTGCAAATGCTAGCAAAAATCTCCTTAATACCACTTCTCTAATGAAAATCATATTTGCAATATTAAAATCATCACGGAGAATTTTTTTAAATTCATTTTTCAAAGTTTTAATGAAATTGGAATTTCATTTTCTATTAAAATCCATTTACTCACATACAAGTTCCAAGTATTACCTTAAAGGTATAAATGAAAAAAACTTAAAACCACATAGCATGAAAAACAGCTTTGGAAAAATCAATTCCATTGTGCTTGAGGCTTTTTTGTGTGAGTTCATCTCTTATGTCGACTTGACATTTCAAGGAAGTTTAATCTATCATTTCCCATTACATATTGATGTTCAGATGATAAACGCAGGCGATGTTTTCCTGGATATGTAAAGTCTAACAAAAATGGTTGCTGTGACTAAATTGAGAAGGTTTGGCAGTGGGCAATTTTCTTCAGTCATTATCAGAATTTAACTAGAAAGTAGAGCAGGAGAAAGGACAAGGCTAGTGAATGAAAAGCTTTCTGAAGTTGTATTTTAACAAAGACGGGAAGTTGTCCTCTGTAGGACATATAAATATTTGCAATGTGCTTCCATTAGGTGGAAGAAAAAACATGGACAGAAGTTGCATGTGTGGACACAATTAATTATGCAAAAGATTGGGTCGAGTGCAGCAGGCTTACAAGGCTGGTTCCAGGGATGAGAAACTTCAGTTATGGGGCTAGATTAGAGAGGTTGGGACTGTTCTCCTTGGAGAGATGAAAGCGAAGGGGAGATTTGATAGAGGTGTTCAAAATGAGGAGGGGGCAGGACAGAGTAGATAGGGAGAATCTGTTCCCGCTCGCAAAGGGATCAAGAACAGGAGGGCACAGAGTTAAAGTGATTTGCAAAAGAAGCAAATGTGATCTGAGAAAAACCTTTTCACACAAGTGGTTCGGTCTGCGATGCGCTGCCTGGAATTGTGGCGGAGGCTGGTTCGATCAAGGCATTCAAGTGAGCATTAGGTGATTACTTGAATAGGAAGAAATGTGCAGGGGTATGTGGCAAAGGCAGGAGGGTAACACTAAGTCATAATGCTCATTTGGAGAGCAGGTGCAGACATGGTGGTCCAATTGGCCTCTGCACCGAAACAATTCTGTAATTTTTCACCTGCACAACGTGGGTGAAATGGCCAGCTCTGTTACAGTGCACCTCTGGCGGAAGACAATCCAGGGTGGCAGGATAGGAGCAAAACTATTCAAAACACAGACTAACCAGATAGATTTGCAGTTCTATCAGCCTGAGCATGATAAGGCTCACGTTCATCATGGAGGCCACATGCTGAAGCATGTCCCTGGCTCATGACAACCTTTAAGGCCAATTGTCTTATTATGTTGCGACACCCTGGGCTAGTGCGCGGTCAATTCCAGCCCCACTTGACCCAGAGTCGTAGCACAATTGAAATTAACTATTAATTTTTAGAAAATACCCAAAGTCTTTGGTCTTTGACTACCCAATAATCACAGTCAGCAGGTTTGTAAAGTTAAAGCAAAATTATTTTTTATTAATAACAGTAACTACGATTAAATGGGCATCAAATACAACTGAATAACTATTATTTAATATTATTGCTGGAGTGCCAGTGGAAGAGGAGGTCAACAACCTCAACTTCTATTGACTACCCGGGGGAGTCTGTCATCATGCTGCCAGTTTCAACATTCTCAGGTAATTGAAGCCCCCTTTTGACAGACATCCACCAATATATATTTTCACAGGTCGCAGCACAAGCAAACCCCGACAGCCAAACGCATAAGGATAATGGTGCCTCGTTCTTTTCGTCTGTCTACTGAGCTCTTCAATTGGATCCGTTGCCACTAATTTTTGATCCTTGAAGTAATTAAAAGTAGGTGCAAATGTATTTAAAATGGCAAGAAGCTAATCAAATGCATTTTTTCCAGGATCAGCTTCATATCATAATTACTTACAAATTCAGAATGTAGATTTAGATGCATGAAGAGAGATATCTTGCTGGTGGGGGCAGAATGTGATCCCTTAATGCAATTCACTCTGCAACCTTGGGAAATTTGGTGCATATTGAAATGATGTCGTCGAGATTTACTGTGAAGGTTAATCCGAAGCTCAGTCTGGACCAGCTGCGATCTTCCTGACACTTTTTTTTAAAGATGGAAATATGTACGGAGCACAAGCTCAGCAGAAGTCCAGGAGAGCAGATCTCTGTCAAACTTCACATTGGTCTCACTGAAGCCAGTCTGGCTGAGGTCACTCACAGGCAGTCAATGTCAATTATTAAATTGCCCAGAAAATTAATCAGCTCAAAATGGAGACATCGTGCATCAGACTAAGGTAGTCAGTCCCCCACAAAGTTGGGTACTATTATCTAGTAAAGGCTCTGACCTTTAAAGGCCACATGAGAGTAATGTCAGCTTTCAATGTGAGTTTCAACAAAGATGAGTAAAGTTGCAGAGGGCGAATTCTCAGGGATGTCTGTAAACTCCATCCAACACATTGGACGTGATTCAACTAAATGGGAACAAAGTCCCATAGCGAGTGAGTTCAGCCGTATGTTTCCCAGCGCTCGCAGTGCTGAGAAATGCAACGCATGGCCGAGGTCGCACATAGCCCATTTTCTGCACTAAGGTGCTCCACGTGCCAGAATTCCTCAGTGCAGTGAGATATTGAGACAACATTTTTAAATGGCACCCTGATCTCTGGAGCCCCAGGCGTGACCACCCCCTGCCCCAACTCACTATGGAGGCTACCCCCCCAACACCCATATAGGGCACCCCCAGCCAGATCGCTGCCATTTCGAAAATGCAGCTTAGCACTTTGGCAGTGCTAATCTGGTTCACTGACAGTGCCTCTGCTTGCTGGCAGTGCCACTTGGGCACCTTTACAGTGCCAAACTGGCACCCAGGTGACATGGCAAAGGTTTAAGACTGGCACCGTCAGGGTGTTGTGGTGATATGCCTGTTAGACAATGTTACAATTACTCAGCAGTGTGACCTCCTACCATCAGGTGGTGTGAGACATCAGTCAGGCGACATCCGGCTACCAGCAAAAGGTGGTAAGGTGTACACAAGGACAGTCGCACATAAGGGTAGTTCCTTATGTAACTCTGTATTAACTTGATCTGTATCAGGTTCTGATCATCACCTTACCACCTATACATCAATAAATCATCGTTCTGGCTAAATCACCAGCCGTTCTGTAGAATCATTGCAAGACAAGATCACGGAACACAACATGGTACCAGAAGTGCTGAAGATTTGAGGGTGACGTCGGAAAAGCCAAAAGTTAAAACGCAGTAAAAGACACTGAAGTTTGAGATGGAAGGTTTAAAGGCACCCCACAAGCTTCAAATATCAGGTAACATGGACGAAAACTGGTGTGTCTTCAAGCAGCAGTTTAAACTCTATGTATTGGCCCTTGGCAAATTGCATTGCTGCTCATGGTGGCGGGTCCACAAGCAATTGAAATATACAATACTTTTGCTTTGGATAGTGAAGAGAAGAGCAAGAGATACGATGAAGTCATTGGTTACTTTGATCGGAATTGCTCCCCCAAAAACAATGAAACATTTGAGAGATACATTTTTGGCATGTGTACCCAGAAACCCAGTGAATCTTTCAACAGTCTTGTCACTGAATTGAGGCTGAAGGCCCAGTCCTGCAATTTTAGTAGTCTGAAATCTTCAATGATCCGTGACCAAATAGTGTTTGGTTATCAAATGATAAGCTTTGTGAGAGATTGCTGCGGGAAGAAGATAAAGAAACCTAGTCTCAGTGCAGGTGGCCATTTTAAGTGGCCGACAGGAGCCGCCATTTTGTTCCAGTAATGTGGCAATCGACATGGCCCATGGCAATGTCCAGTCCTTGGAAAAGTCTGTTCCAGGTGCGGCCATGTTGGTCATCTTGCAAAACAGTAATTTTCGCCTCCTACATCAGATCAGTTGACGCAATTGATGAGATGTCTCCGGACGAACAGTTCTTCCTCGATCTTATCGTAAACAAGGACCAGAAGAGTCCGACCCATAAAGATGAAGATATCATTTCAAAAAACAACAAAACTATTGAGAACAAACCTGAGGCCATTGAAACCAGATGGATAATCTTACTGGCACAATGTGACCTTGACATCCAAATGAGAGCCAACCTCTTCAGTCAGTCAGCTTTGCACAGGCTGAATGCGCAGCCGAAAGTCATTGGTTGACCAGGACTGCCAGTACGCAGTATGAAAAATATGGAGACGTTGGGTGAACTTGAACTTAGCGTGCACGGCACAACGTAAAAGCTACCGTTTAATAATGTGGGCATGAAAATCGAGTCCATCATAGGAGTGGATGCATGTGAATCCCTGAACCTAGTTGAGCAACTGTTCCAGAAGATGGGTGGCGAGCCGAGCTCAACAAATCCCAGCGAGATATGATAGTGCAGTTATTCGATGAGGATTCAGCAGACGACCTGGTGGAGGACGACAAATCAGATGAAGAGAAGGAAGAGCCAAAGAACATTCCAGACCTCTGGTTAACAGTCTTCAAAAGATGTATGTACTCAGTGGCATGATACAGGAGTATAATGAGCCCGTATTAAAGCATCTACAAAATGTGAATGTTAAATGTTCAGAGCTTGAAGAGCCAATGAGCTTCACTCTGGAGTTTAAGCTTGAGTCTAACAAGTACTTTACAAATAAGGTGGTTAGGGAAGTAGACCAGATGAAATGGATGCCTGACAGGCAAGGATCTTCATTCCTTGACCAACTAGAAATCATGGGGTGCACAGGCTGTCAGATCAAGTGGAAGAAAGGAAAAATGCCATGTTGTAAACAATTAAAACCAAGCCAAAGCTTTTTTGTTGTACAAGGGTCAGAATACTCGTAAAACAGTTATGAAAACTGTGCTGAATTAGTTATTCTTTAATTTCTTCAATCATCCTCAAGTTCCACAGTATGGAGTGTTAAATAAAAGCTCGGCAGCAAAACCCAATGTTAACTTTGAAATTGGCTGCCTCCTGTGTGAACACATAATTCCAAGTGCAATGTTGTACTTTACAAGAGAAATTATTGCAGAAGATACTGACTCCGATGATAAATATTATGAAGATATATATGACGACTACGAAGATGAGGCAGAATGGAAAGACATGGAAGGTAAGCCAGATGAAGACGAATATGAAATGTCCGTAAATCTATTTTGCAGCAGTAATGGCGAGCTCGATGAAAGGGCCCGAGAAGCGCTGCTCCGGTGGTTTGGTGGGAATGACAAGGTGGTCACAAGGGGTGTCCAGACTGCGCAGGACAGCAAGAAGTGGACAGCAAGAAGTGGGAGAGCTCTGAGATGGCACACTCCAAAATGAAAAGTGAGATTGCAGTGGCTGACACCTCAGAGGAACAACTCCTGAACAAGCTAGTAACAGGCAACGTCATTCTAATCTTGGAGAAGCCTGCACCAGAGGCACATGGTGAATCGTTTCAGGCCTCTGAAATGGTTCTGGTAGTCGACTCCCTGATCCTCGAGGCTACTTCACCGGAAGATGAGTTAGAGGAGCTGCTGACTACATCGCAATGCAGTTCGATGGATCACATAAATATACTAGAGCAAGACCAGGATGACCCATCACTTGGATCGTCAGGGCCAGAGATAGTCTGTATCGTAATCTCCAGTGATGAGGAGCCATTAATCATTGTTCGAACAAGCCAAGAAGGGACAGCATCTGATGTTATGGATGTGACTTCCACCCAGGCACCAGAGAGCGAGGCACTCCAACCTCCAGATGAGGGCACAGAATTGGGTGTGGCTGCACAATCCCTTGCAGACATGCCGGCGCCACAGGTCCCAACTGAGGATCCACATACTTCTATGTACAGGGTGCAGACCACCACTAAGTCAGGGGTTGCCAAACCCAAACGTAAAAAGAAAAGAATTCGCCAGATGATCGTTTGAGCAAAAAAGAGGAAGAGGAGAAGAGTGGGAGAACTAGCACACCCCACTGATGAAAACAAAAGAGAAGGTGTTAATGTTGTGACTGACAAGCCAGAGACAGAGAACATACAGCGAAACAGCAACAGCGTCATGGGAAGAAACAGAAAAAGAAGAAGTTGGTGATGCACGTGTGGCCATCAAGAATACATGCCTTCAAACGTTTATGAAGCAAGAGACCGGCACGCAAACCAGTCTTCGAAAAGGCTGGCAACAGCCCAGTGATCACAGGGGCGATCCCGTGAGGGAGGCACAATGAGATGTGTGAAAGGGACAGACACCGAGCAGGCATGGACAAACTAGTTACATTTGTTTTTATTGTTTATGCGTATCATAAATGTGTAAAGTAAAGATAGTCATCATGTTTGTACACAAACATAAATATCTCCTAAGGAAGGGGGATGTGGTGTAGATAATGTTACAAGTACTCAGCAGTGTGACCTCTTTCCAGCAGGTGGCATACGACACCAGTCAGAAGACATCCAGCTACCATCAGAAGGTTGTAAGGTGTATACAAGGACAGTCGCACATAAGGGTAGTTCCAGAAGAGTCTAATTTAACTCTGTAATAACTTGATCTGTATAAGATTCTGATCATTACCTTACCATGTGTACATTAATAAACCATCATTTTGGCTAGTCGCCAGGAGTCCTGTAGAATCATAGCCAGACAAGATCACGGAATAGGAAAAGTGCCCTGCTGGAAGTACCAGGGTGCCTAGGTGGCGCCAACAGTGCCAGGGTACCACCCTGCCCAAAAGGCATGTACCTCGGGGGCCTCTGATCCCTTGGGTGACCCCCATAAGCGCCGTTCCGTCTAGACCCCATTTCTGGATACAAGTACTGAATGGCGCTCGCCCACGGTCTCTAAGGCAGAGGGGATAGATTCCAATGCATTAGTTACCTCAGGGAACTGCATATTAAAAATGAGACTAGCTGTCTCACTCTTATATGCATATTTGCCAAAAAGTGATTCTACCCACCATGTTCGGGATTTACATTGCAAAGTCTCACGAGATCGCGTCAGATCTCCCGGGCCTCCTGGCTTCTATCAGCCACTTTGTGCTACTTTTCACGCGCAGCATGGCCATTCGATCACGCCCAACGTCTTGACTGTGGAAAATAGTGGAAGTGATTCCGAAGTTCCACCCATGCTTATCCCCCACTCGGATTTATAGAGCCAATGAAAATGGAGTAGACTCGAGTGTAAATGGGGTTCAGCCAAAATCCCTGCCTTCCCCAGATCAAAATGAAGCTTCTTTCATCCCTGGAATTTCAGAGTTAGATAATTATGGACAGTGCACCCAACCTTGTAATATGCACTCCTTGCACAGAACACTCGATACTGGAAAACACAAACTGAAATGTATTCTGTGATCATTGCCTTATTTCAGAATGTGGGTTCTCAAACATTGGCACAGTTTTAGGCCACAAGTTTCAATGGGGCAATGGTAGTCATGGAAGTCCTTTCAATGCTGTTTCTTTCCCTCTCTGTTGATGGGTATGGCTTAAGCTTCTGTTCTCTGAGTCTCAATTGGTGCTACAACCACAGCCTGTAAGAAGGTGGGTCTTCACTTTCCTAAGGGTAAACCCAGCAGTATGAAAACCCCCTCACCATGAACAACAACTGTTAAAACAGCCCCTCCATAGTCAACCACTATGCCCCCTCACCCCCACTCAACTACTTCCTAACTATCCCCCCTCCCGCCACCCTTCCCTCAAGGAAGCACTGCTTTCTCTTTACCTCTTTCAGACCAATCTTGCTATGTAAATTTAAAGTGCATGGGATTGCGGGTAGTGTCTTGAGATGGATAGAAAGCTGGTTAGCAGACAAGAAGCAAAATGTTGGAATAAATGAGTCTTTTTTTGATTGGCAGGCAGTGACTAGTGGGGTACCACAAGGATCTGAGCTAGAACCCTAACTGTTCACATTATATATGAATGATTTGGACGAGGGAACTAAATGTCGTATTTCCAAATGTGCAGATGATACAGAGCTGGGTGGGAGGGTGAACTGTGATGAGGATGCAGAGATGCTTCAGTGTGATTTGGACAGGTTGACTGAGTGGGCATATTCATGGCAGATGCAGTATAATGTGGATAAATGGGAGGTTATCCACTTTGGTAGCAAAAATAGTAAAGCAGATTATTATTTGTATGGGTGTAAATTGAGAGAGGTGGATACTCAGTGATAGCTTGGTGTCCTCGTGCATCAGTCAGTGAAAGTAAGCACGCAGGTACAGCAGACAATAAAGAAGGCAAATGGTATGTTGACCTTCTTAGCGAGAGGATTTAGATACTGGAATAGGAATTGTATAGGGCATTGGTGAGGCTATCCCTGAGTATTGTGTGCCGTTTTGGGGTCCTTATCGGAGGAAGCATGTTATTGTTATGGAGGGATCGCAGTGAAAATTTACCAGGCGGATTCCTGGGATGGCGGGATTATCATATGAGGAGAGACTAAATCGGTTAGGATTATGTTCATTAGAGTTTAGAAGAGTGAGAGCGGATCTCATAGAAACTTACAAAACTCTAACAGGATTAGGCAGGGTAGATTCAGAAAGAATGTTTCCGAAAGTGGGGGAGTCCAGAAACGAGGGGTCATAGTTTGAGGATAAGGGATAAACCTGTCGGATTGAGGTGAGGAGAAATTTCTTCACCCAGAGAGTAGTGAAACTGTGGAATTCATTACCACAAAAAATAGATGAGGCAGAAACATTGTGTAATTTCAAGAAGGAATTAGATATAACTCTTGGGGCTAAAGGGATCAAGGGATATGGGGGGAAGGCGAGTTCAGGGTATTGAACTTGGTTATCTGTCATGAATGGTGGAGCAGACTCGAAGGGCCGAATGGCCTCCTCATTCTTCTATTTTCTTTGTATGTTTCAACTGTTGCCATTTACACTCAGCAAAAGCTAGGAAGGTGGGCAATTAAAGTAAAGCAAGTAAAGTCGCCATAGTCCCAAATGACCAGAGACGACTTTCCCCCTTTGCGGGGGAGAGCTGATTGGTGGTGATTTAACCTGAGGATCACTACACCTCAGGCGAGGGGCAAGGCTGAACAGTTCCACACACATGAGTACAGCCTCAACCGGGACCTTGGATTCATGTCACATTACATTCATCCCCCACCATCTGGCCTGGGCTTGCAAAATCCTACCAACTGTCCTGGCTTGAGACAATTCACACCGCTTTAACCTGGTGTTACCCCGATCTGTGGATCTGTAAAGACTTAATTACCTGCAAATGCTCGCATTCAAAGCATTGCCTTGCATCTTTGACCTTGTCTTTATATATGTTTCTGGAACCTGCCTCTTCATTCACCTGAGGAAGGAGCAGCGCTCCGAAATCTACTGATTTGAAACAAACTTGTTGGACTTTAACCTGGTGTTGTAAGACTTCTTACTGTGCTCACCCCAGTCCAACGTCGGCATCTCCACATCAAGAAAATCATAAGCTTCCCAATTCCCTTGAAAATGAAATGAAAATCACTTATTGTCACAAGTAGGCTTCAATGAAGTTACTGTGAAAAGCCCCTAGTCGCCACATTCCGCCACCTGTTCGGGGAGGCTGTTATGGGAATTGAACCATGCTGGTGGCTTGTCTTGGTCTGCTTTCAAAACCAGTGATTTAGCCCTGTGCTAAACAGCCCCTGATGTCCCCCCTTGCCCTGATTATTATGCTCTTCTAATCACTTAATCCAGGTGCAAGAGACTGTTCCTTTGACTCCACAGCAACAATTCTCTGCCTCACAAAACCCTGCTCCTGCCCACTGACCCACACTTTCATCTGGGTGCAGCTGAGAGACTGGTTCACATCTTCCGGGGTGTAAAGGTTAAAGTTTTGTTGAACTTTGTGCATACTTTCTGTGTCTGACTCATATGTTTTTGTGGTCTGTATACATGGACCTTTACTGTTCCTCGCTTTTCACATTCAAAACAGTCCACCATAAGAAGATGTCTGGGAGGAGTGAAACAGGCCACAAGGCAGCTGGAGTCTCATTTGGAGTCATTCATATCCCCTGGGGGAACTAAAGCGGTCAGCTGACGATGCTTCTTCTGCAGTGACCACTGCAAGCCTCCAAAAAGATCGAGCAGTCTAAATGGGGAGAGAAGACTTCCTCACTTTACACCGGGAAGCAGATCATAAAGACGTTCAGTGACCTTAACAGGATGACTATAGATGGACAGAAGCTACAATGAACTTTCATGAATACAGTGTACAAATAATATGTGGCATTGTTGTTAAACAGGCAATTTGGTATCGCTGAAAATCAATCCCACCCCTGTTCTGTCCTCAGTGGTAGCTTGAAACAACCTTTATGTGCAACAGAAACAGAAAATGCGGGAAAGACTCAGCAGCATCTGTGGAGGGAAAAACAGAGTTAACGTTCAGAGTCCGGATGACTCTTCTTCAAAGCAGCAGTGCAATACTGAACTGATTTTTGCAGCCCTTGCTGCATGTGTTTCAATGGGATCACCTCTCGTTCTTCCAAATGTGAGAGAATATCGGATTGGTTTACTCAAGCTCTTGGTTGAGTCCTCTCATCTCACGATTCAGTCAAGGAAACTCTTGTTGGACTCCTTGGTTCACATAATGCTGCTTCAATGTGGTCTTATACAGATTCCCCCAGGGACAGGCAGCACACGGACCATGCAGTTAATGGTCCACGTGCAACCTGCTTCAGAGGAATTGATCTAGTCTCCAACACATGATTTACACAAATACATTTTTTCTCCCAAGACGTCTTCCTACAATTGTGTAGGACCTTGTGTCTTGTTTCAATGTGGCATTGGTATGAACGCATCTGAATCCCTACAGTGCCGAAGGAGGTCATTAGGCCCATCGAGTCTCCACCAACCCTCCACAAGAGCACCCTACCTAGGCCCAATCCTCTGCTCTATCCCCGTAATCCCACCTAACCCCTGGACACTAAGTGGCAATTTAGCATGGCCAATCCATCTAATTTGCACATCTTTGGACTGTGGGAGGAAACCGGAGCACCCAAAGGAAACCCAGGCAGACACAAAGAGAATATGCAAACTCCACACGGTCACCCGCGGTCGGAATTGAACCTGAGCCCCTGGCGCTGTAAGGCAGCAGTGCTAACCTTTGTGCCACTGTGCCGCCATCTGCAAGAAAGCATTTCCTTTCTCCACAGTCGCCTCTTAAAACCCTAATATTTTGGTCACACTAGCACTAATAACCTTTACTTCCTCATTTTCCCTGGTTCACAGAGGCAGTTATGGGGGGGGGGGGGGGGGGGGGGGGCGGGGGATCATCTACAGACTGTTTTCAGGTTGTGAAGCTGAGTTATTAACGAACGGGCTTAGTCGAGTTTCGTTCCGAGAGCCACAGATTTGACATCCTAACTCCTGATTCCCTGATCAATCAGGGATGTGTCATGATATTCAAACACACACATCATGATGGACACACTAACAGGCAAATCAGAGTACACAACACCACAACCAATCACAGACAAGAACACCAACCACATAAAAAGCACGAGCACGACACCTGGAGGTCAGTAGGTCTGGGGAGAAGGAAGCATGAAAGAGCTGTTGAAACACCACAAGCAGGGAGCCCCCCACGTGCAGAGTGCAAAGACCAAGTTGTAAATAGCAAGTTTAAATAAACAAGTGTTGTACCATATGCAACTGTGTTGGCTCTTCTGTGTGTTAGAACACCCAACACCACATGGTACAGGAGTGGATCGATACCTGCCTACCAACCTGCCATTCTGGACATGGACCACACCGGCAAACCGCAGCCGATGCAAGTCACGGGGAACCTAGGCACCAACTGGAAGCTCTACAGGCAGCGATTTGACCTGTACATCCGTGCCACCGAAAAACAGAATGTCTCGGATGATTCGAAGATTGCAATGCTCCTCTTCTACGCAGGCCCCCACCCAAATGATGTCTTTAATTCACTGGTGTTCGAGGAAGGCGAAAACCAGGCCAAATATGACACGGTCATCCTCAAAATGGACCAGCACTTTCAAACTGAAGTAAACGAAACTTTCGAAAGATACATCTTTCAGCAACGCCTGCAAGGTAAGGAGGAGCTTTTTCAACCCTTTTTGACGCACCTCCGGATTCTAGCGCAGTCCTGCGGTTACGGCACCACCACAGAGTCCATGATCAGGGACCAGATTGTTTTTGGCGTTGCCTCCAGTGGCCTACGCCAGCAGCTTCTTAAAATAAAGAGCCTCACCTTAGCGTCTGCTGTGGAAGCCTGTGTCCTCCATGAAAATGCGACCTGCCGTTTTGCCCGATTTCAGGCGTCCGAGTTGGCACGGAGGGGGTCCCCAGCCGTCGAATCGGCAAGCCAGGCCGCCCACGACGTTGAACGCATCCAGGCCGTCGATTTCTTCCCGCCCCACGGCCCGGACGACAGCGGCCGCTTCCCGCGCTTTTCGCGGTCTCCCGCGCAGGTGCGCGCCAAGAATAACGGCCACAACGAGGGACGCACTGCGCAGGCGCGCCCACCGCAAGATCGCACTGCGCATGCGCAGTGGCGCAACGAACGCCGTGACGTCATGACGTGCAGCAAGTGTGGAGGTCTACACTTAAAAGGGCAATGTCCTGCAAAATACCAACAGTGCAACAGATGTGCCATGATAGGCCACTACGCAGCCCGCTGTCGTGCGGCTCAACCCATGGATCCGGCGCATCCTCGACAACCTCGCACACGAGTCAGGACCGTCCAGCCCACGCATCAAGACTTCCAGTTAAGTGATGCAGATGACCAGGATGACTTCAGAGTTGCCGTCATTGATGTCAATAAGGTCAATGCCATCAATCCAGACGATGAGTGGTGTGCCACCCTGACGGTCAACCGATCGCGCGTCGCCTTCCGTCTGGACACCGGCGCATCCGCCAACCTGATTGCTTACTCTGCAGTCCAGGCCATGAAGGTCAAACCACTCATCACACCATCCCGGCTTAAGATGGTTGACTATAACGGGAACGTTATCCCGTCCGTAGGATCTTGCCAGCTACAGGTGACTCACAAGAGGTACACGGCCACACTCCCCTTCGAAGTTGTGGGCTCATCAAAGGACTCGTTACTGGGCGCACAAGCGTGTAAGGTCCTTCACCTGGTACAGCGCATCATGTCTCTCTCTCCAGATGAGATATCCGACTTCCCGGATGCTGAGTTCCACGCGAATCTCCATTCCCTCCTCGCTCACAACCAGGAGGTTTTTGAAGGCATGGGGACATTGCCACACACGTACAAGATTCGACTCAGACCGGACGCCATCCCTGTCGTTCACGCACCTCGCAGGGTTCCTGCGCCTCTCAAAGACCGCCTCAAGGCACAACTGCAGATTCTTCAGGACCAAGGGGTCCTATCCAAGGTCACGGAGCCCACGCCATGGGTCAGCTCCATGGTCTGTGTAAAGAAGCCCTCTGGCGAGCTCCGTATATGTATAGATCCAAAAGATCTGAACAACAACATCATGCGGGAACACTATCCCATCCCAAAACGAGAAGACCTCACCAGCGAGATGGCGCGAGCCAACATATTCACTAAATTGGATGCGTCCAAAGGATTCTGGCAGATCCAACTGGACCCGGCCAGCCGAAGACTATGCACATTCAACACCCCTTTTGGCAGATTCTGCTACAACCGGATGCCATTCGGCATCATTTCGGCATCTGAAGTATTCCACCGCATTATGGAGCAGATGATGGAAGGCATCGAAGGGGTACGTGTATATGTGGACGATATCATCATTTGGTCCACCACTCCGCAGGAACACATGCATCGTCTTCGACGTGTCTTCACCCGCATACGGCAAAATGGCCTGCGTCTCAACCGTGCGAAGTGTGCTTTCGGCCAGACGGAGCTGAAATTCCTCGGGGACCACATCTCAAGGTCCGGGGTCCGTCCCGATGCAGACAAGGTTAGCGCCATCACAGCCATGCCACGACCGGCTGACAAGAAGGCTGTCTTAAGATTCCTGGGCATGGTCAACTTCCTTGGGAAGTTCATTCCCAACCTGGCTTCTCATACAACAAACATGCGCCATCTCGTAAAAAAATCGATGGAATTCAACTGGCACCAGTCGCATCAGCAGGAATGGGAGGAGCTCAAGCACAAACTGGTCACGGCACCAGTGCTGGCCTTCTTTGACGCGACTCGCCCTACAAAGATCTCAACAGACGCCAGCCAATCTGGTATTGGAGCGGTACTCCTGCAAAAAGACAGCACGTCATCATGGGCCCCGGTTGCGTATGCCTCACGAGCCATGACCCCTACCGAACAGCGCTACGCGCAAATCGAAAAAGAATGCCTGGGCTTGTTAACTGGACTGGACAAGTTCCACGACTATGTGTATGGCCTGCCACGATTCACGGTCGAAACTGACCACCGCCCCCTGGTCAACATCATTAACAAAGACCTGAACGACATGACTCCTCGCCTCCAGCGCATCTTACTCAAACTCAGGAGGTACGATTTTGAACTGATCTACACTCCGGGGAAGGAACTCATAGTGGCGGACACTCTTTCCCGAGCAGTGAGCACACCACCAGATGCGGAGGGGTTCGTGCGTCAAATTGAGGCACACGTGACTCTGACAGCAGCAAATATGCCAGCTGATGATCCTTGTCTGGCCCACATACGCGCAGAGACGGCGACTGACCCTCTGCTGCAGCGAGTGATGCGCCACATGACGGAAGGGTGGCTAAAAGGGCAGTGCCCCCAGTTTTACAATGTGCGAGATGATCTCACCAATATAGACGGGGTCCTTATGAAATCGCATAGGATCGTCATTCCACACAGTGTGCGCCAGATGATTCTTCGTCAACTACACGAAGGCCACTTGGGTGTCGAAAAATGCAGACGAAGGGCCCGGGCGGCGGTATATTGGCCGGGTATTAATGAAGACATAGCCAACATGGTGCTCAACTGCACAACCTGTCAGAGGTTTCAGCCGGCGCAACCTCCGGAAACACTTCTACCACACGAGATGGTGACGTCCCCCTGGGCGAAGGTGGGTGTTGACCTATTTCACGCGCTCGGCAGAGATTACATTGTTATTATAGACTACTTCTCAAACTACCCGGAAGTCATGCCTCTCCATGATCTGACGTCGTCCGCAGTCATTGGGGCCTGCAAGGAAACGTTTGCTCGCCATGGCATTCCAAGGACTGTCATGTCAGACAATGGACCTTGTTTTGCCAGCCGTGAATGGTCGTCCTTTGCCGCAGCATATGGTTTCACTCATGTGACATCCAGCCCTCTGCATCCACAATCGAACGGGAAGGCTGAAAAGGGTGTCCACATCGCAAAGCGGCTCCTGTGCAAGGCGGCTGATGCCGGATCGGACTTTAACCTTGCCTTGCTGGCCTATCGATCGGCCCCGTTATCCACGGGCCTCTCGCCAGCGCAGCTACTAATGGGTCGCTCCCTCAGGACGACGGTACCTTCCGTCCTGGCACCGACAACAGACCATGAGGCGGTTCTTCGGGACATGCAACTGCAGCGTGATCGCCAGAAAGGTCGGTACGACACACGAGCGACGGACCTGCCCCCCCTGTCCTCCGGAGACAAAGTACGCGTCCATCAACCGTATGGTGGCTGGTCAGCACCGGCCGAAGTCCTCCGACAAGTGGCTCCCCGCTCGTTCCTGGTTCGCATGCCGGATGGTTCCGTGCGTCGCCGCAATCGGCGCGCCCTTCGCCGACTTCCACGTTCACAGCCACACAACACGCCAGATCCTCAACAGGCTTCCGAGGATGACTTTGTGGAGCTGCCGCACATCACGCCCTTTCCATCGCCACCCATGGCCATGCCTGCACAGCAGCCGGTGGTTCTTGATCCACCCTTAAGGCGGTCAACCCGAATTCGTCGCAAACCCATTAGAATGGACTTATAATACAGTTCATATGTTTAATAAGTTGGACAATTTTACATGATAACCTGTTGTTGTTTATCGTTCCAGATGTCGTCTGACTGGACAACTGTTCAAAATTTTTTTTCTTCTTCTCTCGTTCGCATTTCTGTTATGTTATGGTACAACTGGATTCATGTGACGCACTCGACATCGCCCCATGTACATAGTTCCGTCATAGACACATGCTGCACACGACACACACACACTCTTAGATGCACTCACGTCACGATCATATTTATTACCACGTAGGCACATATCTTTGTAAAAAGGGGGGATGTCATGATATTCAAACACACACATCATGATGGACACACTAACAGGCAAATCAGAGTACACAACACCACAACCAATCACAGACAAGAACACCAACCACATAAAAAGCACGAGCACGACACCTGGAGGTCAGTAGGTCTGGGGAGAAGGAAGCATGAAAGAGCTGTTGAAACACCACAAGCAGGGAGCCCCCCACGTGCAGAGTGCAAAGACCAAGTTGTAAATAGCAAGTTTAAATAAACAAGTGTTGTACCATATGCAACTGTGTTGGCTCTTCTGTGTGTTAGAACACCCAACACCACAGGATGGTGGGCATAATCATGCTGTCAAAGGAAAGGTTTCTAATTGTGGTGAAGCAGGAGACACAAAGAGGAAGGCTAGCATGGGCAGCACGGTAGCACAAGTGGCTAGCACTGTGGCTTCACAGCGCCAGGGTCGATTCCTCGCTGGGACACTGTCTGTGTGGAGTCTGCATGTTCTCCCGTGTCTGCGTGGGTTTCCTCTGGGTGCTCCAGTTTCCCCCCACAGTCCAAAGATGTGCAGGTTAGGTGGATTGGCCATGCTAAATTACTCTTAGTGTCCAAAAAGGTTAGGAGGGGTTATTGGGTTATGGGGATAGGGTGGAAGTGAGGGTTTAAGTGGGTCGGTGCAGACTCAATAGGCCTTGTGGCCTCCTTCTGCACTGTACGTTCTATGTTGTTCGAAGCAGGTTTATTTTAACTCAAAAGGTAAAACCACTACTGAGGCATACGATGTCCCAGCACGAGACTATCGGAATTCCTGGTCCAGGTCTGGGAGCAGCATTTAAAGGGTTCACTAACAAGTCCCAGCTGGGTGTGCCTCCACCCACTACCACAGGAACTCGTACTCTACGAGACCAATGAGGAGACTGATTAGTTCGTAAGGGTTATCACACTAATTAAACTGGTGAACCGGGGACTTCCGGTGGCGGCTATGAAGGAGTAAATCACACATTTGGTGGCTCCCGCTCTGGTTGGACTTTTGGACCTTTCCCCCGTTTTTCTACCAGACTTGAATTGTAAAACAGATGTCAGTGGCAATTGTTTACTGAATTCCCACTTTGGTGCATGGAGAGAAGGACTAAAAGTGTTCGTAAGGGTTGAAACAAAAAGATAGAGAAGGCTTGGGCTGTAGCTGCAACAGAAGACAGCATGACGGAGATTCGGACCTCTGGCTTGTCGTCCCAGCAGTCTATGGAGCAGAAATGCAAGTTATTCAGGAAGGCTTTGCTATGCAGAAACGGGACTGCTTGGACCCGATAAAAGAGTCGATTGAGCGGTTGGGGCATAGATTGGACGCCCAGGATCGGGCGATCCAGAAGGTGGAGATGGCGCTGGCTGAGCAGGAGGAACATCAGACTGCAGTGGAGCTGGAGGTGAGGATGCTGAGGGACCAGCAGAAGAAGCTCATGGAGAAGGTGGAGGACCTAGAAAATAGGTCCCACCGGCAGAACCTCAGAATCGTCGGGCTCCCAGAGGGGTCCGAAGGAACGGATGCTGGGGCATACATCGCAGACATGTTTGTGAAGCTGATGGGGGATGGGGCATTCTCCCGGCCCGTGGAGGAGTATGAAGTTTGGACTGTTATACCCAGCCTGCCTCTGGGTCACGCATGAGGATCAGCACTTCTACTTCGTGTCGCCTGAGGATGCATTGGACTTTGCGAAAAAGTAAAGGGCTGGTGGTGGATTGAGAACTTTTGAACTTGGCTGCAACGTTCATGTTTTTGTTTTTTCTGTTTGTTCCTCTGTTTTTGTAAAAAGTTTCCCGTTTTGCGTTTCATGTTTGTGGTGCCATTTGCATTGATTTGGAACCAGTGGTAGAGCTGAGTGAGTTAAGGTTTTCATTTGCACTGTTGGGGGATGGAGGTGTGCTTCTTTTGATCTTGGTGTTTTTCTGTTGGGTAATTGTGTGGGGATTGTTTGATGTTGGAGTTTGTTTGTATGAGCGGGGGGGGGGGGGGGGGGGGGGGGGGGGGCACAATAGGTGGGAGACTATCTGGCTGGGCGAGCTAGATCTCGGAAGCACAGTGGGGTGTGTGCATATGTTTGGTTTAGTAAAGGGGTTGGGTTACAGGGTGTTGTTACAAGGGGGGGTGAAAGTTCTGCTGACGAGGGAGGGACTTGGGCTGAGGGACAGAGAGGAGGTTGGGGGCGGGGGCTCCCTGGGGATGGACCGGTGGAGGTGCCGTGCACGGGCTGGAGGCAGGCCTAAAAAAGGGGATGACTGATCGGGGGGGGGGGGGGGCGCAATGAACTCCCCAACTAGGCTGATCACCTGGAATGTTCGAGGGTTAAATGGGCCGGTCAAAAGGGCACGTGTGTTCGCGCATCTTAGGGGATTGAATGCGGACGTGGTAATGTTGCAGGAGACGCACCTTAGAGTTATGGACCAGGTTAGACTGAGGAAAGGCTGGGTCAGTCAGGTCTTTCACTCGGGACTAGATTCAAAGACTAGCGGGGTCGTGATCCTGATCAATAAGTGGGTGGTGTGTGAGGTGGGTAAAATAGTCTCGGACATGGGAGGTCGGTACATTATGGTCAGTGGGAATCTAGAGGGGGTGCAGGTGGTATTAGTAAATGTGTATCTGCCAAATTGGGATGATGTGGAGTTTAGAAAGAGGATGCTGGGAAGATGCCGGACCTGGACTCGCAAAGGTTGGTCATGGGAGAGAACTTCAACACAGTTATGGACGCTGGCTTGGACCGGTCAAGCTCAAAAATGGGCAGGGTGCCAGCAATGGCAAAGAAACTAAGAGGGTTCATGGAGCTGATGTGGGGGTGGATCCATGGAGATTTGGGCAACTGAGGGTGAAGGAGTTCTCCTTCTACTCACACGTGCATAAAGTGTATTCCCGGATTGATTTCTTTATTTTGAGCAGGGTCTTGCTGGCGGGGGTGGTGGACACGGGGTACTCGGCGATTACAATCTCAGATCATGCTCCGCACTGTGTTGACCTGCAGGTTAGTAAAGACAGTAACCAGCGCCCGCACTGGAGGTTAGATGTGGGACTTTTGGCAGATGAATGGGTGTGCGAGCGGCTGAGGAAATGTATTCAGAGCTACCTGCAGGTCAATGACACAGGGGAAATTTCAGCAGCGGTGGTGTGGGAAGCACTGAAGGTGGTGGTCAGGGGGAGCTGATCTCGATCCGGGCCCATAGGGAGAAGGTGGACAGGGGGTACACGGACCGACTGGTAAAGGAGTTACTACAGATTGATAGGAAGCATGGGGAGACACCAGAGGCAGGGCTTTTAAGGGAACGGCGGAGGTTACAGGCGGAGTTTAGCTTGCTGAACACAGGGAGGGTGGTGGAGCAGCTGAGAAAGGTGAGGGGGACGATCTATGAACATGGAGAGAAGGCCAGCGGAATGCTTGCACAGCAGCTAGGGAGATAGGGCAAGTAAAGGACAGAGATGGGAACCTGGTTAGTGATTCAGTAGGGGTGAATAAGCCATTTAGGGAGTTCTACAGCAGGCTGTACAGGTCAGAAGCCCCTACGGGACCGGAGGGGATGAGGCACTTCTTGGAGGGACAGAATTTCCCAAAGGTGGACGGCGAGCGGGTGGAAAGACTGGGGGCCTCAATCGGGCTGGAAGAGATAGTGGAGAGCTTAAAGGCCATGCAGGCGGGTAAGGCCCCGGGTCTGTATGGGTACACAGTGGAGTTTTATAAAATGTTCTCGGGGATATTGGACCGATATTGTTGAGGATGTTCAATGAGGCAAGGAAAAGAGGGATCTTGCCCCCGCAATGTCACAGGCAACAATTTCGCTGATTCTTAAGCGGGACAAGAATCCGGAGCTGCGTGGGTCCTACAGGCCGATCTCCCTGTTGAATGTGGATGCCAAGTTGCTGGCCAAAATCTTGTCCTCCAGGATCGAGGACTGTGTTCCAGACGTTATTGGGGAGGACCAGATGGGATTTGTTAAGGGCAGGCAGTTGGTGGCTAATGTAAGAAGGCTGTTAAATGTGATCATGATGCCCCCGGAAGGTAGGGAGGTGGAGGTAGTGATCGCAATGGATGCAGAAAAGGGTTTTGATCGGGTAGAATGGGACTATCTGTGGGAGATACTGGGACGGTTCAGATTCGGGTGGGGCTTTATTGACTGGGTCAGGTTACTGTATCAGGCTCCTGTGGCAAGTGTACTGACGAATAGGAGAACATCGGACTATTTTAGACTGCACCGGGACGAGACTGGGATGCCCCCTCTCCCCACT